>NC_134358.1:92186688-92505750 GCF_048569485.1 Anomaloglossus baeobatrachus
TATGCTGCTCTTTCAATTACTGTTTTGCACCTTGTATTTTAATTATTTCAAATAAAATTTATATTTTATTTTTGGCTATTTGCTTTGTTTTCATTAGTGTTTTTAATTGATAGATAGTTAGAATAGATAGATAAAAAAAATAGAAGGAATAGATAAAACATATAGAATAGATAGAAAGAACATATAGAATAAATAATGAGAAAGAACAGATAGAACAGATATAAGAAATAACAGAAATAACAGAATAGCTCAATAGATAGAGGGATAGCTAGCCTCCCCCCTATTTTTCATATATATAACACAGGAAAAGCAGCATCTGCAGACTGCAGCCCTCAGCTGTCTGCTGTACGTTGGCTGTACCTATAGACAGGGCCGTATTTACCACTAGGCACCCGTGGTCCGGTGCCTAGGGCGGCAGATTGTGAGGGGCGGCACCCTCTGGCAGCAAAAAAAAAAAAAAAATTTTTTTTTTTTTTTTTTTTTTACATTTTTTTTTTGTGGCCGCCGAGCACAGGGAGCTGATTGACCCCGGAACTGCCGGCGCCTGCACTTCCGGGGTCACAGGCGCGCGCCAATCAGCTCCTTCCTCTGTGCTGCGTCCACTGCTGTGTGGACGTCACATGCAGAGCTCGCAGCAGGACGCCGCGGAGGACGCCGTGATGGAAGCCGGTGTCAGAAGAGGATACTCACGTGAGCCAGGAAGATGGCGGCGGGCACTGGAGCAGGTAAGTGGATTCATAAGGAGCGTGGGAGTGTCTCTAATGCAGACCAGAGATCTGCGCATGCGGGGGGGGAGGCGGCAAAGGCAGATACTGGAGGGAGGCAGAGGCTGAGACTGGGGGGAGGCTGGAGGGAGGCAGAGGCTGAGACTGGGGGGAGGCTGGAGGGAGGCAGAGGCTGAGACTGGGGGGAGGCTGGAGGTAGGCAGAGGCTGAGACTGGAGGGAGGCAGTGGCTGAGACTGGGGGGAGGCTGGAGGGAGGCAGAGGCTGAGACTGGAGAGAGGCAGAGGCTGAGACTGGGGGGAGGCTGGAGGGAGACAGAGGCTGAGACTGGAGGGAGGCAGAGGCTGAGACTGTGGGGAGGCTGGAGGGAGGCAGAGGCTGAGACTGCGGGAGGCTGGAGGGAGGCAGAGGCAGAGACTGGGGGGGAGGCTGGAGGGAGGCAGAGACTGGGGGGAGGCTGGAGGGAGGCAGAGGCTGAGACTGGGGGAGGCTGGAGAGAGGCAGAGGCTGAGACTGGGGGGAGGCTGGAGGGAGGCAGAGGCAGAGACTGGGGGGAGGCTGGAGGGAGGCAGAGGCTGAGACTGGGGGGAGACTGGAGGGAGGCAGAGGGAGAGACTGTGGGGAGGCTGGAGGGAGGCAGAGGCAGAGACTGGGGGGAGGCTGGAGGGAGGCAGAGGCAGAGACTGGGGGGAGGCTGGAGGGAGGCAGAGGCAGAGACTGGGGGGAGGCTGGAGGGAGGCAGAGGCAGAGACTGGAGTGAGGCAGAGGCTGAGACTGGAGGGAGGCAGAGGCTGAGACTGGGGGGAGGCTGGAGGGAGGCAGAGGCTGAGACTGGAGAGAGGCAGAGGCTGAGACTGGGGGGAGGTTGGAGGGAGGCAGAGGCTGAGACTGGAGGGAGGCTGGAGGGAGGCAGAGGCAGAGACTGGGGGGAGGCTGGAGGGAGGCTGAGGCAGAGACTGGGGGGAGGCTGGAGGGAGGCAGAGACTGGAGGGAGGCAGAGGCTGAGACTGGAGGGAGGCAGAGGCTGAGACTGGGGGGAGGCTGGAGGGAGGCAGAGGCTGAGACTGGAGAGAGGCAGAGGCTGAGACTGGGGGGAGGTTGGAGGGAGGCAGAGGCTGAGACTGGAGGGAGGCAGAGGCTGAGACTGTGGGGAGGCTGGAGGGAGGCAGAGGCTGAGACTGGGGGAGGCTGGAGGGAGGCAGAGGCAGAGACTGGGGGGAGGCTGGAGGGAGGCAGAGGCAGAGACTGGGAAGAGGCTGGAGGGAGGCAAAGGCTGAGACTGGGGGGAGGCTGGAGGGAGGCAGAGGCAGAGACTGGGGGGAGGCTGGAGGGAGGCAGAGGCAGAGACTGCAGGGAGGCAGAGGCTGAGACTGGAGGGAGGCAGAGGCTGAGACTGGGGGGAGGCTGGAGGGAGGCAGAGGCTGAGACTGGAGAGAGGCAGAGGCTGAGACTGGGGGGAGGTTGGAGGGAGGCAGAGGCTGAGACTGGAGGGAGGCAGAGGCTGAGACTGTGGGGAGGCTGGAGGGAGGCAGAGGCTGAGACTGGGGGAGGCTGGAGGGAGGCAGAGGCAGAGACTGGGGGGAGGCTGGAGGGAGGCAGAGGAAGAGACTGGGGGGAGGCTGGAGGGAGGCAGAGGCTGAGACTGGGGGGAGGTTGGAGGGAGGCAGAGGCTGAGACTGAGGGAGGCAGAGGCTGAGACTGTGGGGAGGCTGGAGGGAGGCTGAGGCTGAGACTGGGGGAGGCTGGAGGGAGGCAGAGGCAGAGACTGGGGGGAGGCTGGAGGGAGGCAGAGGCAGAGACTGGGAGGAGGCTGGAGGGAGGCAGAGGCTGAGACTGGGGGGAGGCTGGAGAGAGGCAGAGGCTGAGACTGGGGGGAGGCTGGAGGGAGGCAGAGGCTGAGACTGGGGGGAGGCTGGAGAGAGGCAGAGGCTGAGACTGGGGGGAGGCTGGAGGGAGGCAGAGGCAGAAACTGGGGGGAGGCTGGAGGGAGGCAGAGGCAGAGACTGGGGGGAGGCTGGAGGGAGGCAGAGACTGGGGGGAGGCTGGAGGGAGGCAGAGGCAGAGACTGGGGGGAGGCTGGAGGGAGGCAGAGTCTGAGACTGGGGGAGGCTGGAGGGAGGCAGAGGCAGAGACTGGGGGGAGGCTGGAGGGAGGCAGAGGCAGAGACTGGAGGGAGGCAGAGGCTGAGACTGGAGGGAGGCAGAGGCTGAGACTGGGGGGAGGCTGGAGGGAGGCAGAGGCTGAGACTGGAGAGAGGCAGAGGCTGAGACTGGGGGGAGGTTGGAGGGAGGCAGAGGCAGAGACTGGGGGGGAGGCTGGAGGGAGGCAGAGGCAGAGACTGGGGGGAGGCTGGAGGGAGGCAGAGTCAGAGACTGGGGGGAGGCTGGAGGGAGGCAGAGGCAGAGACTGGGGGGAGGCTGGAGGGAGGCAGAGGCTGAGACTGGAGGGAGGCTGAGACTGGGGGGAGGCTGGAGGGAGACTGAGGCTGAGACTGGGGGGAGGCTGGAGGGAGGCTGAGGCTGAGACTGGAGGGAGGCTGAGGCTGAGACTGGGGGGAGGCTGGAGGGAGGCAGAGGCAGAGACTGGGGGGAGGCTGGAGGGAGGCAGAGGCAGAGACTGGGGGGAGGCTGGAGGGAGGCTGAGGCTGAGACTGGAGGGAGGCTGAGACTTGAGGGAGGCTGAGGCTGAGACTGGAGGGAGGCTGGAGGGAGGCTGAGGCGGAGACTGGGGCAGGCTGAGGCTGGGGGGAGGCAAAGGCTGAGACTGGGGAAGAGAGGCTGATGCTGAGGGAAGATAGAGGCTGATGCTGGGGGAGAGAGGCTGATGCTGGGGGAGTGGGAGAGAGGGGCTAATGCTAGAGACAAAGGACAAGGGATGAGGGATAGTGCAATGACAAAATCGATTGGGTGGGGGGAGTGTAAGGACTCAGAATAAGAGGGGGCAGCATTGGGAGCTCATTGTGAAGAAGGGGCAGCATGTGTGGGATCAGTATGGAGTGGAGCAATGTAGGGGAGTCAATATCAAGAGTGGGGTAGTGTGTGTGTGGGGGGTCTCAGCATAAGCGTTAGTGTGGTGGTCTTAGCATGAGTGGGGCAACATGAAGGTCTCATTATGGAAAAGAGGAAGGCAGCATTAGGAGCTCATGGAGAGGGACAGCATGCATGGGACATTGTGAGAAGGGGGCAGCATGCATGGGACACTGAGGAGGGGGCAGCATGCATGAGACATTGTGAGGAGGGGGCAGCATGCATGGGACATTGTGAGAAGGGGGCAGCATGCATGGGACACTGAGGAGGGGGCAGCATGCATGAGACATTGTGAGGAGGGAGCAGCATGCATGGGACATTGTGAGGAAGGAGCAGCATGCATGGGACATTGTGAGGAGGGAGCATCAAGCATGAGACATTGTGCGGAGGGAGCAGCATGCATGGGACATTGTGAGGAGGGAGCAGCATGCATGGGACATTGTGAGGCGGGAGCAGATACATGAGACATTGTGAGGAGGGGGCAGCATGCATAAGACATTGTGAGGAGGGAGCAGCATGCATGGGACATTGTGAGGAGGGGCAGCATGCATGGGACATTGTGAGGAGGGAGCAGCATGCATGGGACATTGTGAAGAGGGGGCAGCATGCATGGGACATTGTGAGGAGAGAGCAGCATGCATGGGACATTGTGAGGAGGGGGCAGCATGCATGGGACATTGTGAGGAGGGAGCAGCATGCATGGGACATTGTGAGGAGGGGGCAGCATGCATGGGACATTGTGAGGAGGGGGCAGCATGCAAGGGACATTGTGAGGAGGGGGCAGCATGCAAGGGACATTGTGAGGAGGGAGCAGCATGCATGGGACATTGTGAGGAGGGGGCAGCATGCATGGGACATTGTGAGGAGGGGGCAGCATGCAAGGGACATTGTGAGGAGGGGGCAGCATTCATGGGACATTGTGAGGAGGGGGCAGCATGCATGGGACATTGTGAGGAGGGGGCAGAAAGCATGGGACATTGTGAGGAGGGAGCAGCATGCATGGGACATTGTGACGAGGGAGCAGCATGCATGGGACATTGTGAGGAGGGGGCAGCATGCATGGGACATTGTGAGGAGGGGGCAGCATGCATGGGACATTGTGAGGAGGGGGCAGCATGCATAGGACATTGTGAGGAGGGGGCAGCATGCATGGGACATTGTCCTCACATCATGCTGCTCCCTCCTCACAATGTACAGATCATATTTCATAATCGAGGAAGGTGTGGTGGATATACAGTAGTTTATAAGGGAGGGCAGTGTGTAGTTTATTAGGGGCAGTGTGACAGTCACAGTATATAAGTGGGGACGGTGTGGTGGGAATATTTTATACTCATGCTATGTTTTGATGTGCCTGTGGTGATTCCCATTGGGGGGGGTTCGTTTCTTATTGATACTTTTTAAAGTGTGCTACAGAGTAGATCTGCCTTAAACAGATGTCGTGTGCGAAAACTCAGTTTTACGTTGTCACTAAGGGGCGCGACCACTTAAAGTGCCTAGGGCAGCACGAAGGCAAAATACAGCCCTGCCTATAGAGTAGGACTGCCCCAAAGAGATTTGCCGTGAAGTGGCGGGGTGGCTCAAGAAATTGCAATTTTTTGCCAAAAATCTCAAATTTATAATAGTACAGTTTGGAATTTTTAGTGCAGTGTACATCTTATAACACATGCCATTTTGAGTTTAGCTGACTTTTTTTTTTTGTTGAATTGGTCAGTGGCTGACCTCCACCTTGCCGTGCACCTCAATTTGGTTTGTTTTTTCACAAGTCTAAAATTTGGCAATTGGTGGCTGTTCACATTCAGCCATCAAGCCCTGTCCACAGGCTATTTATTCCATGCAGCATTTGCTTGGGCCTGTCCCACCCACAGCCATGATTCAGTCATGGGTACGGGATTGAAAAACACCAGGTAAGTGCTGCTATAAACAGTTCTACTTTCTCATATTTGACGCTGTATGGCACATTTTAAATACAAAATATTTTAGTGTAGGACTGCCCCAAAGAGGTTTGCCGTGACGTGGCGGGGTAGCTCAAGAAATTGCAATTTTTTGCCAAAAATCTCAAATTTATAATAGTACAGTTTGGAATTTTTAGTGCAGTGCACATCTTATATTAGATGCCATTTAAAGTTTAGCTGCCATTTTTTTTTTCTTGGCTGGTTATGAAAAATTGAGGGGATCCCACACTTGTTTTTTTAATTATTTGATTTACTTTAAATAAAAAAAAAAATGGCGTGGGGTCCCCCCTATTTTTCTAAAACCAGCCAGGGTGCAGTAGACAACTGGGGGCTGATATTAATAGGGTGGGAAGGGCCATAGTAATTTGGCCCTTTCCAGCCTAACAATATCAGAACACAGCCGCCCCAGAAGTGGCGCATCCATTAGATGCGCCAATTCTAGCTCTGAACCCAGCTCTTCCATTGCCCTGATGCGGAGGCAATCAGGGTAATAAGGGGTTAATAACAGCCCACAGCTGCTACTAAGCCGTAGCTTAGTGATGGCAGGCATCTATGAGACACCCCCCCATCACTAATCTGTAAAAAAATAAAATTAAATAAACACAAACACCAAAAAAATCCTTTCTTTTAAATAAAAGACAGACAAAAAGCACCCTCTTTCATCACTTTATTAACTCCAACACAACCCTCCAGGTTCGATGTAATCCACACAAGGTCCCATGAGACTTCCAGCACTGCTACATATCTGAAGCTCACAGCGAACACCATAGAACAAGACTGTGAGCTCCACGTAGCACTTGAAGTGAGTCACGCGATAAGCGAAGACGTCACTCAGGTTAGCTGCAGCCACAGCTGGAGTCCTCCCCCTGTGATAGTAAATCACCCGAGTGACTGAAGTGAGCCGCGCGATCAGCAGTGACCTCACTCAGGTGACTCCTGTTCACAGCTGGAGTCCTCGACCTTTGACAGCAAATCACCAGAGTGACTGAAGTGAGCCGCGCGATCAGCGTAACATCACTCTGATTAGTCGTAGCCACAGGGTATCACAATGAACTCAGGTGAACCCCTGACATCACAGCTGTGCCACACTACCACAGGTGTCACGGCAGTGAAGATCCTGCTGCTCATTTGAGTCACTCTGGTGATTTCCTGTCACAGCTGGAGTTCTACCCCTGTGACCGCAAATCAGGCTGCGACTGGAGTCAGACGCAGATGGAGGACTTACCTGAGTGACTCACCTCACAGCGGGCAGTCATGCTCTATGGCCACTCGCCGTGATTGTCAGATGTAGCAGTGGTGGAAGAATCGTGGGACCTCGTGTGGATTACGCCGGACCTGGAGGGGTGTTTTGTGGGTTTACAAAGTGGTGAAAGAGGGTGCTTTTTGTCTTTTATTTCAAATAAAGGATTTTTGGGGTGTTTGTGTTTATTTACTTTCATTTAAAGATTAATGATGGGGGGTGTCTCATTGATGCCTGCCAACACTATTCGAGGACTTAGTGGCAGCTATGGGCTGCTATTAACTCTTTATATACCCCAATTGCCACTGCACCAGGGCAATCGGGAAGAGCCGGGTAAAGTCCCAGGACTGTCGTATCTAATAGATGCGGCAATTCTGGGCGACTGCTGGCTGATATTTTTAGGCTGGGAGGCTCCCAATAACGTGGGTCTTCCCAGCCTGAGAATACTAGCCCCCAGCTGAGGGGCTTTATCTTGGCTGGGTATCAAAATTGGGGGGACCACACACTGTTTTTTTTAATTATGTATTTATTTTACTGTATGATATAGACCGCCCACCGGAGTCTGTGATTGGTTGCAGTCAGACAGCTGTCACTCAGTGTGGGGGCGCATCTGACTGCAACCAATCACAGTCACCGGTGGTCAAGGGAAGCAGTGAATATGAAATGAGCCTAATGAGTGGCTAGCTTTGTAAGAACAAAGAGCTGCCGTGGGAGCAGTGTCACAGCCATCCACTGATCAGTGAGTATGAAGCGCTTGCTCCTACCCCTTTGCGCCGGATTCTGGTCCCCATGGATTTTATATGAGGCCCAGCATCTGGCCAGATACTGTGGATCAGACCCCGGGGAATTGATCTGCCAGTCCTCCGAAATGCAGGAAAATGCAGGGACAAAACGCGGGAAAACGTGCGTAAAATGCAATGAAACACAAAAAATTAGCTACCTGCGTCTTTCCCTGCATTTTTTCATGACTTCATTGAAGTCAATGGGTTAAAATAACGCAGTGACCTGCAGAAAGGAAGTGACATGCTGCTTTTTGCTGCAGCAAATCTGCAGCAAAACCTTTATGGAAAATAGAAGCAAGGTGTGAGGAATTGTATTTTACTTTTCTTCACCATTTTACCACACTTGGATTATTTTTCCCTTTTTTACTGCATTACATGGTAAAGTGCATGCTGTCATTTTTAGGCCTTGAGCACACAGAGTGTTTTTTATTTGTGTTTTTTGACAAATCTGCATGCCTATCCTGAAGCCAGAAAAGTCTTATAAGAGTCCTGAAGTATTGTGCCCACGTTGCTTTTTTTTTTCCTTGCAGATTTGGTGCAGATTGTGTTGCAGAAAAAAACGTCAGCGTGTCAATTGTTGGTGCGTTTTTTCCTGCGTTTTGTAAGGCCCCTTTCACAATGCGTTTCAGTGGCTCCATCGGGCCATCCGTCCGAAATCCCGCCCCTCCCCCCACAAAACATGTTTCGGACATATGCGCCGACATGGCCATTGAGTATAATGGAGCAGACAGAGCAAGCGTATGCTCTATCTTGCACCATTTTCGGGTCTATACGCTTTCTGCAGGCAGATGCCCAGACGTAGCAGACTACATTCTGGTGTCCGCCTGCAAAAAGCGTTTACACTGGAAAATGGTGCAAGACAGAGTATACGCTTGCTCTGTCTGCTCCATTATACTCAATCGCCATGTCGGCGCATACGTCCGAAACACGTTTTGTGGGGGGAGGGGTGGGATTTCGGACGGGTTCCCCTGATGGAGCCACTGAAATGCAATGTGAAAGTAGCCTAACTCTTGCGCCTATTGACTTAATTAAAAAATACATAGCACAAAAATGAACCAAAAATGCACAAAATGCATGCAATTTTAGGAGTGTTTTTTGTTGAGTTTTTCTGTCAGAAGGTGCAGATTTCATGCAGAACATTTCTGCACCAAATCTGCAGTGTGTGTACATACCCTATGCCTAAGTTCACATATCCAGTAATCATCTGTTAGAATGGAGCAAGCAGAAATCTGTTTGCAAAAAAAAAATGATTTTTGCAGGATCTGTTTTTTTAACATGGGACTCAATGGAAAATGGATTCGTCAACTGATTGTTATTTATCTTCCATTTGAAACTGATCCAGTAAACAAAAAATGGATCCATTACAAATGGAAAAAAAAATGGATGGCTAAATAGCAATCAGTTAACGGATCCATTTTCCATAGACGCTAATGTTAAAAAATGGGATCATGCAAAAATCAAGTTTTCAAAGCGAGCTAGAAAGTTGTTTTTGCTAAACATTTTTGCCAACGGATTGCTGCTGGATCCGCTCTAACGGAGGATTACTGGACATGTGAACTCAGCCTTACACGTTGTCCCACAAAAAGCAAGCCCCCATGATGGACAAGTATAAAAAGTTGTAGCTCTTGCAAGAGGGGAGGGGAATTGTTAAAGGTAAAAAGTGAAGCATTTCCTGGCCATGAAGGGGTTAACATGTGAATTCCACTTTGTGGGCTTGGCCGCTCCGCAATGGTGTCATGTAACAGTTGTGATTTACTACAGTTTTTGAAAACTAATATCTGTTTTCTAGTAAATTCACCTTTTAACAGCAGAATGACTGCAGCTGAAAGTTGTAATCCAGATGGAAGGGTTGGGCTGGGCGCATGGCCAAGAAGGAAGAACCAAGGCATTGGTAAAGACGTCACTGATGAATGCTTGGGAGACAATACTGGCACGCAAAGGGCTGAACGTTGCAAGTAGTGAGATCCCGGCCTCTGGGCAGATCCAGCAGTATTATTACTATTTAGTTGTGCAAGGAAAGCCGGCACCATAGTGAGACCACACCTGGACATGGAGCTTCTGTCGCTCCCATTCTCCATGCTGCCAGTTGGGAATGCTACTTGTATAGGCCTGGCTGCTCTGGTGCTTTTTCTACTAATTCACTGGGTGAAGAACAGAAGAGGATGTAATTACCCCCCAGGACCTTTTCCTCTCCCCTTGTTTGGGAATGCCTTCCATCTGGACTTCAACAACTTACCTGAAAGTTTATCCCAGGTAAAACTATGACTACCTATAACTATGTCTGCACTGTAGCAAGGAAGGGATGAATTACCAAAATCATGACGAGGATACCTGTCAAGTGAAAAAACACTAGGCTATGTTCACACTAGAAAAATGATTTTTCTTAAGAAATTTCTTAAGAAATTTCTTAAGAGTGCACCTGTGTTAAAAAACGCACCAAAAACGCACCTGCGTTTTAGGTCCGTTTTAGGTCCGTTTTAGGTCCGTTTTAGGTCCGTTTTAGGTCCGTTTTTGGTGCGTTTTCGGTGCGTTTTTATCGCTGGTTGCTCCCTGCGTTATTGTGCCAATTATCTATGGCAAAAAACGCAGTTAGCTGCAGAAAAGAAGTGACATGCTCATTCTTTTTCTTAAGAAAATTCTTTCAGTAGATTTTCTTAAGAAAAAAACGCAGTGTGTGCACAGCTAATTTTTTTTGCCATAGGTTTTGCTGGGGAATGTCTGCAGAAAGGTTACAAGAATTTCTCAAGAAATTTCTGCAGCAAAAACGGACCCAAAACGCAGGTAAAAAACGCAGTGTGTGAACATAGCCTTAACCTGCAGATATTGGGTTAATAGCAGAAATTCAGGGGGGCCCCAGTGCGGGTTCTGTCACTGCTTTTTGTATCGAGAGTGGCGGCTGTAATAGCGCCTGGCATTGACTGACAACCGGTCTTTGTAAGGAGACCGACTGCTGTAACTGCGCCTCCCGCGCTGACTGACAGCTTCCTCTAATGCAGAGCGGCTATCAGTCAGTGCGGGTGGAGTGGTACAGCTGCCACTTTCCATACACAGAGTGGTGACTGAACCCAAGCCAGTGCCACCCCAATGACTGAAGCCCAAACGCTGCCAGGAAGATTAAACTTCTTTTCCTCTCGGCAGCGGGGTGCGAAGTGCAGGTGCAGCCAGGTTTAGAGCGCTATGATCCTGTAGATTAACCTTGTATCTGCAAGTTAACCCTAGAACGTGCAACCATACAATAGAAAACAAGTAACGTAGCAGGCCTGTGAAGCCCCAGGTATGCGTTTTAGGGTTAATAATATTGCTTTCACATTAGAGGCTCCCTTTTTAACATCTGAGAGAAACTGACTGTTTTGTTTTGTTTTTTTTTTTCCCTCAGTTGCTTCAGGTTTTTCCTCAACAATAATAATAATAATAAATGTTTCCACCGAAGCAGGTAGACTTTCTATCTGAATTTTTTTTTTTATCCATTGGTTCTTAACAATGTATCAGATGTTCAATGTACTGTACAGTGGGTATGGAAAGTATTCAGACTCCTTTTAAATTTTTCACTCTTTGTTTCATTGCAGTAATTTGGTAAATTCAAAAAGTTATTTTTTTTTCTCGTTAATGTACACTCTGCACCCCATCTTGACAGAAAAAGAACATGTAAACATTTTTGCAAATTTTTTTAAACAAGAAAAACTGAAATATCACAGTCATAAGTATTCAGACCCTTTGCTCAGACACTCATATTTAAGTCACATGCTATTTCCTTGTGATCCTCCTTGATGGTGCTACTCCTTCATTGGAGTCCAGCTGTATTTAATTAAACTGATTGGACTTGATTTGGAAAGGCACATGTGGCGCCCTGGACAAGCCAGGGGCCACAGAGCACAACATCAACACACCCCCACCCTCAGCAGTTCACAGCAGACATCCCCAGTGAAACCTGATTCCTTCCCTCGGGTTCAGACAGACACACTAGGTGGGCGGAGTCAAGCAGATAGGCACGCCCACCGAAGAGTCTAGCTGGCCTGAGGCAGGAAGCAGGTCTAGACAAGTCCAGGAGAGGAAGAGAGAGGAGGTCTGGAGAAAGGCAGACACAGACTGGGGCCTAGGTTGGAACCTAGAGCCCTCGAGTAGACAGTCAGGCGGACGGAAGTGACAGGAGCCGGGAAGACAGTCTGGTGGAACCGTAGGTAGCCGGGGCTGGGCGGTGGTCCACCGGTACTGAATCGGGGAGCCAGCTGGAAACCGGAGCGCAGGAGGAGCGTACGGAAGGTGCAGGAAAGGACTTGCATTACCAACCTGGGGTCAGGGGAAAAACACCGCAGCCGCCTGTGGGACCCGTCCATCCAGCCGTTTGTTTCATCAGAAACTCTGTGTGTATCATTGGGCTGAGTGAGTACCACCGTGCCGTGCGGCACAGCGCTGCCCCTGCGGCCCTGCACCTCACCAGGCCCCGTAACCCGCCTGCCATCCATCCCTACCCCATCACCGGGCCCCGGGACAACCAACCCCCTACCCAAGGAGGGGAGAACTAACAACAAAGCTGCTCCCTGTCACCGCTCCTGGGATCCCCGTACAGAGCAGTGGTGGTGTCACTATCATCACCACAACCGTGGGTGGCGTCACGGACAATAACCAAACATCCCCATAATCAATTCCTCCTTTCACTCACGGGCGAGGAGCGCCGCTCGAGTCCGCAGGATCTGGCCCACCGCTCGAGCCACCACCGAGCAGCGGCAGCAGCCGGACCCGAGCAGTGGGAGAGCGCAGCGTCCCCTCCTCCGCCCGCGACACACACACCTGTCTATATAAGACCTCACAGCTCACAGTGCATGTCAGACAGAATGAGAATCATGAGGTCAAAGGAACTGCCCAAGGAGCTCAGAGACAGAATTGTGTCAAGGCACAGATCTGGCCAAGGTTACAAAAAAATTTCTGCAGTGCTCAAAGTTCCTAAGAGCACAGTAGCCTCCATAATCCTTAAATGGAAGAAGTTTGGGACCACCAGAACTCTTCCTAGACCTGGCTGTCCAGTGAAACTGAGCAATCGTGGGACAAGAGCCTTGATGAGAGAGGTAAAGAAGAACCCCAAGATCACTGTGGCTGAGCTCCAGAGATGCAGTACGAAGATGGGAGAAAGTTTCACAAAGTCAACTATCACTGCAGCCCTCCACCAGTTGGGCTTTTATGGCAGAGTGGCCCGACGAAGCCTCTCCTCAATGCAAGACATGTGAAAGCCCGCATAGTTTGCAAAAAAACACATGAAGAACTCCCAGACTATGAGAAATAAGATTCTCTGGTCCGATGAGAAGATAGAACTTTTTGGTGATAATTCTAAGCGGTATGTCTGGAGAAAACAAGGCACTGCTCATCACCTGCGCAATACAATCCCAACAGTGAAACATGGTGGTGGGAGCATTATGTTATGGGGGTGCTTTTGAGCTGCAGGGACAGGACGACTGATTGCAATTGAAGGAAAGATGAATGCGGCCAAGTACATAGATATTCTGGAAGAAAACCTCTTCCAGAGTGCTCTGGACCTCAGTCTTGGCCAAAGGTTCACCTTCCAACAAGACAATGACCCTAAGCACACAGCTAAAATAACAAAGGAGTGGCTTCAGAACGACTCTGTGATCATTCTTGACTTGCCCAGCCAGATCCCTGACCTAAACCCAATTGAGCATTTCTGGAGAGACCTGAAAATGGCTGTCCACCAACGTTCACCATCCAACCTGACGGAACTGGAGAGGATCTGCAAGGAAGAATGGCAGAGTATCCTCAAATCCAGGTGTGAAAAACTTTATTGCATCATTCCCAAAAAGACTCATGGCTGTACTAGCTCAAAAGGGTGGTTCTAGTCAGTACTGAGCAAAGGGTCTTAATACTTATGACCATGTGATATTTCAGTTTTTCTTGTTTAATAAATTTGCAAAAAATTCTACATTTGTTTTTATTTTCTGTCAAGATGGGGCGCAGAGTGTACATTAATGAGAAACATATGAACTTTTTTGAATTTACCAAATTACTGTAATGAAACATTTAAAGGGGTCTGAATACTTTCCGTACCCACTGCATGCTTTCCATGTTTTCTGGATTCCCAAAGACTTTAATGAGAACCTAAACTGTAAGGGTGTGTGTGTGTGTTGTTTGTTTGTTTTGTTTTTTTTTAACTTTACATTCCCCAAGTTAGTAATTGTGTTGTCTGATAGATGAGTCTCCATTACTCTCCCCTAGGCTTGATGCCGGCTGACATCAACCACATTAGCTATTACCTTGATTATCACTGCACCAGGGCAATAGGGAAGGGTCAAGGCAGAGTGCTAGATTTGGTGCATCTAATGGATGCGCCACTTCTAGAGCACGTCTGGGGCAGCTGTGGGCTATTTATAGGTTGGGAAGGATCCAATAACCATGGCCCATCCCAGCCTGAGGATACCAGCCCCAGCTGTCTGCTTTACCTTGGCTGGTTATCAAAAATAGGGAGGAATCTGCCGTTTTTTTTCTAAAGAAATATTTATTCCCTATCCATATTTGTTTGCAGGGTAATTGCCCTGTTCTTACTCCCATTTTGCTTCCTTTTGCAGCCCCCTATCCCTTACTTTGACCATTTTACAGCACAAAAGTTTGGGTCACCATTGACTTCTATGGGGTCTGTGGTTGCATCCGAACCAAACTTTTAACTAAAGTTCGGCTGAGCACAAAGATCCACGGGTCTGCTCATCCCTAATCTAAACCCCTTTGTAGTGTAGTTGTTATATAATGACCGAACACAGAGCTGGCAGGTTATCTAAGGAAAGAGCATAGACTTTGCATCAGCGCAAAGTTCAGAGCAGCCATATTCAGGAGTTCATCCCAGCAAGAAGGATGCCAGGAACCTAGGGAGTGAAGCACTCCTGAAGAAAATGAAATAATTTCTTTTAATGGAGATTTAGACTCATTCATACCAAGGGACAGCTTGACTATAGATCAAGCACAGCCATATATCATAAATCTTAGCTCATGCTGTCCTCACTTTTTATTATTATTTAATCTTTAGTTTTTTAACAAATATATAATATATATATATATATATAAATTTATAGTTTTTTTTTTTCTCTAGTCCCCCTCCATGACAGCATCACATGACGTTAACTGCTTTAATAAGGACAGGAAACACAAAGAGCTTAAATAACCCCTCCCCACCTCCAGTGTTGTTTCCTGTCCCTATGGGGCATGAAGAGGTTACCTCTGGTGCTTCCATGGGCGGTGACCGGAACACTTCTACCCAAATGATTTCACGTGAACCGGGCAGCTGAGGTCGGAGCTCACTCGCTTTATCTTCCATCGCTGCTCTCGTCACCCTTGGATTTGGGACCTGCCTGCTACTCTCGCACCTCTCCAAAGTAAAGCGGAGCAGAGCAACTCACCGGAGACCCCCCTGAGCTCTCCGGCACCTCCTCCTCTTCCGTGTGGGCGCATAGGAAGTGGCGTCATCTGTGCGCGCCTACCCAACATCACTTCCGGCAATATGCGTTCCACAGTAGAACGCACTCATGGCCTCGCAGTGGTCTCTGGCTTGCACCCTCGAACATCAGGAGGAGGAGGATTTGTCGCGGGCGGGGGCGCAGGCCACGGCTAGAGGGGAGCTACTCGAGATGCTCGCATCTGGGATCGTGGCTGTGGCTCGAGTGGCAGCTGGATCCAGGGCTCGTGCAGCAGCCCGTCGCCCACAACGTAATAAAGGGGGTATTTACAGGGGAGAGAGTTTGTCAGTGAAGCCACCCATGGGTTGTTGGTGACACCGCTGCTGCCTTTGTATGCGACGCCCGGAGCTGATGGAGCGGGGCAGCAAGGTGGTATCCCCTCCATGGGTAGGGGAGGTGTTGTCCCAGGGCCCGGTTGTAGGTAGTGTGCAGTGCTGGGTCGCTGTCTGCAGGCTGGACCGGATGACACTGGTGTACTCACTGTTTAGAAATAAATCACTCAAAGTCCAAGTAGTAAACCAAGTGCCGGATACCGGTAGCCTCCGGAGGGGTGTGCTCGGGTCCCACACACCGGTTGACAGGACAGGGGCCCTTCCTCCTGCACTTCTGTGTTTTTGTCTTGTGTGTTGACTAGTCCGCATGAAACTGGAAAAGTCCGCTCCCGGTGTCTTTGCTGCGGGAGCTGTTGCCCGCGAGGTCTGACCTTTGGCATTTTTGCAGGCACTTACAGATGCCCTATCCCCCGTGTTAGAGCGAGACGGAAGCCCATCTGGGCTTATTGGTGGGACAAGACGTGGAATCTTGTCCCCTGCTGGCTAATTGACAAGGGGTTTGAAGCTGTCCTCGCCCTAGGGTCCAGGCACCCCGACTGTGCACGGCCTCCGGACCGGATTCCCGCTGTCGGCACCGGCAGACTGCAACCCTGCCTCGGTCCACTTTAGGTCTCCTGCGACCGGATCTCCGTCGCTTGTGGCCCTGCTCTGCCACCTAGTCAGCTCAGGTAGTCCGGTAGTCTGAGAGCTACAACCCCCGACTACCACTTCACTCCTCTCACTTCCACTGTCAGCACTTAACTGTCGTGTTCCCTCCCCTGACACCTCAGAACCCCTAGGTGGGTGTCACCATCTACCTGGCCCCGTCCACTGGTGTGTCCCTATTGTCCTTGCGGGGGTGACCTAGTCTTTTGTGGCTGGTGTTGTACCTGTGTGGGGATGTGTTGGTAGGAAAGGAGGAGAGAGTCCTGCATCAGTAGGATGGATGCAGTCTCCTGTGACCAGCTGGTTCGTCACAGATTCACACACTTGGTGGGTTTATTGCGCTGGACCAGACACTAAGGGGTACTTTGCATGCTGTGACATTGCAAGCCAATGCTGCGATGTCGAGCGCAATAGACCCCGCCCCCGTCGCAGCAGCGATATTTTGTGATTGCTGGCGTAGCGAACATTATCGCTACGCCAGCTTCACATGCACTCGCCTGCCCTGCGACGTCGCTCTGGCTGGCGATCCGCCTCCTTCCTAAGGTCGTGCGGCGTCACAGCGACGTCACTCGGCAGGCGGCCAATAGCAGCGGAGGGGCGGAGATGAGCAGGATGTAAACATCCCGCCCACCTCCTTCCTTTCGCATTGCAGCCGGGACGCAGGTAGATGTTCCTCGCTCCTGCGGCTTCATACACAGCGATGTGTGCTGCTGCAGGAACGAGGAACAACATTGTACCTGTCGCTGCACCGGCATTATGGAAATGTCGGACCCTAAACCGATGATACGATAATGACGCTTTTGCGCTCGTTAATCGTATCAAAAAGGATTTGCACACTACGATATCGACTGCGACGTCGGATGTGCGTCACTTTCGATTTGACCCCACTGACATCGCACCTGCGATGTCATAGTGTGCAAAGCCCGCCTTGGATATAAAAACCCTGTACTGATCGTTCTACTCATTCTGCATCTGTGGAGCCCAGTGCTATTTTCAGGTCAGTGAGTAAACTGTAACTTTGGGTCGGTATACATGTGTAGATGCATTCTGGATAGACTCTTACATATGTAGAAATTCTCTCCTCTCTGTGTGGCAGGCTCTTACAGTCTCTTCTCTCCTCCCTTAAGGGAGACAAGAATCTTGTACCCAGAAAGAAGAACACTTCGAGCCGCAAATATGTTGTGTGCCAAGAAGCTCCCACCCTCTCATGATAAAAAGTTATGCCAACCCTACACTGATCATGTAATTTGAGAACAGCCTTCCCTCATTGATGAGATTAAAAATCTGGTGCATCAGGAAGTACAGTTGTGCTTAGTGTAACGCCCCGCGGGCTTGGCTGCGGACCGCCAAGCTGCTCGGATCCGTGCTCGTACGATGGGTGGTGGCTCGAGCCTCTCACGGACCCAGGGGTCACGTCACTCTGCAAGGGAGTTGGCGCTACACACAGGGAGTTGGCGGGGAGTTCCACGGCCGGGGCCGCGGCGGTTTAGTTTGGGATGTAAGTTCGTGACGCCACCCACGGTTTGTGGTGAATAGATAGACACCACCGCTGCCGTTAACTAGGCCTCCCGGGGACCGTGTTGCGCAGCTTGGTGTTGACCCCTCTGTGGGTAGGGGAGCGATGGTCCCGGGGGTCTGAGGGAGGTGCTGAGGCGGGGGAGCGGGTACGTGCTGGGTGCTGATGCGGTGCGCGGCCCGAAGGCACTGATGTACTCACTATGACACAATACACTGGAGTCTCTGGTAAACCAAACGGGCTGATGAACGAGGCCCGCAGCCGGCTGCAGCTTCTTCCAGAATAGGTTGGTGGTTTCTGCCTTTCTCCTGCACCTCCTTGTATGAATGTTTTGACTCCTATGCCTAAGCAACGATAGTCGGCTCCCCGACTTTTATATGACGTAGGAGCCTGTTTGCCCGCAGACGCTGGCCCTTTGAGTCTCTATGCCTTGGCGGTGGCTTTACCCTGTATGATTGGTCTGTTGTCTTGTGTGGGATAGGTCCTTAAGTCCAGTCCTCAATCAGTTGATTTGACTCGGCCCTGTCGGTTCAGGGCTTTGTACTGGGTTTGAGTACCCCTCCTGGTGCTCCGGTTTCCAATCGGTTCCCCGGTTCTGTACCGGCGGGCCACCGCCCGACCCCCGGTCCCTACGGTTCCACCGGCTGTAATCCCAGCTCCTGGAGGCGGCCACCACCGTCTACCTCCTTGCCAAAGGTGACTGGGCTCCGACCCAGCCACCGGAGTAGTCTGTTGGCAGGCCTGGACACAGGTCTGCCCTTGAACTTGACTTCTCTGCACGACAACTTGTGTCTTTGTTTTCCCGTCTCCAGGCCTGTGAACTCTTTGGTGTAGACATCAAACCTGGAGGGTGGTGACAAGGGTTTCTAGGTTGGCTGCTGTCACCTAATCAGGGTGTGTGTGTGTGTGTGTGTGTGTGTGTGTGTGTGTGTGTGTGTGTGTGTATAACTACCTGGGACGACCTGACTAGTCCAGTGCGTCACGTTCCCCCTTGGTTTAATGCAGACCGTCCGCGGGCTGCCTGTCCATCACCAGTTTTTGTTTCTGAAAAATAGAAAAAATGGGAACACAGTACAAGTATACTAACGGTTTTACAAACTTTCAAATTTTTAGCTTTTCAGATCTTCCCTTACGGGAGGCACATACTTGAACGTTATGAACGTAAAACATTTTTATTAATGCGGGAAACGGGTCCGGGTCCTTCAGTCACCCACCCAAACAAACCTGTATCTTGATGCTGCCCCTAAGAAGTGGGCAGCACCCCTTTTCCCCAGTCCAGGAACGGGCCCAGGTGTTTTCCAACGGGACGGGTGCAGGTTTCACAATTGCCTGTCCTTCCAGAGGACCCACGTCCAAGGAGACCCCTGACTCGGAGGATGGCCACCGGTTGTAGTGGAGGCGGGCCTCGGCCATCTATTTCCTGCAGGCCCATCCTCCAGTGTGCCTCTCCGGAGACTGTGAAACTGGAAGGTCGGTTAAGGGGGGATTTATTTACAAGCCCAATAGTTTTTGGGTGGCCTGCTAGTTCTCAGCCATGTCTTTAGGGATAACGGGGCAAAAACAAAGTCCCCCGTTGGGCAGTATGGTCCCAACGGGGACTGTGTCACTTTGGCAGCCGGGTTCCTCTGCCCTTAACTTTCGTCTTCATCCTTCTCGTACTCAGCCTCAACGGTTACTCCAAGGCTGTACGGCGGGGGAGGGGACTGGGGCCGCTCCGGGGTACTGCGACCCTCTGTCAGGCGGACATCCAGGGCAAACCAGCCGCTCTCCCCACAATGCCGGGTATACTGGACCAAGTCGCCGGGTAGCAGGTCACGATCCGAGTGACCATAGGGTAGGTGCGGGTCCACATCATTGCGGGAGAAGAACACTTCGGCCTCCAGGCCGGGCTCGTAGATGAACCCTCATCCGCGGTCACTGTCAAACCTCCAGACCTGTCCCTCGTACTTTTGGCCTCGTACCCGGTAGGTGGCACTCCTCAAATTGTTCTTTTCCCGGATTGTGCGGGCGAGGATCTCCGCTTTTCTCCTCTCACAGGCCTCGATCTCCCGGCCCAGTTGGTTTGGCCGCCGCTCCTAATACGGGGCGTCTGCATGCCCGGGGTCTCTACGGGTAGGGGTCTGGCCCAGCTGGAGTTCCCCGGTGGCGACCACGACCATCACCCTCTAGGGGGAACCCTGCTGCATCGCGGCCGGCTCTGCTGCCTTGCAGCGGCCTCCCCTCGGGACTTCAGCCGAGGCCCTAGACCCAGGAGCGGCCTGCCTCACCTTCGGGGCCTTCTTTCGGGTAACGCTCTCCCCCTCGGCCGGGCAGACTGGGTCCCTCAGCTGCAACGACCGGTCCCTCCAGGACATAGGGGTGTGGGTCGCCCACCCGCTCCTCTAAATTTGCCTCCATCTCAGGCACCCGCACAGCCGAAGCTATCTCCCCATCTCGGTCGCCCACTGCTCCATTAAGTACCTCACCTGCACTTGTAGGCGGCAACACATGAAAGTCGTCCGGGCTTCCACCCACGCCGCTGTTCCGTGCGCGGGCTCCAGGAATTCGGGCCTCTCAGACGGGGCGGACATGTTGCACTCTCAGGATCCAGGAACACAACGGGTGGCAGAGTCCTGGCGTCCCTGCCTTTTATCTCCCCAGTCACATGAGGCCGGATCTTCACCCGCCCCCCCCTTGGTCTTTTTCGAGCACTCTTCTTGCTTTCTGCACCGCTCTGCTCTCAGGGGGCAGACTTCACTTTCGCGCCCTTTCTGTTCAGGGAAGACGGCTCGGGCGGGAACTTTTCGCACCAAATATGGCAGATTCTACAATTTTTTTCAGCGGAACGCCGCTAACAGCAATTTCAAGGCGCACTTCCACAGGTAAGTGGGCGGTTCTATCCTGTTCGTGACGCCAGAAGAGTCGATGTGTACCGCCCCGCGGGCTCGGCTGAAACCGCCGAGCCGCTCGGATCCGTGCTCGTACGATGGGTGATGGCTCGAGCCGCTCACGGACCCGGGGGTCACGTCACTCTGCAAGGGAGTTGGCGCTACACGCAGGGACTTGACAGGGGGTTCCATGGCCGGGGCCGCAACGGTTTAGTTTGGGATGTAAGTTCGTGATGCCACCCACGGGTTGTGGTGAATAGATGGACACCACCGCTGCCGTTATCTAGGCCTCCCGGGGACGGTGTTGCGCAGCTTGGTGTTGACTCCTCCGTGGGTAGGGGAGCGATGGTCCCGGGGGCCCGAGGGAGGTGCTGAGGCGGGGGAGCGGGTACGTGCTGGGTGCTGATGCTGTGCGGCGCGGTGCGCGGCCCGAAGGCACTGATGTACTCACTATGACACAATACACTGGAGTCTCTGGTAAACCAAACAGGGTGATGAACGGGGCCCGCAGCCGGCTGTAGCTTCTTCCAGAATAGGTTGGTGGTTTATGCCTTTCTCCTGCACCTCCTTGTATGAATGTTTTGACTCCTATGCCTAAGCAACGGTAGTCGGCTCCCCGACTTGTATATGATGTAGGAGCCCGTTTGCCCGCAGACGCTGGCCCTTTGGGTCTCTATGCCTTGGCGGTGGCTTTACCCTGTGTGGTTGGGCTGTTGTCTTCTAGCAGGTCTTGTGTGGGATAGGTCCTTAAGTCCAGTCCTCAATCAGTTGATTTGACTCGGCCCTGTCGGTTCAGGGCTTTGTACTGGGTCTGAGTACCTCTCCTGGTGCTCCAATCTGTTCCCCGGTTCGGTACCGGCGGGCCACCACCCGACTCCGGTCCCTACGGTTCCACCGGCTGTAATCCCAGCTCCTGCAGGCGGCCACCACCATCTGCCTCCTTGCCAAAGGTGACTGGGCTCCGACCCAGCCACCGGTGTAGTCTGTTAGCAGGCCTGGACACAGGTCTGCCCTTGAACTTGACTTCTCTCTACTCTGCACGACAACTTGTGTCTTTGTTTTCCCGCCTCCAGGCCTGTGAAGTCCTCGGTGGGCGGAGCCAAAAGCCTGGCTCCGGCCCCCCTGGTGTGGACATCAAACCTGGAGGGTGGTGACAAGGGTTTCTAGGTTGGCTGCTGTCACCTAATCGGTGAGGGAGGGTGTGTGTGTGACTACCTGTGACGACCTGACTAGTCCAGGGCGTCATACTTAGCATCCTTCTCCCAGGCTCTCACCACAGAAGCTCCGGCACCAAAAAAGAGGAAGTTTACTCCAATAACAGAGTCAGACTCGGACTCTTTGAAGGGTCTGTCTTCAATGCCTGGCAAAATGATAGAGGAAGATTATTTTACATCAGCATCAGACAAAGTATTTGAAAATAAGTACTTATTTTTGGCAGAAGATATGGAAGAACTTCTGTGGGCAGTGCGAAGCACTATGAAAGTTGAGGAAGAAAAGACAGCTAGATCAATGCAGGGTGAAATGGTTTGGGGTTTAAGACCCCAAAAGAAAATCGGGATTTCCGGTACACAAGAACATCCATGACCTAATTCTTCAGGAATGGGAGGCACCAGAGAAACGCCTAGGAGTCCCTCTGGAGTTAAGACATGGATTTCTGACTCTCCCACCCCAGGGCTATGGGACACCCGGTGCCGGACCGGACTAGACTAGTCCGGGGGTCGTCAGTGGTGGCGGGGCTCGGCTCCGTGGCCCTGGTGGGGTCAATTAATATGGCTGGTGACGTAGGGGTAATTAAAGTGTATATTTGTCGTGATGCCACCTGTGGTTTGCGGCTACTGAGCCGCCGCTACTGTGTGAGGCCTCCGGGGTGATGGAATGGCAGCGATGGTGGTACTGCTCCCCACAGGTGGAGCGGTGCCCCGGGGACACTGTTGGTGCTGGTATGTGTCTATGCAGTTGAGGTGTAGTGGAGGGCCGACAGGCGGTGAAAGGACCGGACATAAACAACAGTCTCTTTACCTTCTCCTTTTACTTTGCAAACGGTTAGTCCTGGGAGACCGTTACAGGTGGTTGACGGCTCCGGACGGCCTGGAAGTAGCTGAGGTATCTTTTTGGCCAGATGAGTATGAGGCCTACTCCTGTTCTTTCTTTACTGTTATAGGACCCTGCTCTCTGGATTAGCAATGGCCCTCTTGCTGCTGGGACCGATGGTACGTCCCTCTCCCTGTGTGGTAGGCTGCGCAGGCCCTCTCTGGTGCTTCCCTGCTGGAGTCCACACCGGGCCCTGGTGATGCAGCTGTACCTTCGGGCTGTTTATGGGCCAGGTGCTTGCAGCTCTCCTGCCCTTCGGATTCGGCTACCAGGGAATATTTTAGGCCCTGGTGGCCACAGACTCCGATGTCCAAGTCTCTTCTGTGCCTCTCTGCTCTTCCTGCTTCACTGGGCCAAGCTATTCCAGCTCCAGGCCCCAGTCCGCAGGACAGCACTACTCTGTGTGTCTGCTCTCTCTGCTTTCTCTCCCCAAACTGGGCACTAACTCCTCCCTCAGGTCAGACTTAAGGAATGCTCCCTGGAAGTCCAGGTTCAGAGCTCCCCCTGCTGGCCTGAGGGAGAAACTGCGTTGGATGTTGAACTTACTGGCCAATAGACCTCCCAATTACCTCCAGGCTCAGCATTAACCCTGTGGAGGGGCAATGCTGTTGTGGCGACCAGGTCCTCGGGCGCCACATTTCCGCTAGACAACAATCCTGCCAAATGCTCTGAAATCCCTAAAGTTCAGGTGGCCAGATTAGCTAAGCAAACAACTCTCCCGTTTGAAAATTCCTCCCAGCTCAAAGATCTGATGGACCACAAAATGGAGAGCTTTCTAAGGGAAAGCCTGAGAAACCTCAGCAGTCCTACGGAAAACCAGTGTGGCTTCCACATGCGTAGCCAGGTCGCTGTTTAGATGCTGAGCCAGCTCACGGAACACCTCAGCCAGGGCACACCTAGAAAAGACCTGCTGGCTTCCCTCCCACTGCTGCAGAAAGCCACTGGATTCCTTTTGGATGCCTCTGCTGAATTGGTCAGAGTTGCTGCAAAGGCCACGGTGTTATCAAACTCCACAAGAAGGGCCCTATGGCTCAAGCTCTGGAGCGGCAAGGCTACATCTAAGATCAAGCTCTGTTCCATACTCTTCCAAGGAGAGTATGTCTTTGGTCCAGTGTTAGACGATCTACTAGAGAGGGAAACTGATGAGAAGAAGACATTACCAAAGCAGAAGCCCAAGAGGAAATTTTTCGTCCCCCTCAGAACCAACCTTTTCACAATAGAGGGAAAGGGAAAACAGGAAGGTGGGCAAGGGTAGAAATGCCTTTACTCCCAGAGGTCTGAAGATCTGAGCGAGCACCAGAAGAAGCAATGATGCCATCGTAGTAGGGGGTCAAATCTCAAAGTTTCTTCACCAATGGCAGGAGATCTCATCAAGCCAGTGGGTCCTAAATACCATCAGGAATGGATTGCAGATAGAGCTTGCCTGCTATTCCCCCACGATAACTGAAAGTTACCTCTACCTCCTCTCAGGGGTCACAAGGCCCCTTATGTTAGGTCTCCAAGATCTCTGGAAATCAGGGGTAATATCACCAGTGCCAGAGACAGAAGTCGGACAAGGCCACTACTCCCGGATATTTCTAGTGAAAAAAACGAATGACTCGCACAGGGTGATAATAAATCTAAAACCATTGAACCAGTATGTAGTATACAGGTGGTTCAAAATGTAATCGGCCAGGTCCATAATTCCTCTAATAGGGCACAACTTCGTAATGACAACAATTGATCTAAAGGATGCATCCAGTACTCAAGCAGCACATACTGTACAAATAACACTCGGGGTTCTAAAGAAGTTGTGGTGGATAGTAAATCCACGGAAGTCAGATCTGAGAACCTCCACAAGAAAGATCTTCCTTAGAGTCCTGCTAGACTAAAACAAGCAGACATTCTTCCTGCCTGAAGAAAAGACCAAAATCAGATGCAAATCAGACCAACATTAGATCCAAAATCTCGGTCCTTTGTTGTCAGATTGGTAATGCGAAGGTTGGCAATGTTAATATTTAGAGTCCATGACATCGTGTATCCAAGCTGTAGCTTGGGCCCAAGCTCACAAGAGAACCCTGCAGATCCACATCCTAGCCTCTTGAGACGGTTCTCCCAGATCGCTGAACAAGAAAGTGCTCTTACCTGGCCAGGTAAGAACAACTTTGTTATGGTTGATTTTCCCCAAGAAATCTTAAAGGGGTCTGCTGGAACCAAAATCCCTTGGTGATGATCGCAACGGACTGCAGCTAGAGAGACTGGGAAGCCATGCCTCTCAAGTCTTATTCCAAAGGCTCTGGACTCAGGCCAGTTGCAAGTCTTCCAATTTCAGAGAAATTAAAGCAGTAGACGAGGCTCCCAGGGCTGCAGCTACCGTGATCCAGAGTAGTCATCGGTCTACTCAGACAATAGTGGCCCACCTTTGCCACCAAGGGAGCATATTGCATGCAAGTTTGAAGTGGATTTCTACAAAGATATTTTCCTGGGCGGAAAAATATCTTATGTCTCCTATCAGCAGTCCATCTAAGAGGTTCCGCATATGTCCAGGCGGACTTCCACAGCAGGAGAGACATCCACCCAGGCGAGTGGTCACTAAAGTCAGAGGTGTTCCAGATGTTAGTAGGCAGATGGGGCTACCCAGAAGTGGACCTCTTTCCAGAACAGCAGAATGTGAAGGTGGACCAAAACTTCTCCCTGAACCCAGGAGATTAGTGCCTAGCAGTAGATGCATTCTCTTATCCCCAAATCAATCACACCCAGTTCAATCAAGCCTATGCCTTTCTGCCAATCCCTATACTGGTGAGAACAATCCTGGTTGCACCATTGTGGCCCAGGAGAGGCTGGTTTGGAACTCTCACCAGCCTAGCCCAAGATGGCCTCACAGTACTACCCCCAAGTGCATGACCTCCTCTACCAGGGTCCTCTTTTGTACCAGGACCTCCAGAGGTTGAACTTTGCAATGTGGCTTCTGAAGCCATAATCTTCAGACCTAGAGGCCTGTCAGAGTAATCAAAACTGTTCAGAAGAGCTGTGGCGCCCTGGACAAGCCAGGACGTCACAAGCACTACACCAACACACCCAACACCCCGGTCAGGCACACCGAAGTCAAACAAAAATCCTTGTTGCCTCCCTCCCAGGGGCTGATGTCCACACCAGGGGGTGGGCCAGGCGGTTGGTCCCGCCCACCGAGGAGTACACAGTCCTGGAGGCGGGAAAAACAGTGGAGTTGAGTTGCGGATTAGTTTTGGAGAGGAGTGAAGTGAGGAGTAAAGTGGTAAAGGAGCAGTCTGAAGTTGGTCCGGGTGTGTGGCCCGGACAGTACAGCAAGGTTGGCAGACGGTGGTGACCGTCTGCAGGAGAGGCCTATCGGAGCCAACCGTAAGGACCGTGGACGGGCGGTGGCCCGGCGGTACTGGACCGGTACGCAAAGAGAAGCCAGCACCAATCGGCAGGGCTTACGGACCCCGACAAGGCTTGGAGTCGCCGTTGAATTTGTCAAATCAGTTAGTGAAGGGAACCTCCTGGGTTTCCCAGCAACCAAGTCCCGACAGAAGGCAACAGTCCAACCGAGAGAGGGAAACACAGTCACCGCCAAGGCTACAGTTCCCAGGGCCAGAGCCTGCGGGCAAAAGGGGCTCCTTCAGCAACCTTCAAAGCTGGGGAGCGGGTTACCGGTGGGAACCCATTGGAACCGTTTACACTACACAGGTGCAGGGAAAGGCAGTCACCATCAACCTGCCGGAAGGAACAACACCGCAGCCGTCTGTGGGACCCGTCCATCCAGCCGTTTGTTTTACCTGAGACTCTGTGTACATCATTGGCTGAGTGAGTACCGCCGTGCAGCACAGCGCTGCTCCCGCGACCCTGCACCTCACCAGGCCCCGTAACCCGCCTGCCATCCATCCCTACCCCCTCACCGGGCCCAGGACAACCAACCCCCTACCCACGGAGGGGAGAAAACAACATCCTAGCTGCTCCCGGGATCCCCGTCCAGAGCAGCGGTGGTGTCACAACCTCACCACAACCGTGGGTGGCGTCACGAACAATAAACCCCCAAAAACCATCCCCCCTTTAACTCACGGGCGAGGAACGCTGCTCGAGTCCCCGGGATCCGGCCCACCGCTCGAGCCACCACCGAGCAGCAGCAGCCGGACCCGAGCAGTGGGAGAGCGCAGCGTCCCCTCCTCCGCCCGCGACAGAGCCACACACCAGTGATCAATGCCATATACTATAAGATATGGAAGACCTTTACCACCTGGTGTAAAGGTCACTGCCCAGACCCATTCCACTCTAATTTAGCTAAAATCCTATAGTTTCTGTAGAATGGGCTAGAGAAAGGTCTTAGACCAGGGACGCTTAAAGTTCAGATCTCAGTGCTAAGTTCCTATTTTGATGAAGACCTTGCAGGCCACCGCTGAATCAGGAGGTTTGTCATCATCAGTTAGGTTGCAGCCCAGACAAGTCTTCCTAGTTCCCCCTCTGGGACTTGAACATAGTCTTTAAAGGACTAATGCAACCCCTTTAGAGCCTATTGCCTCTTCAGATCAGAAAACGCTTATCCTGGAAGACCACTTTCCTGGTGGCAATCACCACAGCCAGACGAGTAAGCGTACTCCAAGCCTTATCCACAAGAGAACCATATATAAGATTTCTTGATGACAGTAAAGTATTTCCTCTGTCAGTCGTTCCTTCCAAAAGTTGTATCTGAATTTCATGGGTCCCAAGACATCATGTTAGATCATCCTTCTGCCGGAACCCTGCCAACAATTAGAAATGGAATTCCATTCCTTGGAATTTCGTAGGGCAGTAATTAACTACCTCCAAAGGACTAAGACCTTCAGGAAGGATCCAAACCTTTTTATCCAGTGCATTAGTCAGAACATGAGCAAGAAATCTGCCAAGAGTACAGTTGCCAACTGCATCAAAAATGCAATCAGCGAGGCATACAAAAACCAAGGTCAGCCTCCTCCAGAGAGCCTCACAGCTCATTCCATGAGTTCAGTGTCCATCTCTTAGGCTGAGAAAGCAGACATTTCCATAGAACAAAGCTACAGAGCTACTACTTAGTCCTCAGTCCTTACCTTCATAAAATTTTATAGGCTAGATTTGCTATCTAACAAAGAACTGGCCTTTGCTCAAAAGGTCCTTCAAGCTGTTGTGGACCCCCCTCCAAGTTTATTCATTGGTACTCCTCTTCCTGTGGTTCTGTCATGGAGGGTGACTAGAGAAAATAGTATTTGTCTTACCATTCATTTGGTTTCTAGGGACCCTTCAGGACAGCATGGATATTCTCTCCCTATCTTTACGTTGCTCATTTAATGGCTTACTTCTAAAAATAAAAGATTTAGACCATTCAAGCAGGTGTGATTACTTGAAAAAACACTGGAGATGGGAGGTGGGGTGGGGGTTATTTAACCTCTGTGTTTCCTGTCCCTATGAGGGCGGAGAGTTAACCTCCTGTAGTGCTGTTGTGGAGGGTTCCTAGAACCGGTTTAATGGTAAGACAAATTCTATTTTCTTTTTTTTGTTGTTGTTTTGCTGTTGTTCTAAAAATGCAATGTTGTGTTTTTTGTTTTTTTTTATATATACTTTTACATACTTTTATTCATCTTTTCTGTTTCAGTTGGGGAAGCAGTATGGAAAAGTTTTTAGCCTCCAAATTTTCTTTGAGAACTCTGTAGTATTAAATGGGTATGATGCAATAAAAGAAGGACTGGTAACAAAATCAGAGGACACCGCTGACAGACCCTCCATACCAATGTTCGAACATCTTGGATTGAATAAAGGTAGGTCTCAATACTACTTCTATGCAAGAGTCTATAGATGGTTAAAGAGGACAAACTAGCAGGATTTTGTTATGAGGTAAATACTGGCAGTAAGATGCTGAATCCAGGCATATCTGTTATAGAAAAATGTGATGCTTGTGTGACGCCCTGGCAAAACCAGGTAGTCACAGTTAGGCCCCCGCATAACACTTTCATCACTAGGAAACACACAGCCGACCAGAAACCCTAGTCACCCCCCTTAGGGACAGACAGACACACCAGTGGGCGTGACCAGGCGGTTGGGACACGCCCACCCAGGGGTCTAGACAGCCCGGGCCGGGAAAACAAGGAGTAGTGTTTGGAGCTCAGTTTGGAGAGGAGTGTGGGCTGGAGCTAAGTTTAGCTCCAGCAGGAAGTTCAAGTTGAACGGTACCAGGGTAGGAGCCCTGGTGCCTCTTACTAGGAGGTGGTCTCCGTCAGCAGGAGATGGGAAGACGGCTCGGCAGAACCGAGGTGGACCGGGACAGGGTTGTAGCCCGCCGGTACCGACACGGGGAACCGACCCGGAAACCGTAGCACAAAGGGGGTACTCGAACTCTGAAGCCAGAACCGGAACCAAGCGGACTGGTTAATTCACCGATTGAGGCCAGGACTAGAGTTCCTGTCCCACCCAAAGTCCCTCATAGAAGACAACAGCCCACCGATAGGGATAGAAGGTCACTGCCAGGGCCCATAGATCCCACGGGCCAGCGTGTGCGGGCACGGCTCCTTAGGCCACATCCAGCTGGGAGCGGACTCCTGAGTTTCACGCTAGGAAGTCCACCTTACACAAACAGTGCAGAGGAAAAGGATAGAAACCATCAGCCGGGTGGAGGACCCGAATGTACAGGTTGTGATGCAGGTGTCTCATAGATGCCTGTGCCATCACTAACCTAGGGTTTAGTAGCAGCTATGCGCTGTTATTAACCCCTGCTATTACCCCGATTGCCATGGCACCACGGCAATGGGAAGAACTGGTAAAGCACTAGGATTGTTACATCTAATGGATGCGGCACTTCTGAGCAGCTGCGGGCTGAGAATACCAGCCCCCAGCTGGCTTTATCTTGGCTGGGTATCAAAATTAGGGGGGACCGCACGTCTTTTTTTTTTTTTTTTTAATTATTTATTTAAATGCTAAAGACAAAATAATAAAAGAGAGGAAAAAAAGATGCATGCGGTTTCTCTTAGGCCGGATTCACACTTGTGAGGGACTCACGCGAGTCTCTTGTCGCATCACCTGCTACAACTGCACACTCTTCTGACAGGAGCGGGTTGGCAGCATGTGTTTCTATGTACCTGCACGCTACTGTAAGGAGAATGTGCGGCTGCCGGGTGATGTCATGCCAGACTTACACGAGTCTGGCATCGCATCACCCGGCACATCTGCACACTCTTCTGACAGTCTGACAGGAGCAGGATGGCATCATGTGTTTCTATGTACCTACACCCTCATGTTTGGAGAGCAGCAGGCCATGCCAGGTGATGTGATGCGAGTTCCTCGCATGTGTGACTCTGGGCTTATTTTGATACAAAGCACAGGTAAAGCCCGACAGCTGGGGGCTGCAGCCCTGGGCTTTATCTGTGCTGGCATCAGAATATCGGGGACCCTGTGCAGATAGTTAATTTATTTTTTAAACCATCATACTGACCCGCAGACCCTTGCACTGCTTTCCCCACCCGCCGGCCATCCTGGCGCCTGTGATTGTGACACCCTGGACTAGCCAGGTTGTCACAGGTAGGCCCTTACACAAGCACCTCCCCCCCCCCCCCCCCCCTTAACAAGGTGACAGCAGCCAAACTACAAAACCCTTGTCACCTCCCTCCGGGTTTGATGTTCACAGGCCCTGAGGCAGGAAAAGCAGTGCAGTTCCCCGTGGGGAGCACAGGAATAGTCTAGTTTTGACAGTGAAGTGGAGTGGAGTGAAGTTCAAGGGCAGACCTGCGTCCAGGTCTGCCATAGTCTACAACACGTGTCTGGGTTTGAGCCCAGTCACCTCTGGCAAGGAGGCAGATGGTGGTGGCCACCTGCAGGAGCTGGGATTACAGCCAGTGGAACCGTAGGGACCGGGGACGGGCGGTGGCGAACCGGGAAACCGATTGGAAACCGGAGCACCAGGAGGGGTACTCAGACCTAGTACGAGGCCCAGAAACAACTGGGCTGAGTCAAATCAACTGATTGAGGACTGGACTTTAGGCCCTTTCCCACCTAAGACCCGACTGAAGACAACAGCCCAACCATTGGGGTAAAGCCACCGCCCAGGCATAGAGACCCGACGGGCCAGCATCTGCGGGCAAAAAGGGCTCTCCCGGCACACACCAGGCTGGGGAGTGGACTACCGTTGCTCAGGCATAGGAGTCGTCATTTCTACACAAGTGAGGTGCAGGAGAAAGGCGGAAACCACCAACCTAAAAAGGGGAAAAAGCGCAGCCGGCTGCGGGCACCGTTCACCATCTTGTTTGGTTTACCAGAGACTCCAGCGTGTTTGTAATAGTGAGTACAACAGTGCCTTCGGGCAACGCACCACGCCAGTACCATCCATTCCACGCCTCAGCACCTCCCTCGGCCCCTGGGACCATCATTTCCCCTACCCACGGAGGGGTCAACACCAAGCTGCGCAACACTGTCCCCGGGAGCCTAGTCAACTGCAGCGGTGGTGTCCATCCATTCACCACAACCCGTGGGTGGCGTCACGAACTCAAATCCCCTACAAACAACCGCGGCTCCGGCCGTGGACCTCCCCACCGAAGTTCCTACGTGTAGCGCCAACTCCCCTTTCAGAGCGACGTGACCCCCGGGTCCGTGAGGAGCTCGAGCAACCCACCGACGAGCACGGATCCGAGCGGCTCGGCAGCCGGCCGAGCCCCGGGGCGGTACATGATTGGTTGAAGTCAATTGAAACACTTACACTCAGGGTAGGTGCATGTCTAACTGCAACCAATTGCACATGCTGGTGGGTGGGCAAAGCAATGAATATTCAATTATTGGTTCTGGAAGGGAAAGCATGACCTGTAAGCAGCTTGGCGCCATGATACAGCTTCGGTGAGTACATTGCACCTGCTCCTGCCCCCCTATCCCTTCCATCAACATTTTTAATCAAATTCTGGTCTACATAGACTTAAATGGGTACCGGATTCCGGAGTGGATCAGGTTTTTTTTTTTTTTTTAAATTTAGCAGGGACCCGCCAGTCCCTCTTTTTGCAAGTTCGACCAGCTCTATTCAGAAATCAATATTTTGTGGAATAAACGTGATTTTTAATCACAGCTTTCATGAGTCTTGGCATGCTTTCCACCAGTCTTTCACACTGCATAGCACCTGACCCCGTCGCACATGCGATATATGGTGATTGCTGCCGTAGCGAACATTATCGCTACGGCAGCTTCACATGCACATACCTGCTCGGCGACGTCGCTGTGACCACCGAACAATCCCCCCTTCAAGGGGGAGGTGCGTTCAGCGTCACTGCGACGTCACAAAGCAGCCGGCCAAGAGAAGCGGAGGGGCGGAGATGAGCGGGACATAACATCCCGCCCACCTTCCTTCCTCATTCGTGCCGGTGGACGCAGGTAAGGAGATGTTTGTTGTTCCTGTAGTTTCACACACAGCGATGTGTGCTGCCGCAGGAACGACAAACAACATCGTATCTGCAGCAGGAGCGACATTATGAAAATGAACGACGTGACACAGATCAGCGATTTTTGACTGTTTCATGCTCGTTCATCGACGCTCCTAGGATTTACACATTGCGATGTCACTACCGGCGCCGGATGTGCGTCACAACAACCGTGACCCCGACGATATTTCGGTAGTGATGTCGCAACGTGTAAAGCCCCCCTAAGAGTGTGGCAACCCAGTAGTCAACATTACTTCGAATTCTGACAATCCGAGGGTCATGTTGTAGGTAGTGCAGCAAGAAGGCACTCATGTGTCTTGCGCATGCAGCAGGACCAAGTCCTTGCTGTGTTGGTGGCGGCGAGGTGAGAATCATGCTTCCTTCCTCTGCCCTCTCCCCCCAACCCTGCCCTCTTCCCCCAACCTCGCACAACAGAAATGTGATCAAGGTCTCCTTCATCTGCTGAGTCTTCCATGCCCATTGCCAGTTCGTCCTCCATTTCTTCCTGGGCTCCTGCACCTTCCTCAACAGTTTGGCTGCTACCATGCGCCCTTGTTAATCCCTCTCCCCCACCGTTCCATGACTGCCGCCTTGGTGTTGCTGACCATCTGGACCTTGTAGATCTTGGTATCCCTTCCGCATATGAATCCTCCTGTATTTCTTCCCCTTCTTCTTGTCCCACCACCTGACTCCGAATAGTGTTTAGAGTGTGTTCCAGCATGTAAATGACTGGAATTGTTATGCTGATAATGGCATCGTCAGCGCTAAACATCTTCGTCGCCATGTCGAAACTGTGCAGAAGGGTGCATAGGTCCTTGATCTGAGACCACTCCAGCAGCGTGATCTGCCCCACCTCTGGATCTCATTGACCCAGGCTATACGTCATAACGTATTGCACCAGGGCTCAGCGGTGCTGCCACAGTCACTGCAACATGTGGAGAGTTGAATTCCAGCGTGTCGGCACATCGCATTTCAGCCGGTGAACCGGCAGGCCGAAAGACTTCTGGAGCAATGCAAGTCGTTCAGCTGCGGGGTGTGAACGGCGGAAGTGAGCGCATAGTGACCATGCCCTCTGCAGAACTCCATGTAGGCCGGGATAGCAGGTTAAAAATTGCTGGACAACAAGGTTCAACACGTAAGCCATACAAGGCACATGTGTCACATTGTGGAAGGTCTGCGTCCAAAAGCATGTGTGACTGCAGTCCCCACAGTCAGAGGATGAAGAGCACACGGATGCACTTGAAGGGGCAGACAGTGGTTGGCCCGCTCTGCTAGGCCGCATTGTAGCACAGTGAGCTTCCCACTGCGACTTATGCTTCATATCCATGTGACGGTTCATGGACGAAGTACTCAAGCTAGTGAGTTTTTGGCCTTTACTTAGAGATTGGCGACAAATCTTACAGATTACATGAGTTGGGTGATCCTTTACGATGTTAAAAAAGGACCAAGTTAGGCAAGGCTTAGAGCCCATGCGACCTGCAGAGCCACCCCGACTTCTGCTCAGAGGCAGAGTTGTGCCTGAGAATGCAGTTGTTGATGTGCTTCCAGTACTCCGTCTCTGTCCAGGAAGGCGCAACCTAACCTCGTTGTCAGTAGCATCCTCCTCCACCTCCTCTCCTGACCTCATCGACTGGCTGACTGTGGGTTGACAGTAAGTGTGGTCTCCAATCTCATCACCCTGTGTGTTCTCACTCCCCTCATCCTCAGAGCTAACCACTTCCTGCCCTAACCGAATAGTCAAGTTGTCGTTCCAATCAGGTATCTGAGTCTCATCGTTATCAGCATGTTCCTCATTGTCTCCACCAAGAGGAGTTACAGTTTGGTAATGAGGGTCTACATTATGCTCAGAACCTTCTTCATCTGGGCCTGGATCCGACTCACAAAGCTTCTGGGCATGAGTGCAGATCATTTCCTTGTCTGGACTCACTGCAGCTTTGGAGCAGACCTCTGATTCCCAGGAAATTGCTGAGGGGAGAGCCAGCACTGCCTATGAATGGCATCCAACATTAAAAAGTGTAATATTCACAAATTCATTCCTACTGTAATAATTCAATGAGATTTTTTGCAAACGATTGATCAATGATTTGAGCTCCCCTGCCACATAACGGCAAATCTCTATAGGGGGGTCCTTACTCTATATTATAAATTACTATCGTACCATATGGTCTCTTATAATGAGAAGGACCATATAAAAACACCACATACCCGAGACATGTCTGAACCACTCCCATGCTGCAAGGACTGACAACTGCGAATAAAGGCAGCCCAGGTGCCAGCATGTGCAGCGAAGCCACACACACCAGCACAATATCAGAACTGGCCCTCAGTGTCAGACCAGCAGCCATGGATAAAGGCGGAACAGGCTCAGGCAGATGGTGCTTAAATAATGATGCCTGTGGAACAGGGGGCAGTGGCTGTGTGTGAACAGCCAACAACATGAATTTAGATGGCAACAGAAGGAATTTTCAAACCACACTGGGCGTGCACAGCAAGGTGGGCGAAAGCCACCGACCAGAAAATCGCACACACCAGCACAATATCAGAACTGGCCCTCAATAGAAGGAATTTGCAAACCACACTGGGCGTGCCATTCATAGGCAGTGCTGGCTCTCCCCTCAGCGATTTTCTGGTCGGTGGCTGACCCCACTTTGCCGTGCACGCCCAGTGTGATTTGCAAATTTCTTCTGTTGCCATCTAAATTCATGTTGGTGGCTGTTTACACACAGCCACCGCCCCCTGTTGCTCAATCGTTTGCAAAAAATCTCATTGAATTATTACAGTAGGAATGAATTTGTGAATATCACACTTTTTATTGTTGCATGCCATTCATAGACAGTGCTGGCTCTCCCTTCAGCGATTCTCTGATTCCCAGGCTATAGTGTGACTGAACAGCTCTGCAGACTCCACCATCTCTGTTACCCCATACTCAGCAGGGCAGGTGGAGACTTCTGAGCTGGTAGGAAGCAAGTGCGATTGGGGTGACAACTCAGAGGACTGGAGTCTTTGGGATGTTGATGAAGTTGAAGTGGAGGAGAGGCCACTTGATGGAGCACTTGGGATCCATTCAATCACCTGCGCTTTTTGTGCCTCATCTACATTTCGTAGAGATGGTCGTGTCCGTAAGAAAGGCATCATATCAGATTGTCCATGGAAAGAAGTAGACATCTTATTTTGGCTGGAAGATAGTCTTTCTTCAGCAGATGTTACTCTTGCTTTACCACCTACCCCCACGGACACAAACTTTTTTTCCCTTCCAACACGCCTGTTCCCCTTTCCACCAGCATCTGGCCTTTTGCCACTAATTTTGTTTGTGAACAATTGGCAACTGTTTGGCTGACAGCCTGGCCCGCCCCACTGTACGCGCGGTTAGGAAAATAAAATGGCGATCGCCATTCTTTCAGCACTCAGCAGCACTGATCTAAACCCCGTACCCCCCGCACTCTATACGCTGAATTTTGATTTGATATCATTATTAACAGTGACTAACAGTATTACAGTGAAAACCCAGCTAGTAACTAGCTACGCTTTTGGTGATCGAACCGTTATCGAATGGTAACTCGAACGGTCGAACGTTAAGCAAATCATTCGAGTTTGTCGAACGACTCGAACATTGCCCAAAACAACTCGAATTTGAAATTGGCGAACGGTTCGGTTCGAACACTGCGCATCTCTACTCAACATGTGCAAAACGTCATGATTCTCATTGACTTTGCTGGCGTCAGGATTTGCTTACAGTTTTGTGACAAAACTGCATTAAAAAAAAACCATCAAAAAAGTGATAAAAATGCACAAAGTCTTATAGTTTCTTGAAATAATGCATGAGCAGCCCTTTCAGAATATGTACATTTTATTGCTGTAAGCTCTGGTCAATTAGTTACTTGCTCTCTAATCCTGCTCATGTAAATAAGTAAATATTCACCCCTCTGTATCCACGTCAGTGCTAGTATAGAAATAAATGAAGCCGCGCGTTTGCCGATTCCAGAAGGCATTTTTCATCTGTGAGACTTTTACAATTGCTGACGTTGGCGCACAGGGGTGTGAGGGAATATGGGTATGGGTAGCGGTGCATATTTACTTTTTATTTACATACGGTGGACTAGCTGGCGTGACTATAATTGACCAGAGGTTACAGCAAGAAAACAAAAAAAGGTACAGCAATAAAATGTACATAATTTGAAAGGGCTGTACAAACAATATTTCAAGATACTAGAAGTATCCTACTAAAAAAAAAAATCACCTGGCAGATTCCCTTAATATGGATTGCTTTACTATCTAGAATAAAAGTGAGTTGTGTTTTTTGTGTTTTTTTTTTTTTTTTTTTTTTTAATTTTATGTTTTTTATTGATGTGTTCATATCTGCCTAGGTAAAGGGTGGAGAAATTATTGGAGATTTTATGACCCTGTTAGACAACATGAGAAACAGGTTTAATTTGCTTTATATGCCTTTTGTAGAAGAGATTTGAGCCTTTTGGGGAAGAGGTCATCATCCTTTTATTTCTTAGTAGTCAATGTGTTGTGTTGAACCACACCCACACTGGATATTAAAGGATATAAAATGTTTAACCAAAAAATTACTTTATCAACTGTTTATCATCAATGTCTTTATTAAAAATATATACAGTGCCTTGTGAAAGTATTCACCCTCTTTCCCCCTTGGCTTTTTACCTATTTTGTTACATTACAACCAGTGTTTAAATATTTTGTCCGATTTTGTGTGTGTGTGTGTGTGTGTGTGTGTGTGTGTGTGTGTGATGCATTAGCACTAAATCGGGGAAGTGAATTGAGAAAAAATATTGGCAAAATTACATTTGTGATTTAAAAAAAAAAAGTGAAAATTGCCATGTGCAGATGTATTTATCCCTTTTGCTATGAAACCCCTAAAAAAAAATGTTGGTGCAAGCAATTCCCTTCATAAGTCACATTCTTAGGCTGGAGTCACACTAAGGTATGGCATTCAATGTGAGCGCATAGGATACGATATGCTAATAGCCCTCTGCTCCTGCTGTGCTGTGCCAGCTTGAGCCAAGTGTCTAATCTGCCATAATTTCCATTATTGGCTGATACGATTATCGCACTGCACTCAATGTCATCTGAGTGCAGTCCGATGTTTCACTCGCACCCATAGACTTGATGTGATGAGAGACTCGAGACAATCACAGCATGCTGCAATTTTTTCTTCAGCCCAAATAGGGCTGAGGAAAAACTGGCAGATGTGAGCTGCAGCATTGTCTTACATGGGGCTGAGTGCAATGTGAGATTTCCTCGCATTGCATTTGTGAGAGTCTGAGAGTCATACATTCGTGTTAGCTTACCCTTAGTGAATAGATGTCCAGGGTCTGTCTGTTTATGTGCACCTTCTCTGAAAGGCCACAGAGGCTGCAACACCTTAAAGTAAGAGGCACCGCTAACCAAACAACACCATGAAGACCAAGGAGATCTCAAAATAAATCAGAGACAAAGTAGTTAAGAACAAGTCAGGGTTGGGCTCTAAAAAAAAATAAAATCTCAATCTCTAATGATACCCAGGAGCAACATCAAATGGAAAGAACATGGTACCATAGTACCACAACAAACCTGCCAAGAAAGTTTTGGAAAGCAGCTCTATCAGCCCGGGCAAGGAGGGCATTAATCGGAGAGGAAGCATAGACCAAAGGTAACCCTGAAGGAGCAGCAGAGACTGGAATATCTGTCCATGTGAGCACAATAAGCCATACATCCATAAAGCTGGCATTTATGAAAGATTGCCCAGAAAAAAAAGCCTTTACTTGAAGCCAAGAATTGGAAGGCTTGTTTTGATTTTTGCCAAAACACATGTGGGAGGCTCCTCAAATGTATGGAGAAAGGTGCTGTGGTCAAATAAGGTCAAATAATGCCATATATGATATATATTTTTTGAGCGACCTAATCCCTTTAGCAACCGCTACCTAGCGCCACCTACTCTAATTAATGAATACCCTATCAAATTTCGCTTGGGCGGCTCTAAGAGTTATGACACACCTTCTCCTCCCCCTGGGCTCCCGCACCTGATTGCAATGTTAATTCCCCTTGGGGCTTTTTATACCTGTCTAGCACACTCTACCAGTAGGATTTTCTCCCTTGAAAAAGCAACAGCACCCTCGCGAAACGCGCGTTGGTAGGCAATCCTGCTCCTTCTGGGTATGTGCACTTTATATTCTGCTTGGCTATTTGAACCTGTTATTGTCACATCTTCCCTTGCAATACCTCTTAAATCCCAGTTTTTACTTGTATGAGTCCTCTGGGACCCTGGTTGTTTGATGCACTTACACTTCATTGATAACTTCTTTTTATGCTGTTATTAACTGATCCAGGTATTCCCACTGAGCTACATCCCTGTTTTCTGGGGTCTCTTTATGATAATCATGACTATTTCAGATATATACCAATGATCCTGATTTAGCTGCCGGTATGGTCCTGCCTCCTCAGAACATGCTTTTGCATTTAAAATCAAGTATGTTTCATATCTCACACCTGACTACTGTAATCTGAGTTCTGAGTTGGCAGATACTAACTAAAAAAAACTCCCCCCCCCCCCCCCCCCCCCACACACACACACACACACACACACACACACACAGTGGCCCCCCAGTGAGCCCCCCTTCTTTTTTTTTTCTCTGTTTACCCTAAATCAATTTTGGTATCACCTCTCACACGGCTAACAGAGAAGATAGGTCCCTGGGTTTCACTTCTCCCACGGCTAGTTGTTACCATGCGCAATTTCTATATGCCTCTTTGTACTTTGTGCCCCCCATGATTTATTGGTAGTTGTTTTTAACCATTCCTTGCTGTCTATACGTGTGCAACCTTTATTAATAAATTTTGTATTTTTGCATCATACTCGCTGTTCTCCTGTTCTTTTACTAAATGAGTAGTGCATGCACTCTGCCGGTATATACATGACGGCAGAGTGTTTATTACATGGCTCTTCATGTGAGAATTGTTCTTATTGTATGCTTTTCTGTGTTTTTCACAGCACCTTCTCATTTGAGCATGGACTTCCGTGCCCGCGACCGGGCGTGGCACGCACATTTTAATGACGTTTTGAGTGAGCACCGTAACAGCACGACCAGTGATGTTAACCCTCCCAATCATGAAACTACCATTTTTAAATATAGGGAACTTCTAAAAAAGAGGTTGAAAATCTGTTGGAACTGGGCCCTGTTAACCCGATATCTGGATGGGGACATGATCCCCCGGGGGCTGCGTGTCCAGATATTCCCCTCCTTCCCGGTGGAGGATCCCTCCTTCCGGGAGAAGTGGGAGTCTCTGGCCCACGCCTGCTCTAGGGGGTTCCTGTCCCTTCTCAGGGACCACAATAATACCTCCTTATCCGCCATGGAAACGGAATTGGAGGAATTAGAACGATTGATTAAGACCAACTGCTCAGCTGAGAGGATTACCAAGATGGAAACGGAGATTGAGCATGAGATTTCCAAGTTAGAAAAAGAGATCAGTGGCCAGAAATTGAAGAAATATAACAGGGATCTCTCAGATTGCACCAATACTTCAGTCTATAGATGGCACTCCAGGTCACGTCCGGGTTACCGGACCAGGACTCTGTCTCGTGGGCAATCTGTCTCCATGTCTTCATTGGCCTCCGCTGGCGGTTCATCCTCTGATGTGTCAAGTGGAGTATGTGATTTTGAACAGTGTGTGGGAGCCCGTGTTAAGACCATTAGAAATAGACAAACAGCTGTCAAACAAAATGACAAACAAGAAAAAAAATAAATTACAGGTGATTAACCTCTCCTCACGCACTCTTTCTGACACCCAGCTCGATGTTCTGGCCAAAGGTTTAACTTTTTCTCCAACTAACCATTTTGAATTTTTTTCAGCTTTGAAAGACATCCATTTATTCGCACGCAAAATGGTCCTTAAAAAACTTCACCATAAATGAGACAGTAATGGTCTGGATAGCCCGGCTGAACAGGAGGCGCTACAGGTCCTTGAGGATCTTCTACTTGAACAGTCCAGTGTCTCTACAGGTGTGTTCCCTGCTTCACTACTGCCCAGATCCACAAAGTTCCCCCCCTTGTCGCTATGTCCTGCTGTAGATGTTTTCACCAGACTAGTGACTGATGAATTCAAACAAATCTCAGTCAGAAGACAGGGTGATAATTTAACTCATAAACAAAGAACTGCTCTTACTGAGCTGAGTAATTATAATTATATCATCATCAAACCAGCAGACAAGGGGGGGAACATTGTGATCTGGGCAGTGGAAAATTACGAAAAAGAAGCCTTCCGGCAACTTCGTGATAGGGGTACTTATTTGAAACTACCCCATAATCGCTTACAGCGCTTTTCATTGGAGTTGTCCAAAATCCTGGAGACGGCGCTTGAGAGTGGCATTATCAATAAAAAAAATGATGGAGGGGCTCTCCACGAAATATCCTAAGATACCGACCTTTTATTTACTACCTAAAATCCATAAAGATACCCTTAGTCCCCCGGGGCGCCCTATTGTGTCCGGCATCGAGGGTTTGTGTGACCCAATATGTAAATTTATCGATTACCATCTTAAACCTATTGTTGAAACCTTACCCTCATATGTTCGTGACACGACGGACGTCCTCGGGAGGATTGATGGCATCTTTATGGATCAAGATATGCTGATTGTTACAGCAGACGTGGAGAGCCTCTATACGTGTATATCACATTCAGATGGCCTGAGGGCGGTCCACCTCTTTCTTGAAATGAGCGATCGGGATGGCGAGTTGAACCTGTTCATCCTCGAGCTGCTCCACTTTGTCCTTACGCATAATTTTTTTATTTTTAAGGAAACTTTTTATTTACAGCAGCGCGGCACTGCCATGGGGGCGGCCTGTGCCCCTTCGTATGCCAACCTCTTCCTCGGCATGTGGGAGAGGTTGGTATTTGGCGATGGGGGCATAGGCACCAGCTCCCATGTGCAGTGCTGGCTTCGATACATCGACGATGTATTATTTTTTTGGCAGGGCACAGTGGAACAGCTTGATGAATTCATGGGTCAACTTAATACTAATGATCTAAATATTAAATTGACATACAAATACAGCAGCAGGCGCATTGACTTCCTTGATATTAACATTGAAGTGGATTCTCTATCATCTATACAGACAACCATGTATCGTAAATCCACTTCAGTCAATGCCCTGCTGCATGCATCGTCAGCTCATACTTCTACCATACGCGCCATCCCGACCGGTCAGTTTTTAAGGATCAGGCGGATCTGCTCCTCTGACCAATCATTTGAAAGACAGGCCACAGAACTCAGGCGCCGTTTCCAGGATCGCGGATACAGTAACCGCTGCATTAAAAAGGGATATTTACGGGCTAAAAACACCCCCCGCATTCAGCTGCTTCAGTATAAGTGTAAACAACAACAACCACAGACTGATCTCCCTATTCGTTTTATAGGGACTTTTAACAACCAATGGCAACTGATGCGGGACATCCTCAGGAGACACTGGCCTGTTCTACGTACAGATCCAATTTTGGCCGATATTTTACCTTCAGGTCCTCTCATGACAGCTCGCCGAGCGAAAAATCTCTTACATCTTGGTAAGGAGTCACTATGTACCTTGTCCTCCAAATCCTTTCGGCACTCGTGGCCCTTTACAGGGATGTTTTCCCTGTAGGCGTTGCATTGCATGCCCTAATATCCTTCGTGCCACGAGTTTTTCATCATCGGACGGCACACGGATTATGAACATACGGTATTACATCACCTGCACCACCACGTACGTGATTTATTATGTTACTTGTCCGTGTTCTCTGGTATATATAGGTCTTACATCACGTGAGCTGTGGGTACGTACCAGAGAGCACGTACGTGACATTCGTGGTGCAGCAGATGTCACTGATGAGTCTCCTGAAGACACTTCCGCGGCACTTCAGGAGATTCCATAAGTGTGATTCCTCTGGTCTTAAGGTTAGAGGCATTGATGTTATCCGTGGCGGCTCCCGGGGTGGTGATCTTAAAAAGCGATTTGGCTCAAGTTGAAGCCCGCTGGATCGCCACCCTTGGCACTTTAACGCCTGCAGGTCTCAATGAAAACATCAGTTTTGTTTCTTTTCTATAGGGCCCTTTTTGTGGTTTGGGTTTTGTTTTTGTTTTTATTTTGGTTTGAATTAGATACTGGCCTCCTCTTCTTCATCTGGTCTATTTTATTATTTGTTATTGTTTTTAAATTTCTTTTCACTTTTCTACCTTTAACTCATTTTTTATTATGGTATGTGTGCTCTGCCTCGCTAGTCATTGTGTGTGTATTTACTATGCTTCTCTTTCCTATTTTTTGGCTATAGTCGCTCTCTGATGTACCTTCTGACCCATCGTATGAATCTCGGAATAACATTTCCAGTATTTGATGTTCCCAAGCCGGTGTCTGCAATCCTCATGGCTATCTTTTAATGTCATGGATGAATACCGAACGGATGTCTTCTCGATCCACGTCATCTATTTACGGACATTCTTCATTGGCCATATGCTTTTTGAAATACTGCCCTTTTTCCTGGAGGATCATCATTCTTTTGATTGTGTATTCATGTTTACATATCCCCATACTGATACTCTCCTCAGGGTTAAAATTGTATTACAGGTGGATGGGTGGTCTGTTTGGAATATAATCCCCCCCCCTCCTCCTTATGCATTTTACTGTGAGGGGTTGTTTGGCCTGGTGGTTACATCTATTGGGGCACTTCTATGGATATGCCACTACCCTGATGCTTACTGACGCCCTTGCTCTTGGCGGTTTATCTAGGGGGTCTGCGTCCTGCCCTTTTGGTTACGCATACCTGGGGCGGCATGCCTGCACTCCGTGATATTCACTGCTGATTGCAGGACCGGTCCGTTTTCATCAGTCTTTCTTATCTATTCATTTCATTCACCTCTCTTCTTCTTGTCATATATATATATATATATATATATATATATATATATATATATATATAATATATATGCCCATGCTATATTTTAGGTTGCTATAGCAACCATTGATATAAGACATTTGTTTTATATTTATAGTATGGGGATTTAGTCCTTTGAAAGACACCTTCCATCGTTTCCTTGTATTTTGTACACATCCCGATATATATCATTTCTTCTGTGTTAACCTTGAAATGATTTTTATTGGGATGTTTTATGGGTATTGTATGCCCCCCCTTTATTTAATGGCAGGGGACTTGGTTTTGTATGAATGCCCTATTTGTCTTACTAATCTGCTGGCTGTCACAGAGATAACTATCTTCTGTTCTGTGGTAAGACAGCCAGGGGCGGGATTTCCGGGAATTCCCTGTCTGTGATGCCCTCTGCCCTGTCAAGTTGTTGTCATGGCTACGCATTCTTAACTTCTTGTGCCACAGAGACAATCTCCCCCATGTCAATACAGCCTGGGGTGGGATTCCCTGGAATTTCTTTGTCCGTGACACCCCCTGCCCCGTCAAGTCGTTGTCAGGACTACGCGCCTTCAATGCCCTGTGTTATGGAGATTATTCTCCCCTCTCCAGGCTAACACAGTCAGGGGCGGGACTAACGGGAATTCCCTTGTCTGTGACGTTGCCCGCTTTGCTTGGCTTGTGCCGGGTTGGATCACGTTGTTGTCGGGGTGACGCATCTCTGACACCACGTGTTCCTTCCCCACATGGTCAGAAGGCGGGACATCCGGACTGTCGGGCTTCTCCTGCACCATGTCTACCAGTATGTTTTTTACTGTTTATATCACTTTAAACGCTATGGTATATGTGGACGGCATTCATATGCTTTATGGATCTTGTATGATACTTATTTTTTGAGCGACCTAATCCCTTTAGCAACCGCTGCCTAGCGCCACCTACTCTAATGAATACCCTATCAAATTTCGCTTGGGCGGCTCTAAGAGTTATGACACACCTTCTCCTCCCCCTGGGCTCCCGCACCTGATTGCAATGTTAATTCCCCTTGGGGCTTTTTATACCTGTCTAGCACACTCTACCAGTAGGATTTTCTCCCTTGAAAAAGCAACAGCACCCTCGCGAAACGCGCGTTGGTAGGCAATCCTGCTCCTTCTGGGTATGTGCACTTTATATTCTGCTTGGCTATTTGAACCTGTTATTGTCACATCTTCCCTTGCAATACCTCTTAAATCCCAGTTTTTACTTGTATGAGTCCTCTGGGACCCTGGTTGTTTGATGCACTTACACTTCATTGATAACTTCTTTTTATGCTGTTATTAACTGATCCAGGTATTCCCACTGAGCTAAATCCCTGTTTTCTGGGGTCTCTTTATGATAATCATGACTATTTCAGATATATACCAATGATCCTGATTTAGCTGCCGGTATGGTCCTGCCTCCTCAGAACATGCTTTTGCATTTAAAATCAAGTATTTTTCATATCTCACACCTGACTACTGTAATCTGAGTTCTGAGTTGGCAGATACTAACTAAAAAAACTCCCCCCCCACACACACACACACACACAGTGGCCCCCCAGTGAGCCCCCTTCTTTTTTTTTTTTCTCTGTTTACCCTAAATCAATTTTGGTATCACCTCTCACACGGCTAACAGAGAAGATAGGTCCCTGGGTTTCACTTCTCCCACGGCTAGTTGTGACCATGCGCAATTTCTATATGCCTCTTTGTACTCTGTGCCCCCCATGATTTATTGGTAGTTGTTTTTAACCCTTCCTTGCTGTCTATACGTGTGCAACCTTTATTAATAAATTTTGTATTTTTGCATCATACTCGCTGTTCTCCTGTTCTTTTACTAAATGAGTAGTGCATGCACTCTGCCGGTATATACATGACGGCAGAGTGTTTATTACATGGCTCTTCATGTGAGAATTGTTCTTATAGCATTTGTGAGAGTCTGAGAGTCATACATTCGTGTTAGCTTACCCTTAGTGAATAGATGTCCAGGGTCTGTCTGTTTATGTGCACCTTCTCTGAAAGGCCACAGAGGCTGCAACACCTTAAAGTAAGAGGCACCGCTAACCAAACAACACCATGAAGACCAAGGAGATCTCAAAATAAATCAGAGACAAAGTAGTTAAGAACAAGTCAGGGTTGGGCTCTAAAAAAAAATAAAATCTCAATCTCTAATGATACCCAGGAGCAACATCAAATGGAAAGAACATGGTACCATGGTACCACAACAAACCTGCCAAGAAAGTTTTGGAAAGCAGCTCTATCAGCCCGGGCAAGGAGGGCATTAATCGGAGAGGAAGCATAGACCAAAGGTAACCCTGAAGGAGCAGCAGAGACTGGAATATCTGTCCATGTGAGCACAATAAGCCATACATCCATAAAGCTGGCATTTATGAAAGATTGCCCAGAAAAAAAAGCCTTTACTTGAAGCCAAGAATTGGAAGGCTTGTTTTGATTTTTGCCAAAACACATGTGGGAGGCTCCTCAAATGTATGGAGAAAGGTGCTGTGGTCAAATAATGCCAAAATTGAAGTTTTTGGCCACCAAAGTAAAACCTATGCCTGGTGCTAAATCAGCACAGCTCATAATCTCAAGAACACCATCCCCACAGTGAAACATGATAGTAGCAGCATCATGCTGTGATGTTCTACAGCAGAGACAGGGAAAATGGTCCAAGTTGAGGGGAAGATGGATGGTGCGAAATACAGGGCTATCCTTGAGCATAGCCTGTTTTAGTCTGTCAGTGATTGATTTGAGACTGGGACGGCAGTTCACTTTCCAACAAGACAATGACCCAAAGCACACTGCTAAAGCAACACTAAAATGCTTTAAGGGCAAATGTGTAAATATATTGGAATGGCCTAGCCAAAGCCCAGATCTCCAATTGAGAATCTGTGGTCAGACTTGAAGATTGCTGTACACCAGGAGCTAGAGCAGTTTTGACTTGAGCAACTGGCAAAAATCCCAATGGCAAGATGTGGAAAGATCATAGAGACTTATCCAAAGCGACTTGCTGTAATTGCTGCAAAACAAGGCTCTACAAAGTAGAGATCCACCCGCGCCTGTTTACCGCTTAGATTGCGCTGTCAAACGCTCTCCGGCGGGGATTACGCTGTTCACCGATGCCATCAATACAAATGCTGTGGACAAATAAGCGCAGTAGGGTCTTATTAAAACAGAAGGAGGATACTGTGCTAGTAAGGTTCTCACCTTGTATAGTTGTGTCACCCAAAACCAGTAGTACGAGTGTAATCAACTGCTGCAAGGTCCACAAGCCCAGAGGCTGAAGCAGTATGAAGGATCCAGAAGAAACGTGGATTAAACTGCGCTGCTGTAGAAGAAAAGCAGTTCGAAATTGCTTGGCAGGCGATATAGGTGCTTTATTCAACGCGTTTCAAAGTGAATCTCCACTTCTTCTTCTGGATACGCACCGAATTACAAGTGAGAGCACAAGTTCAACAAAGTTCATTCTGCAGCATGAGACGCAGGTAGACGCAGCAGAGTTCATTTTGATATATACTGGGAGAAGACCTATTAAGGGATCACATTAAATGTGCAGAATGTGATTAAAGTGTAGAAGGAATCCTCCGTGAAAGAAATAATGACTGATCAGTTCTGGCAGAGAAAGAAGCTATTTTCTCTATTACAAAATTGCTTATTTTCATGTGAACTATTGATTTATTAAATAAAAATTAACATGACAATTACACTTTTACGCATCATTACAGCATTTTGTTTTGCTGCTGGAGTGGTGCTGCTAATCTAACTTTACCGACACCAGTCTAAGGCTATTTTCACACTTGCGTTGAGCGGCATCCATCACAATCAGTTGTGTGACTGATGTAACGGATGCGTTGCAGATAGTGTCACAACTGATGTGACTAATGCAGCAAAACAACGATCCGTTATTTTTTTTTTTTTTTTTTTTTTTTTTTTTACTGTTTTACCGGTGGCAGGATATTGTGAACAATCAGCTGATCACCCGGCGATCAGACGATCAGCTGATCATTCACAAAACCCAGTTGATCAGCTGATCGCTCACAAAAGCCGGCCACCGGGCGATCAGCTGATCGTTCGGCCGCTGAGAGAGAGAAACATTGATTGCAATGATTAAACATAAGAGCTGAGCATGCGCAGTGAAAAAAAGGTTTCCGACGCTCAAAAAACGCTACATGCTGCATTCCTGCCGCCCGACGGTCAGTCGTTCTGTGACGCCCTGGACTAGTCAGGTCGTCCCAGGTAGTCCGATGCGCGCACACACCCCCCCCCTCCCATTAGAAAGGTTACAGCAGCCAAACTGAAAACCTTTGTCACCACCCTCAGGGTTTGATGTTCACACCAGGGGGGCGGAGCCAGGTGGTTGGCTCCACCCACCGAGGAGTTCACAGGCCCGGAAGTGGGAAAACAGTGAGTGAGAGTTGATCATTGACCGTGGAGTGAAGAGAAGTCAAGTTCAAGGGCAGACCTGTACCCAGGCCTGCCAAAGTCTACACCAGGTGTCTGGGTTGGAGCCCATCCGGATCCGAGCAGCCCAGCTGCTAACGCGGGGGCAGCACAAATGCTCTTTTGTGTGCGTCTAAAAATGGACATAAGAAGATGGACACCGCCAGACCACACATCAGAAGGGAGGTCAAAGTGACTCCCTCTGCCTCATTACAGTGAACGTTCCATTGGGAATTTTGTCTGAACCATGTTTTTCAGAGGTTTAGGGTATGTGCCCACGATGCAGCGTGTCTCCTGACTGTGGTTTTATACTCACCTGCCGGCATCTTCACCTTTAAATCAGCACCGCACTGGTCTCGCAGCACCATCTTGAGAGGACAACTTCTGACTAGCCTGAAGTCAGAAGTAACAATACAAGCTCTCATGCATGTTTTGAGTGCCAGGTCAAGGCTCTCATAGACTTGTATTGAAGAGTGGCCTCTGGCACGCTCTATGAAACACTGGAGCTGCCGGCAGGTCACAGATGAGAGCAGAAACGATAGAAGGTGAAGATGGCGTATAAGGCTACTTTCACACTTGCGTTAGTCGCAATCCGCCGCTTTGGAAAACAGCGCAATCCGTTAACAGCTTGCGCTGTTTCCCATAGACTTGTATGGATGACGGATTGCGACTAATGTGTCTGCGTTGCATCCACCGTGTGACGGATCAGTTGTGGAACTGTACCGCCCCGGGGCTCGGCCGGCTGCCGAGCCGCTCGGATCCGTGCTCGTCGGTGGGTGGCTCGAGCTCTCCACGGACCCGGGGGGTCACGTTGCTCTGAAAGGGGGTTGGCGCTACACGTAGGGACTTCGGTGGGGAGGTCCACGGCCGGAGCCGTGGTGGTTTGCAGGGGATTTAAGTTCGAGACGCCACCCAAGGGTTGTGGTGAATGGATGGACTCCACCGCTGTCGTTGACTAGGCTCCCAGGGATGGTGTTGCGCAGCTTGGTGTTGACCCCTCCGTGGGTAGGGGGATGATGGTCCCGGGGGCCCGATGGAGGTGCTGAGGCGAGGGGATGGATACGTGCTGGGGTGTCGGTGCAGTGCGCGGCCCGAAGGCACTGGTGTACTCTCTGTGATAAACACGCTGGAGTCTCTGGTAAACCAAACAAGATGGTGAACGGTGCCTGCAGCCGGCTGCAGTTTCCCCTTAACAGGTTGGTGGTTTCCGCCTTTCTCCTGCATCTTTCTTTTGTAAAAGTTGCGACTCTTATGCCTAAGCAACGGTAGTCCGCTCCCCGGCTTGCTATTTGTCGGGAGAGCCCTGTTTGCCCGCAGACGCTGGCCCCTTGGGTCTCTATGCCTTGGCGGTGGCTTTACCCTATTGGTTGGGCTGTTGTCTTCAGTCGGGTCTTGTGTGGGAAAGGTCCTAAAGTCCAGTCCTCAATCAGTTGATTTGACTTAGCCTAGTTGTTTCTGGGCCTCATACTAGGTCTGAGTATCCCTCCTGGTGCTCCGGTTTCCAATCTGTTCCCCGGTTCAGTAACGGCGGGCCACCGCCCATCCCCGGTCCCTACGGTTCCACCGGCTGTAATCCCAGCTCCTGCAGGCGGCCACCACCGTCTGCCTCTTTGCCAGAGGTGACTGGGCTCCAACCCAGCCACCAGAGTAGTCTATGGCAGGCCTGGGCGCAGGTCTGCCCTTGGACACAATCTCTCTCCTCACTGTCAAAACTACTCTGCCTGTCAACTTGAACTTGTCTGTGTTTTCCCGCCTCCAGGCCTGTGAACTCCTCGGTGGGCGGAGCCAACCACCTGGCTCCGCCCCCTGGTGTGGACATCAAACCTGGAGGGTGGTGACAAGGTTTTTAGTTTGACTGATGTCGTCTAATCGGGAGGGGGTGTGGTGTTGTGTGTGACTACCTGGGACGACCTAACTAGTCCAGGGCGTCACACTACCGTCAGGCGAACAGAAGTGGACAAACCACAGAACTGAGACCCCCAGTTGTTCTATACCACGGGGACCTGCTTACCAGAGACAGGTGCAGGGGAAGAAGGTACTAGAGAACTAAACTGGCACTAGGACGAAGGGGACATGGAGGCAAAACCAGCCGGCCTCGGGCAACCAGTCAATATTTACCAGCAGTGAGTAAACCAGTTACACTGAATACCTGTGTGGACTCCCTTCTTCTGATGCCTACTGCACCATACACCCTCTGGGGCAAAACCCTACTTGCGGAGTGTGTACCATTCTAGCTGCCAATGCCACCAGCCCCAGTAGAGACATTCTGCAGCGGCTGCCCCTGGAAAAAGTGACTTAGCGAAACGATCGTTGGGGATCCCCTCTCCCACCCACCGTGACAACACATCTCCACAGGTAAATACTGACCTCTTACAAAGAGTCCTTATCATTGTTGCCCCCTATTTTTACTCCTGTGCCATTGTTATCCCTCCAATATGTGGGCTATTCATGCATTGTTCTATCTTCTCTATTTTCTATCTAATATAGCGTTAGTCTATATATACCATAAGCCATCGCCCCTTTCTATAATTGCATAGTACACATGATATTCAGTTATATTATAGGCATGCTGCTAGCACTTTTAAATTGCTGCATATCTACTTTATTTATATGCTTAATCTTTTTTTGGGCTAGAGTTATAAACTTTGCTCTTTGAGAACTTATTTTGTGATCCTACATGCATAACCGATTACCTGGCTTGCCTCCTTTTCCCACAATGGGAGTAATGTACTTTTACATGAGGACTCTTTGATATCTGATATTTAATACCATTATACTTGAAATGCATAGGATTATATTTACATAATCTTTTTCAGTGGTCATGCTGCCTGGGAGGGGGACTCTATTTCTTTTTTCATGTTTTATCCCTTGCAGGTTATTATGCAACTTGGCTGTCATTGTCTTTTTACCTGATCTACATGTTTCCAATATTTTTGTATTTTTTTCACCTTTTGCATATTTAATAAAAATATTTATAAATTCTAAAGAGTTCACTACAATTTTTGTTTCAGTTCTTTTTTTTCTCCTTCTTATATCATATATACTAGCTGTTGTACCCGGCGTTGCCTGGGATAGTAACTGTCTCTCTTCCTGTCTCTGTCTGCCTGTCTGTGTCTATTAGTCTGTGTCTTTGTGTCTGTCTGTCTCTGTGTGTCTGTCTCTTTCCCTGTCTCTATCCATGTATGTCTCTGTCTTTATCCATGTCTGTCTCTCTGTCTATCTCTCGGTCTGTCTCTGTATTAGGCTCTCTCGCTGTCTGTCTTTATCTATCTCTGTCTGTCTGTCTATATCCGTCTCTGTCCGTCTCTATCTCTGTGTCTGTTTGTCGCTCTCTACTGTATCTTTGTCTGTCTCTCTCTATTTCTGTATCTGTGTCTCTGTCTCTTTCCCCGTCTGTCTGTCTCTTTCCCCGTCTGTCTGTCTCTTTCCCCGTCTGTCTGTCTCTTTCCCCGTCTGTCTGTCTCTTTCCCCGTCTCTGTCTGTCTCTTTCCCCGTCTCTGTCTGTCTCTTTCCCCGTCTCTGTCTGTCTCTTTCCCCGTCTCTGTCTGTCTCTTTCCCCGTCTGTCTGTCTCTCTCTCTCTCTCTTTCCCGTGGCTGTCTCTGTCTGTGTCCGTCTCCCCACTGACATCATATTATCTCACACAGAAGCTTCTTATACTATGAATGTCCTTCGTTCCTATAAAAACCAATTACAGCTGCAATTCATAACCTGTAACTCCTAGCTCCATTGACTTTAATGGAGGCAGTTTTTTTTGGAGAGTAACTGTAAAGCGCGGGGTAAAATTTTCCCGTCAAAACAAAGTCTACAACGTTCCCTGAGTCACATGAGGTGTCTGTGCAAAATGTCGTGATTGTAAATGTGACGGTGCAAATTACTTTAGCATACATACATACCCACATACATAAATACATACAAAGACTCAGCTTTATATATATATATATATATATATATATATATATTATAATATAATATATAAATATAATTTCATCTTTAGCACTTTCTGTCTACTCTATTTCATAATGGAGACATTTCATGCAGTAAGGAATTTCATATACTATGAGGGGCTGTGTTGTCTACTCGGCAGCACCTTCTGATGTACAGATATTCTTCCCCAGGGATTGCCTTCACTGGCTATGGTCAACACTGGAAGGAGCAAAGGCGATTTACCCTATACACTTTGAGAAACTTTGGCATGGGAAAGAAATCAATGGAAGAGCGTATTCGTGAAGAAGCTGGCTACCTCTGCTCCGCTTTTCAAGCCAATGATGGTACCTAAAATTTACTTTACTTTTAAAATAACTTTTATTCTAGCTATTAGTATCAATCACTATACTAAAAAACAATGCAATGTTCTGATATTGGTTATCTGTTTTCAGGATGTCCCTTTGATCCCTTTATGGTGATTACTAATGCCGTCAGCAATGTCATCTGCTCAATTATCTTTGGAGATCGATTTGAATACAGTGATTCGTCATTTGAGAGAATGATTTATCTGCTAAAAGAAATGTTTGAGCTGGAAAGCAAACCAATCACTCAGGTGAATATCTATTCAGTATATGGATGTATATATGTATGTTTCAGTCAATTTAATTACTTCTCACTTGAACAGAGGCTAGAATACCTTATTTTAACAATGACTTTGTTGACCGCTTTGGTAATGGAGGAGACACTGATGCCGATATCCTTGGGCAGTGAAGACTCTGCCCTAGCTAGTTGTAGTAATACTGGTGCTGCCCTGCCAGGTAGGGGCTATTCTGGGGCTGGTCAGCAGGTGTGATCCGTATTTCATTCTGTGACTAAATACGACCAAACCTGGCCCTATCTAAACCAAGGAGTTTCCCATTATTCTCCTTGGTTGATACCTGTAGTCCTACCTCGTGCTAACCTTGATGTTGTGCCTTGACACTGCTTGCCTGACCTCCTGGGATCTGTCCCTAGATATTTCTTCGACTTTGCTTTGTCTTCTGATTTTGTCCATGTTCTTGATCTGAATAATCTGCACATTCTTGCCTCACACTTATGCCTTGAGCAAACAACTGCTCTGAAGACGCAATTCGAGCATTCCTATTTTAGTGCCTGTACAGGGATTAAAGTGTGAAGCTGAGGGTGCCTCTGGGACCTGCTAATTAGGCAGGCTTATGTCAAGTCTGCCTAAGTTATGCTTTTTGAATTGATGGCCCCAGACAGACCCTTACACATCTATCGGAGATCTCCGGTATCATTCAGTGAGCCGAAGCTACTACAGAATATATTATAGCCCATCCACAACACTTCTGTTATCTCACCACATGACTATTATTCCTCATTGATGTGTGACAAGTAGAAATTGCACAGATGATCTAAAATCATCCAGCAACTGGGGGGAGTTAATACTTCAGCAGGAGACAAGAAGTATCCAACAGTTTCCTTTCTGCAAAAGGAAATAAGTGTGTCTGTCTCTGCAAAGAAGGAGCGCTGCTCAAAGTCTAGCGTATGTGTCGAGGGCGGGGGCCAGCTTCCCCGACACGGGGGCTGCTCAGGGGGATCGCGCCCGGATCCGGTGCCTTCTCCTCGGTGGCTCGAGCGGGGCCGGACCCGGAGCTCGAGCAGCGCTCCTCGCCCACGAGTGAAAAGGGGATTTGGGATGGATAGAGTTCGTGACGCCACCCACGGGTTGTGGTGATGGTGGGCACCACCGCTGCTGGTGACGGGGTTCCCGGGAGCGATGGCGGGGAGCAGCTAGGTGCTGACCCCTCCGTGGGTAGGGGCTGTTGGTTCCGGGGCCCGGTGGCGGGTTGTATTCCCATAGGATGGGGGCTCGCAGGGTGCAGGGTCGCGGTGCAGCGCGGCGTGGTGCCGGATGGCACTGGTGTACTCACTCAGACACAGATGGACAGAGTCTCTGGTAAACCAAACAGCTGGATGGACGGGGCCCGCGGCCGGCTGCAGTGCTTCCCTGGATGGGTTGATGGTGGCTGTCGTTTCCCTGCACCTGTGTTTGTATGTTGACTCCAATGCCTGGGCACCGGTAGTCTGCTCCCCGACGTATATGTGCCGGGGGAGCCCCTTTGCCCGCAGACGCTGGCCCTTTGGATCTCTGGCCCTTGGCGGAGGCACTTATCCAAAATGGTTGGGCTGTTGCCTTCAATTGGGATTTGGTTGGGAATGAACCCCTGAGGTCCAGACCGCAATCAGAGAATTTGACTAGAGGTTGGCTTTAAGCCTAGTCGGGGTTTGAGTACCCTGCTTGGTGCTTGGCTCCAATCTGCTCCCCGGTTCGGTACCGACGGGCCACCGCCCGACCCCGGTCCTATGGTTCCGCTGACCTTCGCCAACTCCTGCAGACGGCAACCACCGTCTGCCGACCTTGCTGGAAGGGCCTGGGCTCTGACCCAGACACACACAGTTCTTACTCCTCCTCCTGCCCAGGACTGGACTCTTTGACCACCACTGGACTAACTGACTATGTTTTTCCCGCCTCCAGGTTGTGAACTCCTCGGTGGGCGGGACCAACCACCTGGCTCCGCCCCACCTAGTGTGGACATCAACCCTGGAGGGTGGCAACAAGGATTTAATGTTTGACTGGTGTGACCTGTCCAGGGAAGGGGGATGTATGGTGTTGTGTAGTAACCTGTGACCCCTGGGATCCAGGGCGTCACATTCGTTTCCTGTGAAGAGTCCAGCCAGTCCAGGAAAATGACTTTCAGGAGTGGAGAATATCTAGGACACTTCAAGAGCAAACTCTGTTGTGCAATAGAAATATAGAGGAGAGAAGTGACTGAGTACAGAATTCACCCATCCCTCTCACCTCACTGCATGATAAGGTACAGTATTCTGCTCTGTGTACATCCACTGTGTTAGGCTAAGTTCACACTTCCGTTGTTTTGCATGAGTCACAATCCGTAGCCTTGAGGAATTACGGTATCCTGCAAAATATTTTGCAGGAATCCTGGTTTTCCCCATAGGCTTCTATTAGTGAAAGATTGTGACTGATGATGCTGTGTTGCATCCGCTGCGTCGCGGTCAGTCGTTTTTTAACTGACCGCCGGGCGGGAGCAACACAGCCTGTAACGTTTTTTGAGCAGCGCGATCCGTAGGATTTCGCTGCGCATGCGCTCTGGCTCCCCGCCCCCGTAACCAGGATAAACATCGGGTAACCAAGCAATGCGCTTTGGTTAGTTATCCGATATTTACAGTGGTTACGTGTGCATGGAGCCAGTGCTAAGCTGGTATCCAAGATAAATATCGGGTAACCAAGCAAAAAGTGCTTTCATTTTAGTTACCCGATATTTACCCTGGATACAGTGTGCAAGGAGGCCGACACTTCACCACTCGGCGCCGCCCCCTCCTGCACTCTGCATGTGTACATGTGGCGCCCCAGGACCTGGTCGCCACAACAGCATTGCCCTTCCAAAGTGTTAATGCTGTGCCTGGAGGTAATGGGGAGGTCCATTGGCCAGCAAGTTTAACATCCACCGCAGTTCTCCCTCCGGCCAGCAGGGGGAGCTCTGAACCTGGAATTCCAGGGAGCCTTCCTCAAGTCTGACCTGAGGGAGGAAGTAGGTTCAGTCTGTAGAGAGAAGTGATAGTGAGCAGACGCAGAGTGTGCTGTCCTGTGGATCTGGGGCCTAGAGCTAGAGTAGCTTGGCCCAGGGAAGCAGGAGTAGCAGAGAGGCAGCGGAGAGACTCGGACATCGGAGTCTGTGGCCACCAGGGCTTAAAATACTCCCTGGTAGCCGAATCCGAAGGGCAGGAGAGCTGCAAGCACCTGGCCCATAAACATCCCGAAGGTACAGCTGCAGCATCAGGGCCCGGTGAGGACTCCAGCAGAGAAGCACCAGAGAGGGCCTGCGCAGCCTGCTACAGAGGGAAAGGGACGTACCATCGGTCCCAGCAGCAAAGAGGGCCATTGCTGGATTCAGAGAAGCAGGGTCCTATCATAACAAAGAAAAGCACAGGAGTAGGCCTCATACTCAGCTGGCCAGAAAGATCACCCCAAGTACTTCCAGGCCGACCGGATCCCCATCACCACCTGTAACGGTCTCCCAGGACTGGACTGTTCCCAAAGTAAAAGAGGAAAAGGTAAAGAGACTGTTGTTTGTGCCTGGTTCTTTCATTGCCTGTTGGCCCTGCACCGTGTTAGCCACACAACACCATAGACTTTCACGAGCACTAACAGTGTCCCCGGGGCTCCGCTCCACCTGTGGGGAGCAGTACCACCATTGCTGCTATATCATCACCCCGGAGGCCTCACACAGCAGCGGCGGCTTAATAGCCGCACACCCCAGGTGGCGTCATGAACACAAACTTTATTCATCAAGCCACATATTCTACTGACACCCACCAGGGCCACGGAGCCGGGCCCAGCCACCACTGACTACCACCGGACTTGTCCGGCCCGGCACCGGGTGTCCCATAGCCCTGGGGTGGGCGAGTCATACACACTCTCACACACTCACACACACTCACTCACTTGTCCCCAGCCCTGCAGTCCCCGCGGCACTGACGTCCTCAGCTCCACGGCCCTGCTCGGCTCCGCCCCCTCGCGCTCCGCCCCCTCCCGCACTCCGCATGTACACAGACACAGACACAGACACACATATACACACTCGCTCACCTGTCCCCAGCCATGCAGACCGCGGCACTGACGCCCCCAAACTCCGCCCCCCCAAACTCTGCCCCCCGCACACAATGGAGTCCGACAAAGAAATTCTTTTCTTTGTCACCGTTGTCATCCGTTGTACAATGCATCAGTCACATGCGTCAAGCAACGCATGTGACTGATGCAAAACAACGGAAGTGTGAACTTAGCCTAAGGAGAAAGACTCTGCAAAAAGAGAAGATAATCTGTGAGCAGACAGTTATATATATTGTTCTGGGAGCTCGGGGTGAAGATTATTAAAACCTGCCATCTACTACTGCCTGGAACAAGTGTATAGAGCGGTGTTCTCGCTGGAAACTGTTACATCACTTCAGGTATAGAAGATGCTGTTAAGTGTGCCCTGATTTAATCCTCCAAATTTCCAAACAACTCATGTTTACTTTGCCCAGCCTCCCTATACAGAGTGGCGAACATACAACAGATGATGTAACTTGTATGTGCAATGATAACCGTTTACAATACAGTGACAAGTAGGCATATGATTGTATTGCTGTCAGTCTTCAGAATAATTTCCTGGTGGATTTTAAGTACAAGATGCTGATCCAATGGAGGATCAAAATCGCTGAATATAATTAATCAGGACACTAAACCACTAGATGTCTTGTACATCAAGAATACCAAGCTACTGCCATGAACGTTTTGCTGTATTGATATACGGTAGTGTGTCGCCCTGGGCAAGTCAGGGGACACAGGTCACACACCACCACACCCTACATCCCAGGTAGGAACATCTAAGCTAACCAAAAACCCTTGTTGCCTTCCTCCAGAGGCTGATGATTCACACCAGGGGGTGGGCCAGGCGGTTGGCTCCGCCCACCGAGGAGGACACAGCTCTGGAGGCGGGAGAAACCAGGCAGATAGCTCAGGGGAGTGAAGGAGTAAACAGCTAAGATGAGCTAAGGAAGTGAAAGTGAAGGAAAGAAAAGTAGTAAAGGAGGAAAGCAAGTGAGGTGACAAGAAGGAAGGAAAGCCTGAAGGGTCCAGCTTTGTGTAGGGCCAGGTCAGCAAGGTCAGCAACGGCGGTGACTGTCTGGAGGGGGACCGTTTGGAAGTTCCTGGAAGGACCCCGTTGGCTGTGTGCCCGGCGGTCTGGAGCAGTGTTCCGAAGGACAGTCAGCACCAGGGCAGGGGCCTCTCGGACCCCGGCAAGGCTAGGAGTCGCCACAATTTGCCGAATCCGTCAGTGAAGGGGACGTAGATTCCCCCAACAACCAAGTCCCGATTGAAGGCAACAGCCCAGCCAGTATAGAAGAGACACCGCCACCGCCAAGGCACCCGTTTCTTAGGGCCAGCGCCTGCGGGCAAAGAGTAGAGCTCCCCCGGTCCAGCTTGAAGCCGGGGAGCGGGTTACCGGTGGGGACCCATCGCAACCAACAAGTACGCCAAGGTGCAAGGAAAAGGGACATCACCGTCAGCTACTGGGAGAGCAAGTGCAGCCGTCCGTGGGACCGTCTATCCAGCCGTTTGGTTTACCGTAAAAACTGTGTCCACGTCTCAGGCTGAGTGAGTACCACAGTGCCGCAAGGCACAGCGCTGCCCCCGCGTCCCTGCGCCCACCAGGCCCTGCACCTCCATCCCCATCACCGGGCCCCGGGATCACCAACCCCTACCCACGGAAGGGCAACACAACACCTGGCTGCTCCGCATCACCATCCCCGGGAGCCCCGTACCGAGCAGCGGTGGTGAAATCACCACAACCGTGGGTGGCGTCACGGACAATAATCATCCCCACACCCAACAATCCCCCTTTCACTCACGGGCGAGGAGTGCCGCTCGAGAAGCCCCCGGGATCCGGCCCACCGCTCGAGCCACCACTGAGCAGCAGCCGCCGGACCCGAGCAGAAGGGGTGAGCGTGGTGTGCCGACACCCTCCTCCCCGCCCGCGACAGTAGTGAAACATTTTCTAGTGTATAAATGTGCACTCAAGGATTAAACGGACATTAAACTCTCCACCGGATTACGTCTTCAGAAAGTTGGTTTCATGAATGGTAAGGTGGTCTTAATGTTTTTCCTTTAGCTCTACAAAATCTTCCCATGGCTGATGAAGGTGCCAGGGCCGCATCAGAAGCTTTTCAGCATCCAACGCACTTACCTAGACTTCTTACGAGTGATCATCCAGAAACACAGGGACACCTGGGATCCCGCAGTCAGAAGGGACTTCATTGATGCCTTTTTTGAGGAAATGGAAAAGGTAAGTAAATACTGGATTGCTGATTTATGATATTGTATTATGATTATTTTGTTACATAATGGTCGGATATACCTATAGATTAAATGTATTACTAGTTCACCTTACTTCTAATTTTCATATTAAAGGGTTTTTTCATTTTAGGAAATCCTTTTGCCCAAGGCCTGTTGCACACATCAGTGAAAAACGCAGACGTTTTTCACTGATGCGTTAAAAACACATATTTCTCTCAGTGTACCATGATTCATGGCACCCGTGGGTTCTACATGTGCTATCCGTGATCAGTGATCCGTGATAGCACATGGAGATAAACTCACCTGTCCCTGCTCCTGCTGTTCGCAGTGCTGAAGTCTGTTGGATGCTGTGTCCGGCTAATTTGTCTCTCACCGCTGCAGCTACTTCCGGTTCGGCTGTGCAGTGCACAAATGCATATGCATGAGAATAATTAGCCAGCTTGGAAGCAACAGAGAGCAGCGGCTGGAGACAGGTGAGTATAAAAAGCTTTTTGTTTTCAATGTACGTGGTTTTTCTGGTACATGTTTCATGGATCACACCATAGTGTAGTCCGTGGGACATCAGTGATGCCAGAAAAAAAATTGACTTGTCTCCGTGCAGAGCACACGGACACGCGAGTACGCCGCACGGAGACACTGTCAGTGAGAAATCACTGATGTGTGTGCAGACCCATTGATTTTAATGGGTCCGTATGTCTGTGATTCTGGTACGTATAAAAACTGTCACATACGTACCAGAATCACTGACATGTGAAACAGGCCCAAGGAGCAGTTTGTTTATTAAAATAAAAAAAAAACCCCAAAAAAAACAAAGAAAAAAAACAACCCACACTTAGCTTTATTCACCCGCCCTGGGTCTCTGCTGCTGCTCCCCTTTTCTATTAATATCTGCAGCGCTGGAGTAATTTCAACATCTCTGAAGCCAATAAGTGAGCTTAGTGAGCTTAGTGGCTCTGTACAACTGTATGGCACTAGTGGTGTATATAGCTTGATACACAAGTAGGATCCAGTCGCATAATATATAGCAAAGATTCTTCACACTCAAAAATTATGAACTTGTGTTTCCTTTGTACAAGAATTCCATTAAATCAAACATTTTGGTCTCAAATGACCTTCATCAGAGATACAGATTGCAATCTATATCACTAATGAAGGATTAGATTACACCGAAATGTTTGATTTAGTCAAGTGCTTGCAGAAATAAAACCCAAATTCAGGATTTTGAGTGACAAGTATCTTTTGTTATACCACTGTGAAATAAGCCACTCAGAGCTTCTAAACTCGCTGATTGGCTTGGGGGCTGTCAACTAGTCATCAGTGCTGCTGATAAAAGGACAGAGAGCAGCAATGGAGACTTGGTACTGCATCCAGAAAGGGTGACTAAGCAGTGTTTGTTTGTTTTTTTTTGTTGAGTGTGTGTGACTGACCGTTGTGTAAGCCTTATATTTTTTTTTTTTCTGTTTTGGCCCTGCAGTAAACCATAAAAAAGTGGCTGACAGGTACCCACACAGATAAGAGCTTATTGCTGGTGGTCCCACGTAGAGGAGACTTGGTCATCGCCATATTAGGGTACCTGTCTACCAAACATGAATTGTCCAGAGCAGAAACCCCCATTTTAAGAAATGTTTTCATATTATACAATATATTTAGAAAGGATATCACAAATCATCCCATGTTTAGATGCCGTATTTGGGAAATTAGTGTTCTTGTTCGGGGTTGGCAGCTTGCAGGAACATCATCTACAAGCAGCATTGTTGGCATCATTATTAGACAGCCCATTGACTTCAATGAGAAAGGTGTAAGGGGCACTTTGCACACTACGACATCGCAGGTGCGATGTCGGTGGGGTCATGTCGAAAGTGACGCACTTCCGGCATCGCTCTTGACATTGTATTGTGTAAATCCTAGATGCTACGATTAACGAGCGCAAAATCGTCGTAATCGTATCATCGGTGTAGTGTCGGGGGAATTCCATAATTACGCTGCTGCGACGGTACGATGTTGTTCCTCGCTCCTGCGGCAGCACACATCGCTGTGTGTGAAGCCGTTGGAGCGAGGAACATCACCTTACCAGCTAACCGCAGCTCATGCCGACTATGCTGAAGGAAGGAGGTGGGCAGGATGTTTAAGTCCCGCTCATCTCCGCCCCTCCGCTGCTATTTGCCGTCTGCCGTCTGGCGTTGCAGTGACGCTGCACGACCCGCCCCCTTAATAAGGAGGTGGTTCGCCGGCCAGAGCGACGTCGCAGGGCAGGTGAGTGCATGTGAAGCTGCTGTAGCGATAATGTTCGCTACGGCAGCTATCACAATAATATCGCATGTGCGACGGGGGCGGGGACTATGGCGCTCGGCATCGCAAGCATCGGCTTGTGTGGCGCCCCTGACCTGGTCAGGCACCACTGAGTACTGCACCCATGCTGGGGACAGTACAAGACAGGTAATCCAGAAGGCTGACAGGGGTGTGGAACACAGGCGCATAGTAATCAGCTCTCACACATGTACCCATGAGAGGACCCCTGGGGATCCCAGGAGGGGGAAAAGCCTTGACCTTCACTGGAATAGTGGAGGGGGCTAAAAGCCTCCATCTCCTCTCAAGGGGTGTGGTAAGAGAATCTGGTTGCTAGGTGGCGTAGGCAAGAACAGGAGAGGAGGGGCAGTGAGTCAGTTAGAGCAGAACTCCAGAGGGCTCAGTGAGGAGCAGACCTGTGGGGTTGATGCTGTCTAACAGCGCCCGCGCAGTGGCTACTGACGGGGGAGAACGGTCAACTAGGAGTGCTGCCTGAAAGCCAGCTTCAGCTAGAGAGAAAGCACGGAGTGGGAAGTAAGGAGACTGCTAGAGAGCACCAGGCCCAACCGGGCGGCAGATCCCGAAGCGAAGATAGATCCAGCTTTCTTCTGCTAAACCTGCCGGTGTGGGGCTCTCAAAGCCCACACCACAACACCACAAAAGCCGCAGCCACGTAACCGCAGTGAGGGCCCATAGGTCACAGGAGGCAAGAAGCTGGAGTGGCCTGGTCCGGGGAACAAGCAAACGGCAAACAAAAGGGGGAGAGAGGCTGCAGCATCTTCCCTGGGCGACCCCCATAGGGACTAAAAGTCGGGGTCACCCCAAACCACCAAGGGCTAAGGAAGGCGAGTCAGTAGTCACCCTCATAAAGTCAGCCTGAAGGATACCTGGTTCCCACCTGGTTCATCTCAGCTACGCCCGGGCTACTCACCCTGCCATCAAATGTGAGTAAAGCCCTTGAAAGACAATTCTGCCTGTGTGGAGTTATTCTGCGCCTTGTGGTACTACAAACCTACACCGGGCCCTGGGGCTTGCCTCACTCTCAGGAGGCTATTCCAACTAACTGCACACACCATCAGCCCCAGGCGTCCCCTAACCTGCAGTGGCGGTCCCCACTGACCGCAATACTGAGAGTGGCGTCACGATCAAAACCGAAGATTTCCTACCTGTGACCAGCACCAGCTACGTGGAGTCCCTGAAGGTATGCACCGACACAACACCTGCGGGGCTTCACATCTGGTGTCACGAACAGGATAAGGACTAGACCTGTTCAGACAGGTGACCATGTGCCTGGGCGGTCCGCTTGAAAAATTGGAAGCGCCGCCATATTGCCACCATGAAAAGCGCGCTGAAAAACAACAGCAGCCCGCGCTGGAAGAAGTTACCGCCCACGAAGAGGTGTGGCTACCCAGAGATCCCCTGCAGAGTTCTGACCTTGCCAGCTATGAGAGTGGAAGCGTCCAGAGACGTCGGGACAGAAAGGGAGCCAGAAGCCAGCTGCTGAAAGAGGCAGAGCGGAAACTGAACAGCTTGCTATTAGAGGCAACGGCGAGTCCACAGCTGGAGAGTCGTGCAGAAGAGGGCGCAGAAGAAATGGCGTCTGACCGCAGAAATCCAGAACCGGGCTCCGCTGCCTGGTGGTATCGGGAGCTGGCCCAGTTCTGCGACCGACTGGAGACCCGGGTCGTGGAGCAGATCCGAGAAGAACGTATGGAACTTCTGGAGATGGCTGCCGCGGTTCAGGCCTATGAGAGGGGAACCGCACGACGAGTGCCAGACCGGACGGCGACGACTCAGACCCCGATGCTGCCACCGATGGGTGAGTCCAGTATTACCCCTGCCGGCCCGGATGCCCCGACCCCTGCTGCCACGCCCGCGGTCCCCGAAGAGGCGTCCGGTGCGGCGACGCTGAAGCAGGCCGCAGCCACGCCAGGTGCGGCCTTCCAAGCCCCAGCGGCCGCAGCGATGCCCTGCTCGGCCCACCAAGACCCGGTCCCTGCAGCAACGCCCAGTCCGGCCCGCAAAGAACCGGCTGCCACCGCGACCCTCATCCGCGTCGCAGGCGTAACGCTGACCCAGGCCGCCGCCCTGCTAGGCCCGACCCGCCGAGACCCCACCGCCGCAGCAACGCTCGTCCGCGCCGCAAGTGAGGTGCTGAACCAGGCCGCAGCCACGCCAGGCGCGGCCCGCCAAGCCCAGACTGCTGCAGCGACGTCCAGCCCAGCCTGCACAGAGCCCCCTGCAACAGCGACACAAGACCAGGCCGCCGCCATCCAGGGCGCGGCCCGCCAAGACCAGGCCGCCGCCATCCAGGGCGCGGCCCGCCAAGACCAGGCCGCCGCCATCCAGGGCGCGGCCCGCCAAGAAGAGATTACCTCATCGTTTACCCCGGCCTGCAAGGCCAGAGCAGACACCGCTCCCCAGTCCAGGGAGGTCCCTGCTAAGAAGACCCTGATAGGAGAGGACCCCGAATACTGGAAGCTGAAGGCTGACCTAGAGGCCCAGTTCCCGCAAGAGATGGTGGATCGGTATCTGCTCCCTCCGCATACCCCCAAGGAGATTCAGGCAACCCCTGCAGCCGCACCAGAGAGTCCACCGCCCAGACCAGCTGAAGAAAGCCCATCCCCAGCACTGCCACCAAAGGAGTGCCAAGAAGAACTAAGGGGGAGAGGAGGCCAGGCAGCTGAGGAGCTGACTCCGGAGCCACCAGCAGTGGATCTATACTCAGAGCCGGAGATGTTGCCCTATTCCCGTTGGGATGAGGAAGACCTGACACCGTCCGCTGACGAAGATCTGCCTAAAAGTCTCACCTGGGAGTTTGCAAGCTGTACCACGCAGAGTTCAAGCCGCAAGACAAGGCGTCGCAACAGAACAACGCTGTCCCCTGCACCACAATCTCCAGAGCAGAGGGAAGTTGCAGCCAGAGACCTACAGGAGAAAAGGTTACTGAGAAGGTCCAGAGCCCAGGTCAGAGGACCCCTTTGCAGAGGAGTAGTGGAGGATTTCAACTTGAAAAGCGGATACGGCTTTATTGTAGCACCTGGTATCAAAGAAGGGATATTTGTCAACAGAAGAGATGTGAGAGCTCATCTGCCTCGAGGACACCCTGGCAGAAATCTAAAGATGGGAGATTCAGTCCAGTTTACTATGCATCAAGGTGAAAGAGGATTGTATGCCCTGGACGTAACACAAAGTCCTAAAGAAAGAGAAGGAAGACAAAGCAGAGAAAAAGAACCTACGGATGAGACGACCACAGACGACGATAAAGAGCAGGAAAGCAGCAGGTGCCACCGCCATACAGGCTCAAGCCCTGGTAAAGAGGAGTAAAGTAAAGTAAGAAGTACAGAAGTTAAAGTTTTGAAAAAGTTTTGTTTTGCAACGTTCACGTTTAAGCATGTGCCCACAAAAACTATTGTGAGAAAACCATAAACCTTAAGGCTATGAACTGGCTATAGCCACAAACTCTCGCAGTGTAAATAGTTACACCAGAGGGCGCCACCGCCACCAGAGTCAGCCTGTTTAGGGGCTTGGCTCGTCTGCAACCAGGAGGAGCCCGTCCGTATGTAGGGCCTTGGCTCACCTGCAACCAGAGAGCACGCCTGTTTATGGGGCCTTGGCTCACCACCACAAAGAGGGTACCTGGTCAGCACCAACTGTGGAGGCCGCCTCTACATCCTGCCAGAAGAGGCTGAAGGCGCGGATCCACCAGGCCAGGTATACCCTGAAGACCACCAGACCATGAAAGCCGCCTCTACATCCTGCCAGAAGTGGCTGAAGTCGCGGCCAACGTGAAAGGGTTTTGGGTGGGTTAACGGACTTGTGGGTGGAGGGTGGTGATGTATGGTACCTGGTGCTTTTAAATGTTTTACATGTTTTAATGTTTTATGCATTTTAAAATGTTGTCTTGCAGCCCGAGGACGTGCTGGTGATAACTAAGGGGGAATGTGGCGCCCCTGACCTGGTCAGGCACCACTGAGTACTGCACCCATGCTGGGGACAGTACAAGACAGGTAATCCAGAAGGCTGACAGGGGTGTGGAACACAGGCGCATAGTAATCAGCTCTCACACATGTACCCATGAGAGGACCCCTGGGGATCCCAGGAGGGGGAAAAGCCTTGACCTTCACTGGAATAGTGGAGGGGGCTAAAAGCCTCCATCTCCTCTCAAGGGGTGTGGTAAGAGAATCTGGTTGCTAGGTGGCGTAGGCAAGAACAGGAGAGGAGGGGCAGTGAGTCAGTTAGAGCAGAACTCCAGAGGGCTCAGTGAGGAGCAGACCTGTGGGGTTGATGCTGTCTAACAGCGCCCGCGCAGTGGCTACTGACGGGGGAGAACTAGGAGTGCTGCCTGAAAGCCAGCTTCAGCTAGAGAGAAAGCACGGAGTGGGAAGTAAGGAGACTGCTAGAGAGCACCAGGCCCAACCGGGCGGCAGATCCCGAAGCGAAGATAGATCCAGCTTTCTTCTGCTAAACCTGCCGGTGTGGGGCTCTCAAAGCCCACACCACAACACCACAAAAGCCGCAGCCACGTAACCGCAGTGAGGGCCCATAGGTCACAGGAGGCAAGAAGCTGGAGTGGCCTGGTCCGGGGAACAAGCAAACGGCAAACAAAAGGGGGAGAGAGGCTGCAGCATCTTCCCTGGGCGACCCCCATAGGGACTAAAAGTCGGGGTCACCCCAAACCACCAAGGGCTAAGGAAGGCGAGTCAGTAGTCACCCTCATAAAGTCAGCCTGAAGGATACCTGGTTCCCACCTGGTTCATCTCAGCTACGCCCGGGCTACTCACCCTGCCATCAAATGTGAGTAAAGCCCTTGAAAGACAATTCTGCCTGTGTGGAGTTATTCTGCGCCTTGTGGTACTACAAACCTACACCGGGCCCTGGGGCTTGCCTCACTCTCAGGAGGCTATTCCAACTAACTGCACACACCATCAGCCCCAGGCGTCCCCTAACCTGCAGTGGCGGTCCCCACTGACCGCAATACTGAGAGTGGCGTCACGATCAAAACCGAAGATTTCCTACCTGTGACCAGCACCAGCTACGTGGAGTCCCTGAAGGTATGCACCGACACAACACCTGCGGGGCTTCACACTTGCAATGTCGTAGTGTGCAAAGTGCCCCTTAATCTGACAGCAGAGTCCTGACTAGAGATGAGCGAACCGGTCCCGGTTCGGCTCGAGGTCGGTTCGCCGAACGGGGGTCCCGATCGAGTTCGGGAACGTATAGGCTATAATGGGAGGCAATCACAAACACATAAAAATGCATTATAAATGTACACAAACAGTTAATAAACATTGCCATAACACTTACCGGTCCTCGCGATCCCTTCTGCACTCTGTCTCCTGCCGCTATTCCATCCGATGATCGCTGAATCCTCCCGGTGACCTGCACTGCCAGCAGAGATGCAGGACCTATCGTGACGTCAAAATAGCCATGTGACCAGTCACGTGGCTATTATCTCATTGGCTACAGACTGGTCACATGACTATGACACGTCATGTAGGACCTGCGAGTGCATCTCTCCGGTACACGGTGCACATATGTGTATCGCCGTGTACCGGCGACATGCTCTAGCACACGGTCGACTCCCCGTTCCGTTAGGGACCGGCTGACACACCGGTCATTAACGGAGATCACCGTTGCCATAGCAACGCAGTTAGCGGTGACGTCACCGCTAACCGCGGCTCCGAGAGCATCGTTGCTATGATAACGCGTCTGTCAGCGTTACCGCTGTTACCGCTGACAGCCAGCACTGATCACTCACGGAGTGAAGGCTGCACGCTGCTTCCCGATTGTAGTGAGGATTGTACTGAGGATGAGGTTCCCCAGCCCATGATGGGCTGGTGCACCTCATCCTCACTACAATCGTCACTACTACTACACTAGAAAGAAAGAAGACAGAAGAGCAGGATCGTGGAGGGCTGACAGGGGGTAATAAAGATGGAGTCTCTAATGTGTCTGTGTATTTATTTCTATTAAAGTATTTTTTCTCTGTGTGGTGTTTTTTTTAACCCTTTATTGGAGATTCTTAATGGCCGGGTCAAACGTGCCTGACATTAAGAATCTCTGGCTTAATACTGGCTAGTAAAACAAAGCCAGTATTAACTCATGATTACCCAACAAGCCACCCGGCTCCAGGGCTGTTGGAAGAGTTGGATACAGCACCAGATGATGGCGCTTCTATGAGAGCGCCATTTTCTGGGACGGCTGCGGACTGAAATCCGCAGCAGAGGCGCCCAGAAACCTCGGGCTAACCTGTGCTGCCGATTCCAATCCCCAGCTGGCTAGTTGTACCCGGCTGGACACAAAAATAGGGCGAAGCCCACGTCATTTGTTTTTTAATTATTTCATGAAATAAGTGAAATAATTAAAAAAAACGGGCTTCCCTATATTTTTGGTTCCCAGCCGGGTACAAATAGGCAACTGGGGGTTGGAGGCAGCCCGTGGCTGCCTGCTGTACCTGGCTAGCATACAAAAATATGGCAAAGCCCACGTCATTTTTTTGGTGGGCAAAAAAATTCTGCATACAGTCCTGGATGGAGTATGCTGAGCCTTGTAGTTCTGCAGCTGCTGTCTGCTCTTCTCCATACAGATAGACAGCAGCTGCAGAACTACAAGGCTCAGCATACTCCATCCAGGACTGTATGCAGAAGTTTTTTGCCCCCTGAAAAAATTATGTGGGCTTCGCCATATTTTTGTATGCTAGCCAGGTACAGCAGGCAGGTACGGCTGCCCCCAACCCCCAGTTGCCTATTTGTACCCGGCTGGGAACCAAAAATAAAGGGAAGCCCTTTTTTTATTATTTCATGAATTTCATGAAATAATTAGAAAACAAATGACGTAGGCTTCGCCCCATTTTTGTGTCCAGCCAGGTACAACTAGGCAGCTGGGGATTGGAATCCGCAGCACAGGTTGGCCTGAGCTTTCTGGGCCCCACTGCTGCGAATTGCAGTCTGCAGCCGCCTCAGAAAATGGCATTTTCATAGAAGCGCCATATTCTGGCGCTGTATCCAACTCTTCCAGCACCTGCCTGCTATACCTGGCTAGCATACAAAAATATGGCGAAGCTCACGTCCTTTTTTTGTAGTTTTTTGGCAAAAAAAATAAAAAATGCTTCCCTGGATTTTCCATTGCCAGTGAAGGTAACACCAAGCAGTTCGGGTTAGCAGCCAGTAGCTGCTTGGATTACCCTTAGCTAGCAATACAAAAAATGCAGCGGGAGCCCATATAAATTTTTTTTAATTATTTATTTAAATAACTAAAAATAAAATGGGCTTCCCTGTATTTTGATTGCTGGACATCACAGTGCTGTAAAAATAAATCTTTAAAAAAATGACGTAGCGCTCCGCGGTATTTTTGATTCTCAGCGCAGATAAAGCAGACAGCTATGGGTTGCCACCCCCATCTGCCTGCCGTTACCTTGGTTGGCAATCAAAATACAGGGAAGCCCATTAATTTTTTCTATTTAAAAAATAGTTAAAAAAAAAAATGACGTTGGGTCCCCCCATTTTTGATAGCCAGCTAGGGTAAAGCAGACGGCTGTAGCCTGAAAACCACAGCTGGCAGCTTTACCGTGGTTGGGGATCCAATGTGGAGGTCCCCTCAGGCTCTTTTTTATAATTATTTTATAAATATTAATAATTACACAATAAAAGTAGGGTCCCCCCCAAATTGGATCACCAGCCAAGGTAAAGCGGACAGCTTTGGTCTGGTATTCTCAGGGTGGGAAGGTCCATAGTTATTGGGCCTTCACAGCCTAAAAATAGCAGGCCGCAGGCACCCCAGACGTGGCGCATACACTAGATGCGCCAATCCTGGCGCTTCACCCCAGCTCATCCCGTGCAGTGGCAAACGGGGTAATAAATCGGGTTGATACTAGCTGTAAAGTCACCTGAGATCAAGCCCAGCAGTTTGTGATGTCATGGCGTCTATTAGATACCCAACATCATAAACTGTCAGTACTAACAAAAACAAAAAATCGACAAAAGAAATTTATTTGAAAAAACAGTTCCCAAAACATTTCCTCTTTCACCAATTTATTGTAAGAAAAAAAATAAAGGGGTCCCACGACGACTCTGGACCGTCTAGAATATGGGGGGGAGACACTCAGGGAACGTATCCCCCATTTTCTAGGAGTGCGGACCCTTCATGTGAGGAGTGTGGGTGCAATGAATCTGCACTCACTCTTCTCGGGTCCACAGCAGCAGAGTCCATGTCGTAATGGTTGCTACCAAAGCTGCAATGCCCTGCTCATGAGGTAAGGGCATGCCTAATCAGGAGAACTACTGTAGAGGAAGCTCTGCTCACTGGTATATAGGTGCTCAGAGGTAATAATAGATAAAATTAGTGAGTAACCTCGGCACTCTAAATCTCCCAGACTAAGTCAGTAAGTCACAACGGATAGTAATGCAAAATCACTCTTTATTGGTCCGTATTAAGAAAAAAAAAATGTTTCATAAGCATATATGTTTTTGTCCAAAACAAGTTACAAATGACGTTTCGGCCTGAGCCTTCGTCAGATTGGACTTATCTGCATGTAATCATGAAAAATGACAATAATCAGTATCACATAAGAGTGAGAGAACAATAACATAAACTCGAACAATGTAGAGGTACAATTGGGATGCAGCAAAAAAATTGCAACACAGCAAGAAATGAAACACATGATACAAATGTCATAATACAGTACAAGGACAATATAGTAATGACAAATATGGGGTCAGAGTAGGCTTAGATAGCTCTGGTACGAAAGAGATGTCAATCATAAAGTAACATGTGCAGTAGGTGTAGAGCTACAGTATACATGGCAGAGCTAATGGGTAGACCGACCATAGAAAAAGAATGGAGAAAAAAGTGGAGAAAAAAGTGGTGAAAAAAGTGGAGATAAAAGTGGAGCACCCTTTGGTGCCTTTCATGTGGCATTAAGGGGTGCTTAGCTTTGTATTTAGCCAAAAAAATGAAAAAAAAAATGACGTAGGGTTCCCCCTAGTTTTGTAGCCAGCTAGGGTAAAGCAGACGGCTGCAGCCTGCAGACCACAGCTGGCAACCTCACCTTGGCTGGTAATCCAAAACTGAGGGCACCCCACGCTGTTATTTTAAATTAAATAAATAATTTAAAAAAAACAAAACACATAGGGGTCCCCCAAAATTGGATCACCAGCCAAGGTAAAGCAGACAGCTGGGGCCTGATATTCTCAGACTAGGGAGGTCCATGGTTATTGGACTCTCCCCAGCCTAAAAATAGCAGGCCGCAGCCGCCCCAAAAGTGGCGCATCCATTAGATGCGCCAATCCTGGTGCTTCGCCCCAGCTCATCCCGCGCCCTGGTGCGGTGGCAAACGGGGTAATATATGGGGTTAATACCAGATGTGTAATGTCACCTGGCATCAAGCCCTGGGGTTGGTGAGGTCAGGCGTCTATCAGATACCCGACATCACCAACCCAGTCAGTAATAAAAAAAAATAGACGACAAACACATTTTTATTTGAAAAAACACTCCCCAAAACATTCCCTCTTTAACCAATTTATTAGAATGAAAAACAAATCCAGGTCTGGTGTAATCCAAGGGGTTGCCATGACGATCCACACTGTCCCAGTCAATGAAGAGCAGGATGTTCCCCATTGGCTGGGAGAGCAGTGCAGTGACCTGAGCTAACATCAATGGGTCAGCCCAGGTCACTGCAGGGGATGACAAATGCTGCTGTCAGCGAGGTACATTACCTGCGCTGATCTCCAGCACACTGACAGCCCCTGTCACTGAGTTCAATGACCGGCGCCTTCACACCAAGTATCGCGAGAGGTCCGTGACGTCACCGCTAGTCAGTCTCGGGTCGGAAGGGAGAGGTGATGTGACAAGCGGCGGCCATGGAGGACAGTGACAGCGCTGAGGTCGGGATGGCGGGACTTCATCACCGCAGGTAAGCCGAGCGGGACCGTGTGTGTGTGTGTGTGTGTGTGTACGTGTGTACAATACATGCCGCGGGCAGGAGGGGGCGGAGCGAGCTGAGCGGGGAAGTGTGGGCTTCCTGCACGTAACTAGGATAAACATCGGGTTACTAACCAAAGCGCTTTGCTTGGATACCCGATGTTTATCTTGGTTACCAGCTTCTGGCAGGCTGCCAGCGATGGCTCCTGCACACTGTAGCTGTAAAAAGCCCTGCTTTTTGCTGCTAGAACCGTTCTCGAACGTATCTAGAACTATCGAGCTTTTGCAAAAAGCTCGAGTTCTAGTTCGATCTCGAACAGCCCCCAAAATCACTCGAGCCTAGAACTGGAGAACCACGAACCGCGAACCGCGCTCAACTCTAGTCCTGATATCCTGCAATCTTATGATTGCCCTGCACCTTTCTGAGTTTTCTGAAAGCAGTTGATAGTGACACGCTGCACTTTACAATAACCACAATCCTCCAGGTCATTAACTGTACGAGGAAAGTAATGTTGTCTTGCTTTTTTTCCCCTTATTTGCAGCTTTATTTTGTAAGAAAGAGAAAGAGCTGTTATTTCTGAAGTCTCTTTATAATAACTATTGTTTCTGTGCTCCCAGAATAAGGACAGTCCGGCCAGCAGCTTCACTGAAGAGACTCTTCTCATGGTGATAGCGGATCTCTTTGTGGCTGGGACGGATACCACCTCTAACACTTTGCGGTGGTCTCTCCTGATGATGTTGCTTCATCCTCACATCCAGAGTAAGTGGTCAGTTTTCTTCATGTGTAATGTACCTCCAATGGTGATGAGATGTGTCTCCTGTCAGGAGTAGAGATGAGCGAACCGGCCGTGGTTCGGCTCGAGTTCGGTTCGTCGAACGGAGGTCCCGTTCGAGTTCAGTTCGTCGAACCGAACTCGGACCGCATAGGAAACAATGGCAGGCAATCACAAACACATAAAAACACCTAGAAAACACCCTCAAAGGTGTCCAAAAGGTGACAAACAACTCACAACACAAACACATGGGAAAGTGACAAGGACATATACTCATGCGAAAACAAAAGAGCAGGACAAGGAAAAAGTGGAGGAGACACAGATATGAGTATATGCAAGGAAACATCGATGCCATTACTGTGCAACTTGAGCCCTGCTCATTTTAGGCTTCCAATCTGGATAAATTGCCTGAGCTCGACACGTACGCCTTGGGGATCTTGTCGTGTCCTGCAGCCAGCGTTCTCTCGGAACCTGTCTTCAGTGCTGCTGGGGGTCTGCTGGCAGATAAGCACATGTGTCTGTCCACTGACAATGTGGACATGGCTCTCAGAGGACTTTTCTTCCCCTGGGTCAGTCAGGGGAGGCGAAAGGCACGCGTATTTTTGAGAGTGCTTCATGCAAAGCATCTCTTTCATTTTGAAAAGGGGGATCAACTGATGCCAGTCAAGTGGGGTGTGTGTGGCCCAAATAGTAGCAACGAGTAGTGATGAGCGAGGAGTAAAAAGCTCGGGTGCTCGAGGCTCAGGCAGAGCATCCCAAGATACTCGTGTACTCGGCCCGAGCACCGAGCCCAATGTTATCCTATGGGAGACCCGAGTATTTTTGTGAAATGACCCCCGGCAGCATGTAGAAACCCTAAAAATGGCACAAAAGTCTCAGAAGAGTGCTCAAATGACATGGCAACAGCATGGGGAAGATCCCTTGAAGCATTTATCACTCAAAAGTCACAGCTGTGAACAATTTTGTCCGCGTTTTACGCCATTTTTACGGACTCACCAGAAAACCTTCAAAAATGACACCAAAATGAATTTTCATGGTGGAAATGTTAAGGGCACATACCCAATAGTGAGATAGAGCTAATGTATGTTACTTTTTGAGATTAATACATGAAAGATTTTACGTAAAACATTGTGTTGCACTCCGATGTCCCTGAGAAGAGACGTACATAAAGGCCTCTGAGTCTAATGTGCCCATTTTGAGGAAGTGAGTCTTTGTAGTATTTTCCTTTGCCAGGGCAGTCCAAAATTGTGAGGTTCACCAATGCCCCTGCATACAGAGGTGCATGAGGGCCTGTAAACCTGAAGTGTCCATTGTCAGAAAGTGGGTGTATTATAGTATAGCCCTTAGGCAGGGCAGCCAAAAATTGGGAGGCTCCACGTTGTCCCTGGATAGAGACGTGCATGAGGGCCTCAAAACATTAAGTGTCCATTGTCAGGAAGTGGGTGTATTATAGTATAGCCCTTAGGCAGGGCAGCCAAAAATTGGGAGGCTCCACATTGTCCCTGGATAGAGACGTGCATGAGGGCCTCAAAACATTGTTCCCATTGCAAAGGAGTGGGTCTCCTGTCGTTGTAATGTCCATTCTGCAAAGAATGGGCGAAAAAATTTACCACTGGGGGTATACCTGAAACAAAGGCCTAACTATTGTAACGGTCATCATGGTGGCGCATGAGGAGAAGGAGGAGCAGTCCAGCGATTATCCAAAGTCCAGAAGTGTGTACCCATGGGTGAGTGGAGGTACATGGCAAATTCCCGTTACAAACTTTAAATTCCGCTCTCATTTGCTGGTGGTGTGGTGACGTCTGGCCCAATCCAACCCTTGTTCATCTTGATCAGAGTCAGCCTGTCAGCATTTTCAGTTGACAGGCGGGTGCGTTTATCTGTAATGATTCCACCTGCGGCACTAAAAACACGCTCTGACAAAACGCTAGCGGCAGGGCAGGCCAGGACTTCCAAGGCGTAGAGAGCCAATTCATGTCACGTGTCCACCTTGGATACCCAATAATTGTAAGGCACAGAGGAATGTCAGAGTACAGTTGTTCGATCTGCAAGGTACTCCTTGAGCATCTGGGCAAACTTAAGATTTCTTGTGGCACTACCCCGCACCTCAGGGGCTGTGGTACGTGAGGGGCTGAGAAAACTGTCCCACATCTTAAAGACTGTTCCCCTACCTCTGGCAGATTGGACTTGTGCCCCTCTCGGCTGTACGCCTTGGTTGTCCACTGATTCCTGACCTATGCCGCTAGCGTTTTGTGAGGGGAATGCTTTGCCTACTTCCGTGACTATGGCCTTCCGGAACTGCTGCATTTTGGTTGACCTCTCCGCCTTGGGAATAAGAGACATAAAGTTCTCCTTGTAGCGTGGGTCTAACAGTGTTACCAACCAGTAATGATTGTCGGCCAAGATGTTCTTAACGCGAGGGTCACGAGACAGGCAGCTTACCATAAAGTCAGCCATGTGCGCCAGACTCTTAACAGCCAGGACTTCAGTAGCCTGACCAACACGATGACTGAACATGCTGTCCTCCTCCTCCTCCTCCTCATCTACCCTGTCCTCTGGCCAGCCACGCTGAACCGAGGATATGACTGGTGTGCATGTCATATCCTCAATTTGGCCGGAGAGTTGCTCCATGTCTTCATCCTCCTCCTCGTCATAGTCCTCCACTGCACGTTGTGATGAGACGAGGCTGGGCTGTGTGTTATCACCCACACCCACTACTGTTTCTTGCTGCAACTCATCGCGCTCCGCCTGCAATGCATCATGTTTGGTTTTGAGCAGAGACCGTTTTAGAAGGCAGAGTAGCGGTATGGTGACGCTAATAATGGCGTCATCACCACTCACCATCTTGGTGGAGTCCTCAAAGTTTTGGAGGATGGTACATAGGTCGGACATCCATCTCCACTCCTCAGGTGTTATGTGTGGAGTTTGACCCATTTCCCGACGGCTTAGGTGATGCAGGTACTCAACAACTGCCCTCTTCTGCTCACATATCCTGACCAACATGTGCAGAGTTGAATTCCAACGCGTGGGGACATCACACACCAGTCTGTGAGCCGGAAGATGCAAACGGCGCTGAAAGCCGGCAAGGCCGGCTGAAGCAGTAGGTGACTTTCGAAAATGTGCAGACAGGCGGCGAACTTTTACCAGTAGATCAGACAGCTCTGGGTATGACTTTAGAAATCGCTGAACCACAAGGTTGAGCACATGGGCCACGCATGGAACATGTGTCAGCTGGCCTCGCCTCAAAGCCGCCACCAGGTTCCGGCCATTGTCACACACGACCTTTCCTGGCTTTAGGTTCAGAGTTGTGAGCCAGTGATCTGCCTGCTGTTTCAGAGCTGTCCACACCTCTTCTGGATTGTGGGGTTTGTCACCTATGCAGATTAGCTTCAGCACAGCCTGTTGCCGCTTCGCCGAGGCAGTGCTGCAGTGCTTCCAGCTTGGGACTGGTGTGGAGGGTAAAGTGGATGAGGATGCGCAGGAGGAGGAGGAGGAGGCTGAAGAGCATGACATTCCGGAGCTGTAGAGTGTGGGTGAAACCCTGACTGAGGTAGGGCCTGCAAACCTTGGTGTGGGAAGGACGTGTTCCGTCCCTCGCTCAGACTGGGTCCCAGCTTCCACAATATTAACCCAGTGTGCCGTCAGCGAGATGTAGCGGCCTTGCCCACAAGCACTTGTCCACGTGTCTGTGGTTAGGTGGACTTAGGGTGAAACAGCGTTGTTCAGGGCACGTGTGATGTTTTGTGACATGTGGTTATGCAACGCGGGGACGGCACACCGGGAGAAATAGTGGCGGCTGGGGACCGAGTAACGTGGGACAGCTGCCGCCATCAGGTCGCGGAATGCTTCTGTCTCCACCAGCCTAAAAGGCAACATTTCCAGCGCAAGCAGTCGTGAAATGTTAGCATTTAGAACTGTGGCATGTGGGGCGTTGGCAGTGTATTTGCGCCTGCGTTCAAAGGTTTGCTGAATGGATAACTGAACGCTGCGCTGGGACAAGGACATGCTTGATGATGGTGTTATTTCTGCGTAGGCAACTGCAGGTGCAGGACCGGAGGAGGCTTGTTCGCAGGCAGCATGGACAGGGGATTGGCTCGCATGCACAACCAGCGAAGACGTAGCAGTGACATCAGCAAGCACTGCTCCTCGACTCTGTTGTACTTCCCACAAAGTCGGGTGCTTGGCTGACATGTGCCTGATCATGCTGGTGGTGGTCAGGCTGCTAGTTTTGGTACCCCTGCTGATGCTGGCACGGCAGGTGTTGCAAATGGCCTTTTTAGAATCATCTGGAGCCAACTTAAAAAACTGCCAGACTCGGGAACACCTAACATTTGTACAGGCACCTTGTGTCGTGTTTTTGTTCCGGGGAACGGTTGCCTGACTTCTGCCTGGAGCCACCACCCTGCTTCTTACTGCCTGTTGGGATGCTACGCCTCCCTCCCCCCTGTGCACTGCTGTCCTCGCTCTGCATATCCTCCTGCCAGGTTGGGTCAGTTACTGGATCATCCACCACGTCGTCTTCCTCTTCCGCACCCTGCTCCTCCTCCTGACTTCCTGACAATTGTGTCTCATCATCGTCCACCCCTTGTTGAGACACGTTGCCAACTTCGTGAGAACGTGGCTGCTCAAATATTTGGGCATCTGTACATACGATCTCCTCATGACCCACTTCAACATGAGCTGGCGAGAGGCCAGAATGTGCGAATTGAAACGTGAACAGCTCTTCCGAGTGTCCAAGTGTGGGATCAGTAATGTCCGAGGACGTGTACTCAGCCTTGTGGTAGGAAGGAGGATCAGGTTCAGAAATGTGCGGTGCAGTATCACGGCTACTGACACTTGACCGTGTGGAAGACAGAGTGTTTGTGGTGGTGCCAATCTGACTGGAAGCATTATCTGCTATCCAACTAACAACCTGTTGACACTGGTCTTGGTTCAAGAGCGGTGTACTGCTGCGGTCCCCAAGAATTTGGGACAGGACGTGCGAGCGACTAGATGTGGCCCTTTGTTGTGGCGAAATTAGAGCTTGCCCACGACCTCGGCCTCTGCCTGCACCACCATCACGTCCACTTCCTTGTTCGTTGCCAACGCCCTTGCGCATTTTGCAATGCTGTGCTGACGTGTATTCACTAGACTTGTGCGTTATATCCAAGTTTGTGCAAATCGTGCACCTGTACGCTGCCACCGACAGGCACACACGTGCGGTTTTTAAATGCAAGAACGGACGCACTAAGAACCTAACAGGTTTTTAGGAGCAAAAATTACTGAGAAGTCTGACACTATCAGCCACTGCTGACTGACGTGTATTATACACTACACTTGTGCGTTATATAATAGTTTGTGAAAAACGCACACAAGTGCACCTTGTACGCTGCCACCGACAGGCACACACGTGCGGTTTTTAAATGCAAGCACGGACGCACTAAGAACCTAACAGGTTTTTAGGAGTGACAATTACTGAGAAGTCTGACACTATCTGGACTGTTTTAGACTGTGTACACCAGCCCCAGATATGATGAAGGCTGGTATACGGTCACCACTAGGAATGGCTATATACCCTTCCTGCCTGCCTGTATACTGCTACAATAGTCCTCACAAGGACTCTTCTGGTCACTAGCCTGTATTCCGACCTGGCTATACCCTGCCTGTATATAGCAACAATAGTCCTGAGAAGGACTCTGCTACTGTACTCTGACCTGGCTATTCCCTGCCTGCCTGTATACAACTTATTGTATGTCCTGAGAAGGACTTCTGGTCACACTGTTTGCAGCCCTGCTCCGGAAATAACTATAAAGGGCCACAAACCTTTCCCTGAAGCAGCAACCCTCTCCCTGCACTGACTGTCTGGATGGCTGTGAGCAGAGCACAGCGCGCCCGCCGGTATAAAGGCTCGGTCACGCTGTGCGGGCCGGCCAATCACTGCAATTCCACAACTAACAGGGCTGTGGCATTGCAGTGGTCTGCCAGTCAATCCCTGCATGAGGGCTGGCTCTCAAAAGAGCACCAACATGCAGGGATGAAGACCACGAGTACAGCACGAGTATCGCGAGATTACTCGGTCCCCGCCGAGTAGCCCGAGTACAGTGATACTCGTGTGAGTACCGAGTAGTAACAAGCATACTAGCTCATCACTAGCAACGAGGGAGACTGTGGTTGGAGTCCCCTCGCTTTTGAAAAAAGAACCAAGATGAACAAGTCATGGCTCTCAGAGGACTTTTCTTCCCCTGGGTCAGCCAGGGGAGGCGAAAGGCTTGCGTATTTTTAAGAGTGCTTCATGCAAAGCATCTCTTTCATTTTGAAATGGGGGATCAACTGATGCCAGTCAAGTGGGGTGTGTGTGGCCCAATTAGTGGCAACGAGGGAGACTGTGGTTGGAGTCCCCTCGCTGTTTTTTATATGATTTTCGAAGTGCATGACATGCCTAAGAGGTTTAGTTTCGGCATCTCAAACTTGTTAGCTACAGAAAGGCTGCCTTTACACCCTTTTGTCACCGAGGATTTTCGAGACCTTATGCCCATTGCAGTGCCCCAAGAGCCGATGGCCATTTGCCACTCCTTCTCCAAGAAAGGGGTGCCCACGCTACCACAGCAGGTCGCACACAACATCACTGCTTCCTTGAGAAACTCTGTGTGTGACAGGGTGCATTTCACCACAGACACTTGGAACAGTAAGCATGGACAGGGGCGTTACATGTCGCTGACTGGGCACTGGGTAACTATGGTGATAGATGGAGAAGTGTCTGCTGTACAAGTCTTTCCGTCCCCACGAGTTGTGTGTTTAAATCCTTTCTCTGTATGTACAAGTTCCTCCACTGCTTCTGCCTCATCAACCTCGTGTTGTTCCTGCACCTCAGCCCAAACCCTGTGTGGTCAGGCCACCCTTCCTTGTAACTGCGCCCAAGGAATCCCACACACCTCCTTATTATGCTGGCAGCAGAGCTCAAGGCCATCAGGCGGTCAAATGTTTACTTTGAAATGTAGGGGAAATGTGAGACACCGCTGAGGAATTGTGGACGGTTAGCTCTGTAGAGTGAGACCGAGTTTCATCAATGGTTGTCTTCACTCAACCAGCAGCCAGGGAATGCCGGGTGCGACAATGATGCTAAACAGTCTGCGGCCCTTCTTCAGGGCAATGTGACACACGTGCCTTGTATGGCTCACGAGTTGAATCCGAATCTCCAGCAATTTTTAAAACACTATCCCGGCCTACATGTCCTTCTGTCGAGGGCACGGTGTAATGCCTGCCTGGATGGACACACTCAGACGGGCTGTAAAGGATAGGCTAGAGGGAACCCAGTCACCAAGCAGCACCTCCAGAACCCGGAAACCCTTTAACCCCTATACAGGGAATAGGAATTACACAGGGTCCAAGGTGATCAATACCTGTGGAAGGCTGCAGTTCCAGAGAATAGTAGTCAGGCAGGGACAAAACATTAATTGAAGAAGAGGAACAGAATGGGAGGGACAGGACTTAATCAGAAAACAAGCAGAGGTGAAATGCAAATCGGCCAACGAGGTACCTAAACAGCAAGCAGGAAAAGTAGTCAGGTAACAAGCACACAAACTCATAAAACTAAACTGAGAGTAACAGTAACCAGAGGTTCATAGCTATGTATGGCAGTGGTCTTCAGACAGGATGGGCCTAAAAAAGGGTGTTGTGTCTTCCCATTGGTTGTAGCTGAATGATGGTACTTCATCTGTGAGATACCCACCACCTGCATTCAGCCTGTGGTTCTGCATCTGTCAAGGTAACGCATCCCAGTGAGTGAGCATAACCTGTGTCCACCTGCGCCACTGGCGTCGACTCCTCTCCCATCATCAGCACTATGCACGAAAGGAACACGTTGTCACCTTGCGACAGGAGTACAAATTGACGTAGTGGACTACAGTGGTGACTTAACAGCTGTCTGCGGCAATGATGCAAACATGGCAGCGTGCCTTCGTCAGGCCCATGTGACACACGTGACTTGTATGGCTCACGTGTTTAATCTGATTCTCCAGCAATTTTTAAAACAACATCCCGGCCTACATGGCCTTGTACAGTGGGAACGCTCACAATGTGCTCACTTCCATCGTTCGCACCCAGTAGCTCAACAACTTTCGTCGCTCCTGAAGTCTTTAGGTCTGGTGGTTAAACGCCTGAAATGCGATGTGCCGACATGCAGGAATTTGAATCTGCACATGTTGCAGCGTTTGTGGCAGCACCGCCGAACCCTGCTGCAATACGTTATGACATATAGCCTGGCCTAACTTGATCCAGAGGTGGTGCAGATCACGCTGCTGGAGTGGTGTCAGATCAAGGACCTCTGCACCCTTCTACACAGTTTACAAATGTCGACGAAGATGTTTAGCACTGGCAATGCCATTCTCAGCGTGACAATTCTGGTCATCTACATGATGGAGCACACTGTAAGCATTATTCGGAGTCAGGTGTTGGGACAAGAGGAAGGGGAGGAAGTACAAGAGGAGTTGTCGCGGGCGGGGAGGAGGGTGTCAGCACACTATGCTCACCCCTTCTGCTCGGGTCCGGCGGCTGCTGCTCAGTGGTGGCTCGAGCGGTGGGCCGGATCCCGGGGGTTTCTCGAGCGGCACTCCTCGCCCGTGAGTGAAAGGGGATTTGTTGGGTGTGGGGATGATTATTGTCCGTGACGCCACCCACGGTTGTGGTGATTTCACCACCGCTGCTCTATACGGGGATCCCGGTTATGGTGATGCGGAGCAGCCAGGTGTTGTGTTGCCCCTCCGTGGGTAGGGGTTGGTGATCCCGGGGCCCGGTGATGGTGAGGGAGGTGCAGGGCCTGGTGGGCGCAGGGACGCGGGGGCAGCGCTGTGCCTTGCGGCACTGTGGTACTCACTCAGCCTGAGACGTTGACACAGTTTTTACGGTAAACCAAACGGCTGGATAGACGGTCCCACGGACGGCTGCACTTGCTCTCCCAGTAGGTGACGGTGGTGTCCCTTTTCCTTGCACCTTGGTGTACTTGTTGGTTGCGATGGGTCTCCACCGGTAACCCGCTCCCCGGCTTCAAGCTGGACCGGGGGAGCTCTACTCTTTGCCCGCAGGCGCTGGCCCTAAGAAACTGGTGCCTTGGCGGTGGCGGTGTCTCTTCTATACTGGCTGGGCTGTTGCCTTCAATCGGGACTTGGTTGTTGGGGGATCTACGTCCCCTTCACTGACGGATTCGGCAAATTATGGCGACTCCAAGCCTTGCCGGGGTCCGAGAGGCCCCTGCCCTGGTGCTGACTGTCCTTCGGAACACTGCTCCAGACCGCCGGGCACACAGCCTACGGGGTCCTTCCAGGAACTTCCAAACGGTCCCCCTCCAGACAGTCACCGCCGTTGCTGACCTTGCTGACCTGGTCCTACACACAGCTGGACCCTTCAGGCTTTCTTTCTTTCCTGTCACCTCACTTGCTTTCCTCCTTTACCACTTTTCTACTTCCTTCTGCTTTCACTACTTGTTTACTCCTCCACTTAGCTCCTCAATCATGCTCCTCCCTGAGCTGACTGCACTCGAGCCCTGCCTGGGCTAATCTGCCTGGTTTCTCCCGCCTCCAGAGCTGTGTCCTCCTCGGTGGGTGGAGCCAACCGCCTGGCCCACCCCCTGGTGTGAATCATCAGCCTCTGGAGGAAGGCAACAAGGATTTTTGGTTAGCTTAGATGTTCCTACCTGGGATGTAGGGTGTGGTGGTGTGTGACCTGTGTCCCCTGGCTTGCCCAGGGCGACACAGAGTCATATGCGGAAGGGATAACAAGATCTGCGAGGTCCAGATGGTCAGCGGCAGTCATGGTGGGGGAGAGGAATGAACAAGGGCGCATAATATCAGCAAAAATTGTTGAGGAAGGTGCAGGAGCCCATGAAGAAATGGAGGACGAACTGGCGATGGGCATGGAAGACTCAGCAGATGAGTGACAGCTTGCTCACATTTTGGTTGTGCGAGGTTGGGGGGAGAGGGCAGAGGAAGGAGGCACGATTCTCACCTCTCCGCCACCAACACACCAAGGACTTGGTCCTCCTGGATGCACAAGACACATGAGCGCCTTCTTGCTGCACTACCTACAACATGACCCTCGGATTGTACGAATTCGAAGTAATGCTAACTACTGGGTTGCCACACTGTTAGATCCCCGGTACAAGACAAAATTTGGCAAAATAATTCCTGCCATAGAAAGGGACGCACGTATACAGGAGTATCTGCAGAAGGTGGTACGCAATCTTAGATCTGCTTTTCCAGTAAACACCAGTGCTGCACAGAGTGAATCTCAACGCTTTGTCATGGATAGGAGGAAATGGTCTTTTACTTGTCCACATCTGAGGGACCGAGGGCTGGCTGCTGTGCTGAGATGGCATTGAGTACGGTGTCCCTGCAGAGTTGCACTTTTGGTCATATACCAAATGAGTTGAAAAAGGACAAATGCTGGTGGAAAGGGGAACAGGTGTGTTGGAAAGGGGAAAAAAGTTTTTTTGTCCGTGGGTTTGGTGGTTAAGCAAAAGTAACATTTGATGAAGAAACACCATCTGTTACGGTGGGACTGGCAGATTTGGATAAGGTGGTATATACTATGTTACCGCTATATAACGAAAATTAATAAGAAAAGAAAGAGAAAGGTATATATCCCCATCAGCAGTCCGTGTCCACCGTGCTCCCAGATGGAAAAGGAGAGGTTGGCAACTGGAAGGTTAGGTAGAGGATAGAGATCTGTGTGGCTATGAAACTAATAGTAGCCTGAACCGAGTTAGACCACTCGGATCTGGAGACTTGGAGCCCTGTTAGCGTCACAGGGTCCACACGCCCACCCAGCCCAGGAACTCCCTGTTAACATCACAGGGGCCATTGAGTACGCTGACCGTGTGCATTGGGGCCACACCTGTGGACAGCAGGCGCATCCGCAGCAGCAGGCCTGTTAATGCCACTGGGCTGCACAAGCAGGACTGGTAGGACAGGAGCAGGTCTTAACCGTTCTGCGTTACCAACTGTGGTGGCGGCCTGCATCGACGCCCTATCCCTGCCTACCTCTGGCCTAAAGCTGCAATGGGTTCAACACATGGAGGTGTGCTCTTTCGGAGCATAATAGAAGACTGCGCACCTCCTTGTTGGCTCCAGCCCGTTTTATAACCTGGGTCCGCCCCAAACCAGGGTGGACCACAATGCACCTCCTGGAGACAAAAGCAGAGTGACACGTCATGAGTGGCATAACTAGCGTCCTATTTGGAACCGCAACTTCAATAATGACCTCATGGCTGCCACGACACAAACACCTCACCAGTCATCGTCTGACCATCAATAATGAGGTGACAAGTCATAGGGGCGGGCCTCTGCAAGCCATTTGGGAGTGGCCTGGCCACATCGTCAGGACACCTGATGCCCTGTGGTCTATATGGGCCCCCCACATCAGGGGCAGGGCCAAAGAGTTCATTACCGGACCTAGTCTCTGATGCAGTAAGTGCCTGAGCATGTTCAGTAGCATGAAATACAGTCTCTGTAAAAAGACTATCAGCTTTAGCATGGTGTCTAGGCACAACACAGGACTTAGACCCGGCACGGAATGCAAGTACCTGTGCAAAGAGGCTTTTCGCACTAAGTGTGGGAGCATGCGCTGTATCCCGAAATGAAGACTTAGCCTCAGGAATGGCACAGTAAGGCTGAGCATACTCACTAGGCGAAACACTGTAGTTAGGCTGCGGCTGGGGTAAATCGGCACACGCATGCGCACTAGCTGCCTCTCCACACTTAGACGTGGAGGAGAAATTGCTCTTCGGGTGTGGACTTGGAGATGCTGTCTATGCACAGAAGGAAAAGCTAAAGGTGTGTGTTACAGCAAGGAGCCACCGCGGAAACACTTCGTTCAATTGTGAGGGGAGTCATTTTGGAGTTTGGTGAGGAGTACCGTAACGCCAGTGAGCAGCATCCTGTGCCACAGACCAACATTCTTACGGTGCTGTCTATACTGCTTACCGTGAGAGGAGCGTAAAGTCTGTATTTCTGGCAACTGGACATCACAGTACCCGGGTAGGGTAGGCTGTGCCCAGACAATAATGCGGGCACGCAACACTTTGTTTTATTAGCAAAACACATATCTGTTCTGGGTAGGCCGACTATATAGGCAATAAGACTTGCTGCCTCTGCACTGTCAAATTGTCACGTACAGTTTAAATCATAGAGGGACAGCGACACATGTTTGCATTGACTGTTGCTTTTCAAGATTTCCATGACTGTGTTGCAGAGCTGTGTGGTTTGCATTCACACTGTTATCATCTGCCTTATCTGTGAGGTTTCAGCTAACAAGGGTATTCGGGGGGGTAATGTGTTTTGTCTATGTTTAGGTAGATAACTGGGAAGCTCTTGTGATGCGCCACTGGTAAGTCGTGTTCGCACACACACACACACACACACACACACACACACACACACACATGCACAAACACACAATTACTGCTACGCAGAGGGATTAGCAGGTAGTAGGCAACAGAATAGATTGTTCAATTATTTAAATTGTATGCATGGTTCTTATTGTTTGTTTTGGTAAAGTTAAACAATCATTTATCAACCCAACTGCCTAGAGTCCTTTTCCTGTTGCCTGGTTTTGCTGCATACTGGGGAGCCCACCCTGTACACGACTTAAAATGAAGCATAAGTCTCAATGTGAATTTCCCTGTGCTACAATGCGGCCTAGCGTGCCTGTGCAACCACCGCCTGCCCCATCAAGTGCATCTGCATGCTCTTCATCCTCTGTGACTGTGGGGACAGCAGTCTCACATGGTTTTTCACACTGAACTTTGACCCCTTTACACGCAACAGGGAGTGTGATTGGCAGGTCATCACTTGTTTTGGAAGTGGAAACAGATGGTATTGTTGAGCTGTCAGACATCGAGAAAAACAAGATTGGATGCAGGCTACATTATATCCACATGTGTCGCCCTGGGCAAGCCAGGGGACACAGGTCACACACCACCACACCCTACATCCCAGCTAGGAACACCACAGCTAACCAGAAATCCTTGTTGCCTTCCTCCAGAGGCTGATGATTCACACCAGGGGGTGGGCCAGGCGGTTGGCTCCGCCCACCAAGGAGGACACAGCTCTGGAGGCGGGAGAAACCAGGCAGATTAGCCCAGGCAGGGCATGAGTGGAGTTGAAGTCTAGCTAAGGGCTAGAGAGGAGTTGAGTTTAGGAGGAGGAAGTGGAAGGAGTGGAGGAGTAGTCCAGACAGGGCAAAAGTAAACAGCTAAGTGAAAGTGAAGGAAAAAAAGTGGAAAGGAGGAAAGCAAGTGAGGTGACAAGAAGGAAGGAAAGCCTGAAGGGTCCAGCTTTGTGTAGGGCCAGATCAGCAAGGTCAGCAACGGCGGTGACTGTCTGGAGGGGGGACCGTTTGGAAGTTCCTGGAAGGACCCCATAGGCTGTGTGCCCGGCGGTCTGGAGCAGTGTTCCGAAGGACAGTCAGCACCAGGGCAGGGGCCTCTCGGACCCCGGCAAGGCTAGGAGTCGCCAAATTTGCCGAATCCGTCAGTGACGGGGACGCAGATCCCCCAACGACCAAGTCCCGATTGAAGGCAACAGCTCAACCGTTACAGGGGAGACACCGCCACCGCCAGGGCACCAGTTTCCCCAGGGCCAGCGCCTGCGGGCAAAGAGTAGAGCTCCCCAGGTCCAGCTTGAAGCCGGGGAGCGGGTTACCGGTGGGGACCCATCGCAACCAACAAGTACACCAAGGTGCAAGGAAAAGGGACATCACCGTCACCTACTGGGAGAGCAAGTGCAGCCGTCCGTGGGACCGTCTATCCAGCCGTTTGGTTTACCGTAAAAACTGTGTCACGTCTCAGGCTGAGTGAGTACCACAGTGCCGCAAGGCACAGCGCTGCCCCCGCGTCCCTGCGCCTACCAGGCCCTGCACCTCCATCCCCATCACCGGGCCCCGGGATCACCAACCCCTACCCACGGAGGGGCAACACAACACCTGGCTGCTCCGCATCACCATCCCCGGGAGCCCCGTATAGAGCAGCGGTGGTGAAATCACCACAACCGTGGGTGGCGTCACGGACAATAATCATCCCCTCACCCAACAACCCCCTTTCACTCACGGGCGAGGAGTGTCGCTCGAGAAACCCCCGGGATCCGGCCCACCGCTCGAGCCACCACAGAGCAGCAGCCGCCGGACCCAAGCAGAAGGGGGTGAGCGTAGTGTGCTGACACCCTCCTCCCCACCCGCGACAACTTGGCGTCACGAACAGGATCTTACCGCTCTGCCGTCTGGTAGAGGTGCGCCTTGTTACCGCCGGAGGCATCCGGCAGAAAAATTTCAGAAGCCGCCATCTTTGGCGCGAAAAGTTCCCGCTCGAGCGTCTTCTCGAGCAGTAGAGGCGCGAAGGCCAAAACTCCGCCCCGAGAGAGGAGGGGCCGGAAAGAGCTAAGGGGGACGGAAACAAGATGTCTGCGCCCGACGGAGCCGCTGGAGGAGCGGTGGTCGCAGCCGCAGCGGCACCCGCGGATGGGAATGGGCCTGCCCAGGTCCCGGCCGTACCGGCGGGAGGTGCCGCGGCCCCCGCGCTTGCTCAGGTCATGCCGTTTTCCTTGCCCTATGCGCCCGGAGCTGCCTGGCTACCGCAGTATGACAGAAAACCGGATGCCCTACAGGCTTTCCGGAAAAAGCTTAACCCGTTGCTAGAGTTGTACCCCCTGACTGATAAGCAACGTGCAGCGATAGTGCTAGGCCAGTTAACCGGTGCGGCGGAGCAGGAAGCGGAGACCTGGGCCGAGGGGGACCGGCTCTCTGTAGCCACCATCTTTGAGAAGCTACAGACTGCCTTCGAGACCCGGACTGAAGCTGAGCTGAGGATGCAGTTTTACCAGTGCCGGCAACGAGCTGGGGATAGCATTCGGGACTATGCTCTACGTCTGCAGACCGCCCTCCGCACGCTGAAGCGGGTGAACTCTATTAATGAGGCGGATAGCAACAAGATGTTAGTGGAGCAATTTGCGCAGGGGATGAGGTCCCCTGAGGATCGTAAACAACTCCGGCTGTGGGCCCTGGAACACCCTGATGTGGACTTTGCTGTGTTAAAGGAGCGGGCTATCAAAGCACTACAGCCCCCAGCTGCTGAAGTTCTGGAACCCGTCCCGTGGCCCGTCGAGACAGCTCCCGTGGTGGCGGCCTCAGCCAAACCAACCTCTTTAATACCTGCAGCCCCGAGCAGCACAGTAGAAGAGCTGGCAGCCCAGGTCCGTCGCATGGACGGAGACCTTGCCAAAATCCTGGCTGCACTGCAACCTCTGACCAGATCTCAGCCTCCAGCGCAGATACAGCTTGCTGACAGTCCCGAAGATGTTCCCTGGATGCAGCGGAGAAGTGCTAACAACCCGCGGAGCAGACCTCCAATCTGCTACAAGTGCCGTAAGCTGGGCCATTACTACCGACAGTGCCCGTTAAACGAGCAACCCCTGGGGCCCCGGGCCAATCCTCAGGAGTAGAACATCGTGGCCCCCCGGACTGGCGAGACCGATATATCGGGGCCCGCCCTATCATCCCCGTGGCTGTGGACGGCATACCAGTGATGGCTCTCTTGGACACTGGATCACAGGTAACTACCATACCGTACACGTTGTATCAGCGGTATTGGGCCATAGACGAGCTGGCGCCTCCAGACAATAGTATAACTTTGATTGCCGCTAATGGACTTCCATTGACCCAGGTGGGGTATAAACAAGTGGCTATGACAGTGGGGCAAGCTGAACTGCAACACCAGGGTATGATTGTGATCATGAATGAACCCAGTGATCATAACCCGAAAATAGTGCTGGGAACCAATGTGATGGAACACTGCATGGCTGATGTGTTGACCCTATTGCAACAGCTAGCCGCCACCGCGGCGGGGAGCCAGCAGAGGGCTGTGCAGCGTGAGATCCGCGCCCTGATGTACCGCCAGCATGTAAGCTCAACAGGAGGGGAGATTGGTGGAGTGAGAGTGATGGATGTTGCTCCATTGACTGTGCCCCCTAGGAGTGAGATGATGATCTGGTGTAGGGCAGCAGTAGGGCCTCAGGGGCGTGACTACCCTGCGATGATGGAGCCCATGCCTTCCGAGCACTGGCCCACTGTAATGGCCGCCCGAGGGGTGGTGGATGTGAAGAAAGGGAGAGTGCCCGTGAGGGTGCTGAACTGTGGGGAGGAAGAAGTCAGGCTCCCCCGGTATGCCACCATTGCCAAGCTGCTCACCCTGGATCCTCACACTATCCATGAAGCTAGTCCATCCACACTCCCACCTACCACCAGCACTTCCCCACCCCAGGGGGACACAAAGGAGTGGCACCAACAGCTACATGTAGGCACTGATGATACCCCCCCACATCACAGGGCAGGGGTACACAGGGTGGTGCAGGAGTACGAACAGGTTTTCAGTAAGCACCCCCTAGACTTTGGGCAGATCAAGGGGGTCCAACACCACATTCCCACAGGTGTACATCCCCCTATCAAAGAGAGGTATAGACCTATTCCCCCTGCACATTACCAGTGTGCCAAAGATATGTTGAGGAATATGAAGGAGGCAGGGGTTATTCGGGACAGCTGTAGTCCCTGGGCCGCTCCGTTGGTACTGGTCAAGAAGAAGGATGGTACCATGCGGATGTGTGTGGACTACCGGAAGATCAACCAGATAACCCATAAAGATGCCTATCCATTACCTCGTATTGAAGAGTCTTTGGCTGCACTGAGAACTGCAAACTACTTCTCGACCCTTGACCTCACCAGCGGATACTGGCAAGTGGCCGTGGCCCCAGAGGACCGGGAGAAGACCGCCTTCACCACCCCGATGGGGCTCTGTGAATTCAATAGCATGCCGTTTGGGCTGTGCAACCCCCGGGACCTTCCAACGGTTGATGGAGTGCTGTCTGGGACATTTAAACTTCGAGACCGTCCTGCTGTATTTGGATGATGTGATTGTTTATTCCCAGACGTATGAAGCCCATCTGGAGCACCTGGCCGAGGTGTTCGCGTCCCTTGCCAAGTACGGGATGAAGTTGAAGCCCTCAAAATGCCACCTGCTGAAACCCAGAGTGCAGTATCTAGGGCATGTGGTGAGTGCGGATGGTGTCGCCCCCAACCCTGAGAAGATTACTGCCATCCAGAGCTGGCCGAGACCAACTACAGTGAGGGAAGTAAGGCAGTTTCTGGGTCTGGTGGGGTACTATCGGCGCTTCATAAAGGGGTACACGAAGATGGCTGCCCCCATGCAAGATCTCCTCGTGGGACAAACCAAAGGTGGTAGACCCATTGGAGCCCCACTGTCGTGGGAGGACAAGCATGAGGAGTCCTTTTGCCAGTTGAAGGCGGCCTTGACCGGAGAAGAGGTCCTGGCGTACCCTGACTATGGGCGCCCGTTCATCCTCCACATCCCAGGTCCAGGATGGAAAGGAGAAGGTGATTGCTCGAGCTATTGGTGTTGGTGTGGGCTATCACGGAACGGTTCCGCCACTACTTGGCGGCAGCAACATTCACCGCGTTTACGGACAACAATCCGCTGACTCACCTGAACACGGCCAAGTTGGGCGCGCTGGAGCAGCGATGGGTAGCCCGGCTAGCCAACTATGATTTCACCATAAAGTACCGAGCTGGTCGTGTCAACATAAATGCTGATGCACTCTCCCGGATGCCCCATTTGTCAGAAGAGGGGTGCGAGGATGACGACCTCGAGGAGATCGAGTTGCCTGCGTTTCACCAGCCGCCTCCTGAGAGGGTACAAGTATGTCAGCAAAGGGTGGATCTGGACCCGCGGCCCAGTCAAGAGTGGCAGGACGCCCAGGACCAAGCGCCGGCTTTCCGCCTTGTCAAGACTCTGGTGGAACAAGGTGCTATGGGAATAGACCCTGCCGCTCCGGCCGAAGCCCAACGCTTGTGGAAAGAACGGAAACTGCTTTACCTACACCAAGGGAGGCTGTACCGTGAGTTGATCAACCCGAAAACCCATGAGAAAATATGCCAGTTGGTCGTTCCTCAAGCTGATGTCGCTACTGTCCTGCGGGCATACCATGATGGTGCTGGCCACTTCGGGTGGAAGAAGCTGGAGATGCTGTTAAGGGAGCGGTTCTATTGGAGTGGGATGCGTGAATCGGTGGAAGCCTGGTGCCGAGAGTGCGGTCCTTGTACGCTGAGGAGAAAGGACGAGACTAGCCAGAGGGCACCGTTACATCCCATAGTCACCCATCAGCCGCTGGAGCTGGTCGCCCTAGACCATGTCAAGCTCACCCCTAGCCGAAGTGCATACACCTACGCATTGACCATGGTAGACCACTACTCAAGATTTATGGTGGTAGTCCCCGTTAAGGACCTGACTGGTCGAACCGCTGCTCGAGCGTTCCAGGCTTATTTTTGCCGACCCCATGGGTACCCCGAGAAGGTGCTGACTGACCAAGGCCCGGCTTTTGAAGCAGAGTAGTGATGAGCGAGTACTAAAAAGCTCGGGTGCTCGAGGCTCGGGCCGAGCATCCCAAGATACTCGTGTACTCGGCCCAAGCACCGAGCCCAAATGTTATCCTATGGGAGACCCGAGTATTTTTGTGAAATGACCACCGGCAGCATGTAGAAACCCTAAAAATGGCACAAAAGTCTCAGAAGAGTGCTCAAATGACATGGCAACAGCATGGGGAAGACCCCTTGAAGCATTTATCACTCAAAAGTCACAGCTGTGAACAATTTTGTCCGCGTTTTACGCCATTTTTACGGACTCACCAGAAAACTTTCCAAAATGACACCAAAATGAATTTTCATGGCGGAAATGTTAAGGGCACATACCCAATAGTGAGATAGAGCTAATGTATGTTACTTTTTGAGATTAATACATGAAAGATTTTACGTAAAACATTGTGTGGCACTCCGATGTCCCTGAGAAGAGACGTACATAAAGGCCTCTGAGTCTAATGTGCCCATTTTGAGGAAGTGAGTCTTTGCAGTATTTTCCTTTGCCAGGGCAGTCCAAAATTGGGAGGTTCACCAATGCCCCTGCATACAGACGTGCATGAGGGCCTGTAAACCTGAAGTGCCCATTGTCAGGAAGTGGGTGTATTATAGTATAGCCCTTAGGAAGGGCAGCCAAAAATTGGGAGGCTCCACGTTGTCCCTGGATAGAGACGTGCATGATGGCCTGTAAACCTGAAGTGCCCATTGTCAGGAAGTGGGTGTATTATAGTATAGCCCTTAGGCAGGGCAGCCAAAAATTGGGAGGCTCCACATTGTCCCTGGATAGAGACGTGCATGAGGGCCTGTAAACCTGAAGTGCCCATTGTAAGGAAGTGGGTCTATTGTAGTATAGCCCTTTGGCAGGGCAGCCAAAAATTGGGAGGCTCCACGTTGTCCCTGGATAGAGACGTGCATGAGGGCCTGTAAACCTGAAGTGCCTTTTGTAAGGAAGTGGGTCTATTGTAGTATAGCCCTTAGGCAGGGCAGCCAAAAATTGGGAGGCTCCACGTTGTCCCTGGATAGAGACGTGCATGAGGGCCTGTAAACCTGAAGTGCCCATTGTAAGGAAGTGGGTCTATTGTAGTATAGCCCTTTGGCAGGGCAGCCAAAAATTGGGAGGCTCCACGTTGTCCCTGGATAGAGACGTGCATGAGGGCCTGTAAACCTGAAGTGCCTATTGTAAGGAAGTGGGTCTATTGTAGTATAGCCCTTTGGCATGGCAGCCAAAAATTGGGAGGCTCCACATTGTCCCTGGATAGAGACATGTTAGGTTCTTAGTGCCTCCGTGCTTGCATTTAAAAACCGCACGTGTGTGCCTGTTGGTGGCAGCTTTCCGCTGCACTTGTGTGCGTTTTGCAAAAACTTGGATATAACGCACAAGTCTAGTGAATACACATCAGCACAGCATTGCAAAATGCGCAAGGGCGTTGTCAACGAACAAGGAAGTGGACGTGATGGTGGTGCAGGCAGAGACCGAGGTCGTGTGCAAGCTCTAATTTCGCCACAACAAAGGGCCACATCTACTCGCTCGCACGTCCTGTCCCAAATTCTTGGGGACCGCAGCAGTACACCGCTCTTGAACCAAGACCAGTGTCAACAGGTTGTTAGTTGGATAGCGGATAATGCTTCCAGTCAGATTGGCACCACCACAAACACTCTGTCTTCCACACAGTCAAGTGTCAGTAGCCGTGATACTGCACCGCACATTTCAGAACCTGATCCTCCTTCCTACCACCAGGCCGAGTACACGTCCACGGACATTACTGATCCCACACTTGAGCTGTTCGTTCACGTTTCCATTCACAAATTCTGGCCTCTCGCCAGCTCCTGTTGAAGTGGGCCATGACGAGATTGTATGTACAGATGCCCAAATATTTGAGCAGCCACGTTCTCACGAAGTTGGCAACGTGTCTCAACAAGGGGTGGACAATGATGAGACACAATTGTCAGGAAGTCAGGAGGAGGAGCAGGGTGCGGAAGAGGAAGACGACGTGGTGGATGATCCAGTAACTGACCCAACCTGGCAGGAGGCTATGCAGAGCGAGGACAGCAGTGCACAGGGGGAGGGAGGCGTAGCATCCCAACATGCAGTAAGAAGCAGGGTGGTGGCCCCAGGCAGACGTCAGGCAACTGTTCCCCGGAACAACACGATACAAGGTGCCTGTACAAATGTTAGGTCTTCCCGAGTCTGGCAGTTTTTTAAGTTGGCTCCAGATGATTCTAAAAAGGCCATTTGCAACACCTGCCGTGCCAGCATCAGCAGGGGTACCAAAACTAGCAGCCTGACCACCACCAGCATGATCAGGCACATGTCAGCCAAGCACCCGACTTTGTGGGATGTACAACAGAGTCGAGGAGCAGTGCTTGCTGATGTCACTGCTACGTCTTCGCTTGTTGTGCATGCGAGCCAATCCCCTGTCCATGCTGCCCGCGAACAAGCCTCCTCCGGCCCTGCACCTGCAGTTGCCCACGCAGAAATAACACCATCATCAAGCACGTCCTTGTCCCAGCGCAGCGTTCAGTTATCCATTCAGCAAACCTTTGAACGCAGGTGCAAATACACTGCCAACGCCCCACATGCCACACTTCTAAATGCTAACATTTCGCGACTGCTTGCGCTGGAAATGTTGCCTTTTAGGCTGGTTGAGACAGAAGCATTCCGCGACCTGATGGTGGCAGCTGTCCCACATTACTCGGTCCCCAGCCGCCACTATTTCTCCCGGTGTGCCGTCCCCGCATTGCATAACCACGTGTCACAAAACATCACACGTGCCCTGAACAACGCTGTTTCAGCCAAAGTCCACCTAACCACAGACACGTGGACAAGTGCATGTGGGCAAGGCCGCTACATCTCGTTGACGTCACACTAGGTTAATATTGTGGAAGCTGGGACCCAGTCTGAGCGAGGGACGGAACACGTCCTTCACACACCAAGTTTTGCAGGCCCTACCTCAGTCAGGGTTTCACCCACACTCTACAGCTCCGGAATGTCATGCTCCTCAGCCTCCTCCTCCTCCTGCGCATCCTCATCCACTTTACCCTACACACCAGTCCCAAGCTGGAAGTGTCGCGGGCGGAGGAGGGGACGCTGTGCTCTCCCACTGCTCGGGTCCGGCTGCCGCTGCTCTACGGCTGCTGCTGCTCGGTGGCTCGAGCGATGGCCGGATCCCGGGGACTCGAGCGGCGCTCATCGCCCGTGAGTGAAAAGGGGTCGTTTGGGTTTTGGGGATATTGTCCGTGACGCCACCCACGGTTGTGGTGATTGTGTGGACACCACCGCTGCTCTGGACGGGGATCCCGGGAGCCTGTGACAGGGAGCAGCTTTGTTGTTATTTCTCCCCTCCGTGGGTAGGGGGGTTGGTTGTCCCAGGGCCCGGTGATGGGGTAGAGATGGATGACAGGCGGGTTGCGGGGCCTGATGAGGTGCAGGGTCGCAGGGGCAGCGCTGTGCCGCACGGCACGGAGGTACTCACTCAGCCCAATGATGATGACACAGTTCACTGTAAAACAAGTGGCTGGATGGATGGGTCCCTCGGACGGCTGCGGTTGTTCCTCCCTGCAGGTTAGTGATGACTGTCTCTCCCTGCACCTAAGTTCAGTGTTGGTAGTGATGGTTTCCCACCGGTAACCCGCTCCCCGACCTGGAAATGGGCCGGAGGAGCCCCTTTTGCCCACAGGCGCTGGCCCTGGGAGACGGTTGCCCTTGGCGGTGGCGGTGTCTCCCCTTCACGGTTGGACGGTTGCCTTCTATCGTGACTTGGCTGTTTGGAAACCCTGAGGTCCCCTTCACTAACGGATTTGGCAAATTCACGGCGACACCAAGCCTTGCCGGGATCCGAAAGGCCCCTGCCAATGGTGCTGGCTTCTCTTTGTATACCGGTCCGGTACGGCCGGGTCACCACCCGTCCACGGTCCTTACGGCAGACTCCAATTGGCCTCCACTGCAGACGGTCACCACATCCTGCCAACCTTGCTGTCCTGTCCGGGCCACACACCCGGACCAACTTCAGGCTCTTTGCTGTCACTTTTCTCCTCTCTACTACTTTCCTCCTTCCACTTCCTTAGCTTAACTCTCACTGCCTGTGTTTTCCCTCCTCCTTGGTGGGTGGAGACCAACCACCTGGCTCCACCCCCTGGTGTGGACAACAGCCCCTGGGGAAGGCAATAAGGATTTTGTGTTTTGACTATGATATGCCTGCAGGGAGTGTGGGGTGTGTAAGTGTTGTGCTCTGTGGCCCCTGGCTTGTCCAGGGCGACACAGAAGCACTGCAGCACTGCCTCGGCGAAGCGGCAACAGGCTGTGCTGAAGCTAATCTGCATAGGTGAGAAACCCTACAATGCAGAAGAGGTGTGGACAGCTCTGAAACAGCAGGCAGATCACTGGCTCACACCTCTGAACCTAAAGCCAGGAAAGGTCGTGTGTGACAATGGCCGGAACCTGGTGGCGGCTTTGAGGCGAGGCCAGCTGACACATGTTCCATGCGTGGCCCATGTGCTCAACCTCGTGGTTCAGCGGTTTCTAAAGTCATACCCAGAGCTGTCTGATCTGCTGGTAAACGTTCGCCGCCTGTCTGCACATTTTCGAAAGTCACCTACTGCTTCAGCCGGCCTTGCCGGCTTTCAGCGCCATTTGCATCTTCCGGCTCACAGACTGGTGTGTGATGTCCCCACGCGTTGGAATTAAACTCTGCACATGTTGGTCAGGATATGTGAGCAGAAGAGGGCAGTTGTTGAGTACCTGCATCACCTAAGCCGTCGGGAAATGGGTCAAACTCCACACATAACACCTGAGGAGTGGAGATGGATGTCCGACCTATGTACCATCCGCCAAAACTTTGAGGACTCCACCAAGATGGTGAGCGGCGATGACGACATTATTAGCGTCACCATACCGCTTCTCTGCCTTCTAAAATGGTCTCTGCTCAAAAAACAACCATGATGCATTGCAGGCGGAGCGCGATGAGTTTGAGCAAGAAACAGTAGTGGGTTTGGGTGATAACACACAGCCCAGCCTCGTCTCATCACAACGTGCAGTGGAGGACTATGACGAGGAGGAGGATGAAGACATGTAGCAACTCTCTGGCCAAATTGAGGATATGACATGCAGTCATATCCTCGGTTCAGCGTGGCTGGCCAGAGGACAGGGTAGATGATGAGGAGGAGGAGGAGGACAGCATGTTCAGTCATCGTGTTGGTCAGGATACTGAAGTGATGGCTGTTAAGAGTCTGGCAGACATGGCTGACTTTATGGTAAGCTGCCTGTCTCGTGACCCTCGCGTTAAGAACATCTTGGCCGACAATCATTACTGGTTGGTAACACTGTTAGACCCACGCTAAAAGGAGAACTTTATGTCTCTTATTCCCGAGGCGGAGAGGTCAGGAAAAATGCAGCAGTTCCAGAAGGCCATAGTCACGGAAGTAGGCAAAGCATTCCCCTCACAAAACGCTAGCGGCATAGGTCAGGAATCAGTGGACAACCAAGGCGTACAGCCGAGAGGGGCACAAGTCCAATCCGCCAGAGGTAGGGGAACAGTCTTTAAGATGTGGGACAGTTTTCTCAGCCCCTCACATACCACAGCCCCTGAGGTGCGGGGTAGTGCCACAAGAAATCCTAAGTTTGCCCAGATGCTCAAGGAGTACCTTGCAGATCAAACAACTGTACTCCGACATTCCTCTGTGCCTTACAATTAATGGGTATCCAAGCTGGACACGTGGCATGAATTGGCTCTCTACGTTTTGGAAGTCCTGGCCTGCCCTACCGCTAGCGTTTTGTCAGAGCGTGTTTTTAGTGCCGCAGGTGGAATCATTACAGATAAACGCACCCGCCTGTCAACTGTAAATGCTGACAGGCTGACTCTGATCAAGATGAACAAGGGTTGGATTGGGCCAGACTTCACCACACCACCAGCAAATGACAGCGGAATTTAAAGTTTGTAACGGGATTTTGCCATGTACCTCCACTCACCCATGGTAACACACTTCTGGACTTTGGCTAATCGCTGGACTGCTCCTCCTTCTCCTCATGCGCCATCATGATGACCGTTACAATAGTTAGGCCGTTGTTTCAGGTATACCCCAGTGGTAAATTTTTTCGCCCATTCTTTCAGAATGGGCATTACGACAGGAGACCCGCTCCTTTGCAATGGGAACAATGTTTTGAGGCCCTCATGCACATCTCTATCCAGGGACAATATGGAGCCTGACGCTGCCACCGACAGGCACACACGTGCGGTTTTTAAATGCAAGAACGGACGCAATAAGAACCTAACAGGTTTTTAGGAGCAAAAATTACTGAGAACTCTGACACTATCAGCCACTGCTGACTGACGTGTATTATACACTACACTTGTGCGTTATATAATAGTTTGGTAAAAACGCACACAAGTGCACCTGTACGCTGCCACCGACAGGCACACACGTGCGGTTTTTAAATGCAAGCACGGACGCACTAAGAACCTAACAGGTTTTAGGAGCAAAAATTAATGAGAACTCTGACACTATCAGCCACTGCTGACTGACGTGTATTATACACTACACTTGTGCGTTATATAATAGTTTGGTAAAAACGCACACAAGTGCACCTGTACGCTGCCACCGACAGGCACACACGTGCGGTTTTTAAATGCAAGCACGGACGCACTAAGAACCTAACAGGTTTTTAGGAGCGACAATTACTGAGAAGTCTGACACTATCTGGACTGTTTTAGACTGTGTACACCAGCCCCAGATATGATGAAGGCTGGTATACGGTCACCACTAGGAATGGCTATATACCCTGCCTGCCTGCCTGTATACTGCTACAATAGTCCTGACAAGGACTCTTCTGGTCACCAGCCTGTATTCCGACCTGGCTATACCCTGCCTGTATACAGGAACAATAGTCCTGAGAAGGACTCTGCTACTGTACTCCGACCTGGCTATACCCTGCCTGCCTGTATACAACTACAATAGTCCTGAGAAGGACTTTTGGTCACACTGTTTGCAGCCCTGCTACGGAAATAGCTATAAAGGGCCGCAAACCTTTCCCTGAAGCAGCGACACTCTCCCTGCACTGACTGTCTGGATGGCTGTGAGCAGAGCACAGCGCGCCAGCCAGTATAAAGGCTCGGTCACGCTGTGCGGGCCGGCCAATCACTGCAATTCCACAACTAACAGGGCTGTGGCATTGCAGTGGTCTGCCAGCCAATCCCTGCATGAGGGCTGGCTCTCAAAAGAGCGCCAACATGCAGGGATGAAGACCACGAGTACAGCACGAGTATCTCGAGATTACTCGGTCCCCGCCGAGCAGCCCGAGTACAGTGATACTCGTGCGAGTACCGAGTAGTAACAAGCATGCTCGCTCATCACTAAAGCAGAGGTGTTTCACGAATTTTGCCAGTTGTACGGCTGCAAGAAGATTCGGACCACTCCGTACCACGCCCAAACCAACGGCATGTGCGAGAAAATGAACCACTTGGTCCTGGGGCTCCTCAAGACGTTACCGCTAGAAGAACGGAACATGTGGCCGGAAAAGTTACCCGACTTGGTCGACATGTACAATAATATCCCGTCTAGCTCGACGAAGTGCACCCCAGCGTATCTGATGAGGGCTCGTCCTGGCCGCCTGCCGGTGGATCTGGAGATAGGGTTGGAAGCCCCAGAAGCACTCCCTTCAACGGCGGAGTGGGAAAGTCTGAGGAGGGCACAGTACCGGCAAATCCAGGAGTATGTGGAGAAAAACCTCAGTCGAAGTCGAGAACAGCAAGAGCACCGGTTCAATCAGAAGGCGCCCGCAGGTCCTTTCCAGCCAGGAGACGTGGTGCTGAAACGGAAGAGAAAAGCCCACAGGCTGGATGATCAGTGGGAGCAAGTCCCTTACGTCATACAACCCACAGAATGGGGAGATGGGAAGACCTACCAGATCAGTCGTGACCAAGGAGGCACCCTGGCCACAGTCTCTCGGGACCATCTAAAAATATGCCCCCCAGCGTTGAAGGCAGAGGCTGAAGTACCGGTTCCTCTACCAGTGGAGAAGGCAGCAGAGGTGATCCACACTGTAATGGGTGACTTCCCAGCAAACTGGCCTACACAGAACGGCGCGGTGATTTTTCCAGTGATACTGTTCCCACAACCCGTGGATGAAGAAGTAGTGGAAGCGGTTACCCGTGAGCCAGAACCAGTGCCAGTGCCCAGGGATGAACCTGTACCCAGCCCCCCTACACCTCCGCCTGCTCCACACTATAGCAGGGAGGAGGAACCGATTGTTCCCTCTACCCCACTGTCTAGCCACACTGACACCGGGCCCCGAAGGTCCACCCGTTCCAACCTAGTTAAACCCCCACTTAGGTACAGGGAGACCGTTCTAAGAGTAAAAGGGGTCCGCAAATGTAAAGGAGTGTTTTGTTGTTTGAAAAGTTTAAAAAGTTTTGAAAGAATGATAAAAATGATGATGACCGAGTACTTAACCAGATTTGCTTTGTGATTGCAACCGGCTGGAGCCGGCACCGTTGTCCCCGGGGGGACCGTTGAAAGGTTTTGCATGGAGGACTATCCATGGACAAGCCCGTGAACTTGCAGAGCAACCACAAACGTTAGTGGCTTGTAAATATGTTGTTTACCGTTATCGTTTTCCGCAATGCTGCCTCCGGAGAGGCAGGTTGGAGGGAGGGCCCTGAGCAGAGCAGGCTGGGGCCCAGCCACCAAAGGAAGCGGTGGCTACCCTCTGGAGGGCAAGGACAGATCCCGCTCGGGTACCGTGTGCTGGACTGTGGGTCAAGGGGTGCTGCCTGGGCTTTAGGGGCAGCATCAGGGCCAGGTTGCTTGGGTGGGAGAGAGCGTAAACCGTAACCGTAAACCGTTTGCAACGTTAAAAGAAATGTGCCTCCCGTCTTGGGAAGAGTTATTATTAAAAATGTATATATGTGTTACCATTACCATGTTATCTTTTTCAGAAAAAAAAAAACCCGGTGTTGGACGGCAGCCCGCGGACGGTCTGCATTTTGCTAAGGGGGAATGTGTCACCCTGGGCAAGCCAGGGGACACAGGTCACACACCACCACACCCTACATCCCAGCTAGGAACACCACAGCTAACCAGAAATCCTTGTTGCCTTCCTCCAGAGGCTGATGATTCACACCAGGGGGTGGGCCAGGTGGTTGGCTCCGCCCACCAAGGAGGACACAGCTCTGGAGGCGGGAGAAATGAGGCAGATTAGCCCAGGCAGGGCATGAGTGGAGTTGAAGTCTAGCTAAGGGCTAGAGAGGAGTTGAGTTTAGGAGGAGGAAGTGGAAGGAGTGGAGGAGTAGCCCAGACAGGGCAAAAGTAAACAGCTAAGTGAAAGTGAAGGAAGAAAAGTGGAAAGGAGGAAAGCAAGTGAGGTGACAAGAAGGAAGGAAAGCCTGAAGGGTCCAGCTTTGTGTAGGGCCAGATCAGCAAGGTCAGCAACGGCGGTGACTGTTTGGAGGGGGACCGTTTGGAAGTTCCTGGAAGGACCCCGTAGGCTGTGTGCCCGGCGGTCTGGAGCAGTGTTCCGAAGGACAGTCAGCACCAGGGCAGGGGCCTCTCGGACCCCGGCAAGGCTAGGAGTCGCCAAATTTGCCGAATCCGTCAGTGACGGGGACGCAGATCCCCCAACGACCAAGTCCCGATTGAAGGCAACAGCTCAACCGTTACAGGGGAGACACCGTCACCGCCAGGGCACCAGTTTCCCCAGGGCCAGCGCCTGCGGGCAAAGAGTAGAGCTCCCCAGGTCCAGCTTGAAGCCGGGGAGCGGGTTACCGGTGGGGACCCATCGCAACCAACAAGTACACCAAGGTGCAAGGAAAAGGGACATCACCGTCACCTACTGGGAGAGCAAGTGCAGCCGTCCGTGGGACCGTCTATCCAGCCGTTTGGTTTACCGTAAAAACTGTGTCACGTCTCAGGCTGAGTGAGTACCACAGTGCCCCAAGGCACAGCGCTGCCCCCGCGTCCCTGCGCCCACCAGGCCCTGCACCTCCATCCCCATCACCGGGCCCCGGGATCACCAACCCCTACCCACGGAGGGGCAACACAACACCTGGCTGCTCCGCATCACCATCCCCGGGAGCCCCGTATAGAGCAGCGGTGGTGAAATCACCACAACCGTGGGTGGCGTCACGGACCATAATCATCCCCTCACCCAACAACCCCCTTTCACTCACGGGCGAGGAGTGTCGCTCGAGAAACCCCCGGGATCCGGCCCACCGCTCGAGCCACCACAGAGCAGCAGCCGCCGGACCCGAGCAGAAGGGGGTGAGCGTAGTGTGCTGACACCCTCCTCCCCGCCCGCGACACACACCTGCACCTTCATCACAGATTGGCTGGACTACCTGCAGTTAATAATTGCATTCCAGAAATGGAAAGGAGTGTAGAATGCACATGTGTTGTACCTTGCTTGGCAGCAAAGGAACACTAACTTAGTATTCCAGACAATTTTAGGAAGGCAGAAAAAGAGTCAGCTCTTTGGGCAAATTAAATAGCGTGGCAAAAGTGGACAGGTGGGTACAGTGGCCGTGTTCTGTGGGTACCAGGACAGTAAAGGAAGCCTCAATTTCTATCCCTCCGAATGATCAAATGCAGCAAGGAATTTCCTGAGTTTGCTATAAAATTAGCGTAGCAAAATGTGCATGAGTGTGCAATGCAGAGGTGCTGCAAATAGATTTGCACCAGTGGGACACTAATGGAGTACAACAGCCACTTCTTGTATGCCACTAAATGGCAGCATTTTTTGCTATCATTATAGCTTATTAAAAACAGAGCAGAAGGGTGTCATGCAGAGGTCCTAGAAATAGCTTGGCACCAGTGGGACACTAATGAAGTCCAACAGCCACGTTTAGGATGCCACTAAGTTTCCTCAGTGTTTGCTAGTATAATGGCTTAGTAACAATGAGCTTGAGTGTGCAAAGGGCAGGAGGGTACAGTGGCAGGGTTGTGGGTCTCTGGGTAGAGGAAAGGAAGCCTGCCTTTCTATCCCTCCTAATGGGGAAATGCAGCGAGGAAATCCTTGACCTTAGCTACACAGATGCTGTCATCTTGTGTAGCTGTTAAAATCTGTTTTCACGGCCCTGACTGTCACCTATGGCTCTGACCCTGCCGGTATTATCCCTTAAAAGGACTAATAGAAACTTCTATCCCTATTCTGTATAGCGCTGTGTATAGAGCGTACACAGCAGTATCGGAGACAGGAGCTACGCCAGCGGTAACTGACACCAAGACGCAGAAGGCAGATAATGGCGTGCTGGAGGAAAATGTCCGTTTTTATAATGCAGGGACATGTGACATGGACATCCTATCATACATGCCGTTGCTTCTCTGGCTAAAAGTCCACTTAGCTGTGTGTGTGTCTGGGATTGGCTGACATGCTGGCCTTCCCCACTACACGCGCACGCTTAGGGAAGGAAGACAAGGAAAAAAAAAAAATGGCCATTATCCAAACAGCAGTGATCTGAAGGCGCTGTTCCCGCACACTATACACTGAAATGTCATAATAGTGTGAGTCACAGAGTGACTTACACTATTACAGCGGAAAGCCAGCTAGTAATTAGCTTGTCTTTTTGCTGCTAGAACCGTTCTCGAACGTATCTAGAACTATCGAGCTTTAGCAAAAAGCTCGAGTTCTAGTTCGATCCAGAACAGCCCCCAAAATCACTCGAGCCGCGAACTGGAGAACCTCGAACCACGCTCAACTCTAGTCAGGAGGTGAATGGTGGATTGCACAGCCTGGAGAGTGCGTGGTGAGATTGTTGGAAACTGCTCAACATTTTTAACTTTCTGCAAACTTTTTTAATAACTTTCTTTATTCTTTTTTTTCATTGTAAACTGATATATATATATATATATATATATATAATATATATATATATATATACTAGAAGGTGGCCCGATTCTATGCATCGGGTATTCTAGAATTTACATATTGTGTAGTTAATGTATGATTTTTGTTATATATATATATATATATATATATATATATATATATATATATATATATATAATATATATAGATATAGATATAGATGTTGTTGCGTGTAGTTAGCAAGTGTTTGTGTAGAGGCTGTACATGTTCTGGGTGTTGTCTGGGTGTGGCTTGGGGTGAGAGCAGTGTTGTTTGTGTGTTCGTTGTGTGTCGTTATTTGTGGAGCGCTGTGTGTCTGTATCGTTGTGTATGTGTGTTGCACGGTTTGTGTGGGTGTGGGGTGTGTGTGTGTTTTGGGGGGAGGTATGTTTTGTGCAATGTGTGTGTTGTGTGGTATGTGCGTATATTTGTGTGTGCCGCGGTGTTCGTGTGTTGGGTGTTGTGTGTGTGTGTGCGGCGTTGTGTGTGTGGGTGTCTGTGTAGGGCAGTGTTTGTGGTTCCAAGTGTGTGTGTGGTGTGTTGTGCAGTGAGTGTGTGGCAGTGTGTGTGTGTGTGTGTTTTGGGGGGAGGTGTGCACCCCCATCGTGCTCCATCCCCCATGCTGCGCACTCCCTATCGTGCTCCATCCCCCATGCTGCGCACTCCCCATCGTGCTCCATCCCCCATGCTGCGCACTCCCCATCGTGCTCCATCCCCCATGCTGCGCACTCCCCATCGTGCTCCATCCCCCATGCTGCGCACTCCCCATCGTGCTCCATCCCCCATGCTGCGCACTCCCCATCGTGCTCCATCCCCCATGCTGCGCACTCCCCATCGTGCTCCATCCCCCATGCTGCGCACTCCCCATCGTGCTCCATCCCCCATGCTGCGCACTCCCCATCGTGCTCCATCCCCCATGCTGCGCACTCCCAAACGTGCTCCATCCCCCATGCTGCGCACCCTCCATCGTGCTCCTTCCTCCATGCTGCGCACCCCCATCGTGCTCCATCCCCCATACTGCGCACTCCCCATCGTGCTCCATCCTCCATGCTGCGCACTCCCCATCGTGCTCCATCCCCCATGCTGCGCACTCCCCATCGTGCTCCATCCCCCATGCTGCGCACTCCCAAACATGCTCCATCCCCCATGCTGCGCACCCCCCATCGTGCTCCATCCCCCATGCTGCGCACCCCCATCGTGCTCCATCCCCCATGCTGCGCACTCCCCATCGTGCTCCATCCCCCATGCTGCGCACTCCCCATCGTGCTCCATCCCCCATGCTGCGCACTCCCCATCGTGCTCCATCCCCCATACTGCGCACTCCCCATCGTGCTCCACAGTCACACATCAGACAGTAAACACGCACACTTCTGATCGCATACACTCACACACACCCCACTTCTCCCTGTGCCCACCGGTGGGCGGTCCCAGCAGCTGTGCTGCACGCCATGCTCCTCTGCCAACACTCACAGATCCGATCGCATACACTTACACACACACATCAGAACACACTCACGCACATCCGATCGCATACACTCACACACACACTGACGATATCGCACATACGCGCTGACACAATCACAACATCCGGAGATACCACATGCTTCCGGCCATGTGATCCTCCGGCAGGTCCTGGAAGATCACTGCACAGTATCGCCGCCGAGAAGCAAGCGATATCACGGGATGTGAGTATGTGGATGCGATCTGATGTGTGTGTGTGTGTGTCTGTTCTTATGTGTGTGCGTGTGTGTGTGTTCCGCCGCTGCAGGACCTTGATGCGCTCACCTCGGGGCGAGAAGCCATTCCGTGTGGGGGGCGGAGCCTGGGCGAGCGGCCAATCCTCCGTGCGGGGGGGCGGAGCGGAGGCGAGGGGAGCGGCCAATCCGTTCCGTGGGGGCGGGGCCATGGCGAGCCCATCGGCCAATCCGCTGTGTGTCACCGTAAGGACATGGCCAATCCGTGCGGGGGGGGGGGACCCGAGGCGAGGCGAGCGGCCAATCCGTGCGGGGGGGAGCAGCCAAGGTGAGGCGAGCGGCCAATCCACTGTGTCACCGTAAGGACATGTGCCACGGTAAGGACACAATTTTGGACAGACAGACAGACAGACAGACAGACAGAATAAGGCAATTATATATATATATATATATATAATGGAAATATATATGGAAAAAGAATGAAACCAGGGATTCCCTGCCGTTCTCCCATGACGGTACTTGCTTGACTTCAAACTGGACTGGCAGCACCTCCTTTTCTTTTAGGTGCATATCTGTTCATGATGCAATATATGGAAAAAAAATAGAAAAAACAGTCGCACTCTGCAATAACACAGTAATATATTACCTAATAAATAAATTGGAGGTATTTAGAATATTAGAATGCATTGTATTATTAGCCCAGAGCCACTTCACGGCACCCTCCTTTGCTGGGTCGTACTCTACACTGCAATACCTCCAACAATTTATTTATTTATTAGGTAGTATATTACTGTGTTATTGCAAAGTGCGACTGGTTTTTCTATTTTTTTCATATATTGCATCATGAACAGATACACGCCTATTCACATTGAAAAACACGATAGGATACATGTGATCACCCTCATCATCAAAGTTAGAGGTCACTCCCAATATTACAATTACTTTTACACGAGAAAATAGAGAATTATGACCAATATATTATCTTTGAAACACAACTCCAAATGTCCTTTTTTTTTGGTAAAGTATCAAATATCTTTATTATACAAAAGATTTAAAAATCACACCAAAATACAGGAAACAGTACATATATAACCATAACATCACAGGTGAGGAGTGAAAGAATCCAGGATAAATTATCTGTTTAGGGGGCTAAATTATGGTGTTCCCACAATATAATGCAGGATGTGCCATAGGTGTGTGCCAGAGAAATCACACAACGCAACTCTGAGTGTGAAAATGAATCACATAGACAGGGAAATTTCAAACCGAAATTCCCATAATGTATCTAATTTCCTGGCTGAACCCTGGATTATCCCATAGGGGTAGATATTTAGAAATTTTATATGCCAACTTGTAATGCTTCCTCACTGCCCTCCAGGCTGCTATCGTATCCTTAAACAGAGAAGACTGCTTAATTTTTTGGGGTAGATTACCTTGACTGGTGTAAAGGGCCTTTAAATCCCATGGAAACGCATAATCTCTCTCAACTCCAAGGGACACGTGTTTCTGTGAGCCATGAATCCAATCCATCCAATACCTGGACAAACAGGTCAGATGATAACCCCTAACATTTGGTAGGTTTAATCCCCCATTATCCTTTGATGCAGTCAGCTTCCTTATACCAATGCAAGCTCTTTTCCCCCTCCAATCAAACCTTCGAGAAACTTCAATTAAGAAGTTCAACATCCTTATGTCTCAAGAGCAAAGGTAGAGTTTGGATATGATACATCTACTTAGACATGGACATCATCTTAATTAATTGTGCTCTGCCCATGATGTTCAACGGGAGGTCCTGCCATCTCTGGAGGTCCTGAACTATTTGATTTATAAGAGGCGAGAAGTTTAGGTAATATAAAGAAGTCGGCCCCTTACCAATTCTAATACCTAGATATGTAATGTATGATCTTGCTATAGAAATATGCTCACACTGGCCACCCTCCTGCAAATGAGCCTTCCCATTGCAAGGTACAGCAATTCACATTTAGTTGGGTTAATTTTAAAGCCTGAGTAGCTCCCGTATTTTCGCAATATATCTAATATAAGTGGTACCTGAGCTTTAGGATCAGAGAGAAACAACAGGACGTCGTCGGCAAAGAGTGTCGCCTGTATTCGCATCTTATTTATGAGGATACCTTGAAAAGTGTGATGGTCAGTTAACAGCCTCGCCAGGGGCTTCAAAGCCAGGTTGAAAAGTAGTGGTGAAAGGGGACAGCCCTGCCTAGTCCCCCTATGCAAATGAAAGGGAGTCGAGAGGAAACCTGGAATATAAACCTGTGCTCTAGGATTTGTATAAATCTCACGTACCACATTGTAGAAAGACCCCGAGAATAGCATTGTGTCTAAAACTCTATAGAGTCAAGGCCACTCCACATTATCGAAGGCCTTCTCGGCATCTATTGTTAATAACGCGGAATTCTCATTGACCAGATCCTTAGAGCTCACCCTATCAAGGGCCAATAAGACTTTACGAATATTTTGCGTCGCTGATCTATTTTTAATGAAACCTGCTTGAGCTGGGGATATTACATGGGGCAGGATTACGGCTAAGTGGTTAGCCATTATTTTTTAGAGTAACTTTATGTCCAAATTAATGAGTGAAATTGGCTGGTAGGAGCCTGGGGATAGCGGATCCTTAATCAGATGAAGGAAAGAAAAATTCTTCAGCTCACCTGTTGCCCAGACTGCTGGACCTTGCGGGTGCCTAGCATCCGTCGGTGAGTCCCAACCGGTTAGTGGATGAAGGAAATAGGAAAAATGATCTGGCACTGATTCTCCTTTTAAGATAAAATCTCCAAAGTCTTTATTAGAAATATTAAAAACATCGTGAAGGCAGAGTATGAATCTTTACATGGAAACTTTACGCGTTTCGGACTACACCATAAAAACAACTAGAGTCCTTAATCATAAGTTGGAGATTTTATCTTAAAAGGAGAATCAGTGCCGGATCATTTTTCCTATTTCCTTCATAGCGGATCCTTACCCTGTTTCGGACGTAATTTTATATAGGCTAGGTTACTATTGCGAAAAGACGCTTCACCCTCCAGGATCTTGTATATTTCTAACAACATAGGAGAGGTCTCATCTACCATCGTCTTGTAGAATTCAGCTGTGAACCCATCTGGCCCTGGCGCTTTGTTGTTCTGCATACTTTTGAGAGTGCCAACTACCTCTTCCCCTGAAATTTTAGCGTTCAAAAAAGTATGTTGTTCCTCTGTGATCCTAGGGAGGGTCACTTTAGTAAAAATGCACTTTGCAGTGTGTGTGTGTGTGTGTGTGTCTGTGATTGGCTGACAGCCTGGCCCGCCCCACTGTACATGCGGTTAGGGAAAAAAAAATGGCTATCGCCTTTCTTTCAGCCCTCAACAGCACTGATCTAAACCCTGTCCCCCCCCCGCACACTATACGCTGAATTTTGATAATATCATTATTAACAGTGACTGACAGTATTACAGTGAAAAGCCAGCTAGTAACTAGCTACGCTTTTGGTGATCGAACCGCTATCGAACGGTAACTCGAACAGCCGAACTTGAAGCAAATCGCTTGAGTTCGACACCCTCCAAAATCATTAGAATTTGAAATTGGCGAACGGTTCAAATCGAACATCGCTCAACTCCACCCTGTGGCACCTGATGACTCAGGGGCACCACAATTGCACATAAGAGGAATCTATATAATAAGGGATGGCGTCATGCATAACTACAGAGGAGGATGCATAATGAGACGTTTAACCCTGCTATTCTCCTGGTTGCCACTATACACTTGTTATCTTCCGGTAATTTTTGACTGGACCTAATAAAGTCTTGATTTTTAGCTAATTGAAGTGTTTTCATTGAATATTTTTTGCCGTATTAAATTGTATGTGAACCTGGTTGTTTATAAACAAATGAAAAATGCAAAGAAAAACTTACTTTTTTTTAATTTTTTTGTGTCAAAACATTTAACATGGCTTTTTTGGAATATTTATGCATATTGCATATTTGCACATACAAAAATAATTATTCATCCAACTGTAAACTATAATAACAATAAACTAAATGTAATTGTATTTTCCAACAAAAAAAAAAACAAAAATTAACAGTTCAGTTTTTTTTTTATGTAAAATGATAAATAAGTCACACGGTGCAAAATTTACTGTTTGCAACTGTTACAGGTATAATTGACATGTCTTTTGCATAAATATTTTTCACATCTGTAACATCACATTTGATTTGTGATTGCTTGATGTTGGACAGAAGTCGCATCGTTTCCGTTTTAGGCTGGTTGCGTTGCTGGTGGCGTCCGTGGGTATTGTAGCAGTGGTGGTGGAAGCTGTTGGTTCACTTTCTTTATCTTGATGTTGGATCCTGTGGACAATGGCTGCCGCTCAATCAGCTCTGGGTGTTACCTTTCGTTCTTCAATATATGGGCTAACCAGTGATTTTTTCCCAACTCCTCTATAAGGCCTTGTGCGCACTGGGAAATGAAATTTCCTTGAGGAAATTCCGCATGCTCTCAAAGATTACCGCACCCGCGGTAAAAAACCGCAGGAAACCGCACCCGAAAACCGCATGCGGTTTGCCGCGGTTTGCTGCGGTTTTACCGCGGTATTGTTTGCGGTATTGCTGCGGTTTTGCTGCGTGCGGGTTGGGATGTGCTTTATTGCATTCAATGCAATAAAGCACATTGAAGGAAAAAAAAAAAAAAGTCATTTAATTCTGAGATAGTAGATAGACAGAAGAATAGATAGAGGGATAGATAGATAGACAGACAGATAGAGGGATAGATAGAGGACAGATCGCTGCATTTCCCACGGTCGGCAGTGAGTTCACATTACCGGCCGTGGGAAATGATCGGTAATTACCTCTGCTGTCTGCTGCTTTCATTCAGCGCTGTGTCTGTGTCAGTCGCGGCTGGATGGAAGCAGCGCTGGACCTGTGGATTACGCCGGAGCGGTGGATTACGCCGGAGCTTTGTTTCGGGGGGGTTAATAAAATGGTGAACGAGGCTTGTTTGTTTTATTTAAAATAAAGGATTTTTCTGTGTGTGTGTTTTATTCACTTTACTTATGGGTTGGTCATGTCAGCTGTCACATAAACGCTGCCATGATCAAGCCTGGAGTTAATGGCGGTGGTCCCCCACCACCATTAACCCCTTGTATTACCTTGCTGCCACTGCCACACGGCGGCAAGAAGAGCCGAGGACACGCTGGTGCTGCCGCATAATGCATGCGACAGTGCCGGGGCAGCTGCGGCTGATATTCTCGGCTGCCGGAGGGGGAGTGAGGCGGGGGACATTAACCCTGCCCCTCTCCCTCCCCAGCCTGAGAATACCGGGCCGCCGCTGTGTGCTTACCTCGGCTGGAAGGTAAATATGCAGCGGAGCCCACGTTCTTTGTTTTCTATATTTCCGTTTTCTTTCTATGTGTGTTCTATGTGTCTGTGTTCTATGTGTCTGTGTTCTATGTGTCTGTGTTCTATGTGTCTGTGATGTGTGTGTGTGTGATCTGTGTTTGTGTTTACTCTCTGCACGGCTTCCTTTTCCTGTAATGACATCACTTCCCTGCAAACCGCAGACAGGCGATGTACATTACCGGAGGTAAACCGCGAAATACCGCAGGGAATAACGCAGGAAAACGCAGTGAACCGCACAGAATTTGCTGCCTGCGTTATTCCCTGCGGGATTTCACGATTACATTGGAGTCAATGGAGTGAAATCCCGCAGCGATGTGCGGAAAAGAAGTGACATGCACTTGTTTTTGCTGCGGGATTCCCGCAGCAAAACATGCAGCTGTCAAATTCCGCCCAGTGCGCACAGGATTTTTTTTCTCCATAGAATTTGCTGGTGATTCACTGCAGAGATGTTATGAACATTTTCTGCAGCGAAACATGCAGCAAAACCGCGGAAAATCCGCGGCAAAATCCGGTAAGTGCGCACATAGCCTAAAAAGTCTTCTCTTATATAGTTTATTTTTGTTCCAATTTGGGTCTATTTCCTTCCATAGCACAAATGCATTGTGTCGCGGGCGGGGAGGAGGGTGTCAGCACACCGCGCTCACCCCTTCTGCTCGGGTCCGGCAGCTGCTCCTGGTGGCTCGAGCTGTGGGCCGGATCCCGGGGTTTCTCCAGCGACACTCCTCGCCCGTGAGTGAAAGGGGGTGTTTGTTGGGTGTGGGGATTGTTATAGTTCGTGACGCCACCCACGGTTGTGGTGATTGCACCACCGCTGCTCAGTGTGGGGGTCCCGGGGATGGTGATGCGGAGCAGCCAGGTGTTGTGTTGCCCCTCCGTGGGTAGGGGTTGGTGATCCCGGGGCCCGGTGATGAGATGTGAAGTGTAGGGCCTGGAGGGCGCAGGGACGCGGGGGCAGCGCTGTGCCTTGCGGCACTATGGTACTCACTCAGCCTGACACACGGACACAGTCTGTACGGTAAACCAACGGCTGGTAGGACGGTCCCACAGACGGCTGCACCTGCACTCCCGGTAGGTGACGGTGATGTCTCTCTTCCTTGCACCTGTGTTGACTGATGGTAGCGGTGGATTCCCTCCGGTTACCCGCTCCCCGGCTGCAATCTGGGCCGGAGGAGCTCTACACTTTGCCCGCAGGCGCTGGCCCTGAGAAACTGGTGCCGTGGCGGTGGCGGTGTCTCTCCAATACGGGTTGAGCTGTTGCCTTCAATCGGGACTTGGTTGTTGGGGGATCTGCGTCCCCGTCACTGACGGATTTGGCAAATCTGGCGACTCCTAGCCTTGCCGGGGTCCGAGAGGCCCCTGCCCTGGTGCTGACTGTCCTTCGGAACACTGCTCCAGACCACTGGGCACACAGCCAACGGGGTCCTTCCAGGAACTTCCAAACTGTCCCCCTCCAGACAGTCACCGCCGTTGCTGACCTTGCTGTTCTGGCCCTCACAAAGCTGGACCCTTCAGGCTGTCTTTCTCTTCTGTCACTTCACTTGCTTCTTCCTCCTTTACTACTTTCACTTTCACTTTCTTAACTCCTCCACTTTAGCTCCTCACTCCTACTCCTCCCTGAGCTGACTCCTCACTCAAGCTCTCCCTGAGCTCTTCACACTTGCCCTGCCTGGGCTATCTGCCTGGTTACTTCCTGCCTCCAGAGTTGTGAGCTCCTCGATGGGCGGAGCCAACCGCCTGGCCCACCCCCTGGTGTGCATCATCAACCTCTGGAGGAAGGCAACAAGGATTTGTGGTTAGCTGTGATGTGCCTACCTGGAGTGTGGGGTGTGGTGGTGTGTGACCTGTGTCCCCTGGCTTGCCCAGGGCGACACACATTGTATGCTGACACATCAAGCATATTGTAAAAAATCACCATTGGCCACCGATTTTTTGTTTTGCGCTTACAGGTGTAAGTGCCTATCAGTTGATCTAAAGATCAACAGCCCCTTTTGTAGCATTATATTCTAAAATGATGTCCGGTTTTCTGTCATCTCTATTACTGATTTCACTATCATGATGTATTGTGCTCATCATTACCTGCTTGTGCTTCTTTGGGACGTAAGAAACTACTGTGGTATCCTTAGTAAAATAAAACATAGAACTATAAATGTCTCTCTTACTGAGAATACCTTGCGGCAGTTCTGGCTTATTTTTTCTAATAGTACCCAACATGGTCATTTTTCTTTTCATCAACATCTGCCCTAATTGATATGATGTAAAAAAAATTATCGCATGTGACATTTTGTCCTTTGAGTCCCTGGGACAAATCCAAGACTACTCGCATGCCTTGATTTTTTTCGGCTCTTTCTCCAGCTTGTTTTCCTATGTATACCTGTGCATTTAGAGCGTACGCACTTTTGCTGTTGCACAGAGTCCATATTTTGATGCCGTACTTTGCAGGCTTACTTGGAATATACTGCCTGAACGGACACCTACCTCTGAACGAGACTAATTGCTCATCTACAGTCACATTGTCACCAGGATTATAAAATAATGGTAGATTTTCTACCCATTTGTTCCACAAATCTCTAATAGGGGCAAGTTTGTCTGTGGCTCTTCTTTCAATTCGATTGCTTTTATTATCAAAACGAAGGACTCTTGAAATTTGATGAAATCTTTTCAAAGACATTGTGGCCCTAAATATGTGGCGACCAGTTTCTGAATCCCATAAACTACTGGTTGGCTCACCGTATGACCTGTAGACTCCTGCTAACAGTAGTAATCCTATGAAAGCATTTAGAGCTGTCAAATCTAAAGTCTTCCATTTCTCGCCATAAACTTGTTGTCCCTCAATGTTGGACATTTGGATTATGATGTTTTGTATGGTAATATTTATAAACAATTTGGATGCAGATTGTATGTCATCAATTCTTGATATAGTGTCGCGGGCGGGGAGGAGGGTGTCAGCACACCGCGCTCACCCCTTCTGCTCGGGTCCGGCAGCTGCTCAGTGGTGGCTCGAGCGGTGGGCCGGATCCCGGGGTTTCTCGAGCGACACTCCTCGCCCGTGAGTGAAAGGGGGTTGTTGGGTGTGGGGATTGTTATAGTTCGTGACGCCACCCACGGTTGTGGTGATTGCACCACCGCTGCTCAGTATGGGGGTCCCGGGGATGGTGATGCGGAGCAGCCAGGTGTTGTGTTGCCCCTCCGTGGGTAGGGGCTGGTGATCCCGGGGCCCGGTGATGAGATGTAAAGTGTAGGGCCTGGAGGGCGCAGGGACGCGGGGGCAGCGCTGTGCCTTGCGGCACTATGGTACTCACTCAGCCTGACACACGGACACAGTTTGTACGGTAAACCAACGGCTGGTAGGACGGTCCCACAGACGGCTGCACCTGCACTCCCGGTAGGTGACGGTGATGTCTCTCTTCCTTGCACCTGTGTTGACTGATGGTAGCGGTGGATTCCCTCCGGTTACCCGCTCCCCGGCTGCAATCTGGGCCGGAGGAGCTCTACACTTTGCCCGCAGGCGCTGGCCCTGAGAAACTTGTGCCGTGGCGGTGGCGGTGTCTCTCCAATACGGGTTGGGCTGTTGCCTTCAATCGGGACTTGGTTGTTGGGGGAGCTGCGTCCCCGTCACTGACGGATTTGGCAAATCTGGCGACTCCTAGCCTTGCCGGGGTCCGAGAGGCCCCTGCCCTGGTGCTGACTGTCCTTCGGAACACTGCTCCAGACCACCGGGCACACGGCCAACGGGGTCCTTCCAGGAACTTCCAAACGGTCCCCCTCCAGACAGTCACCGCCGTTGCTGACCTTGCTGTTCTGGCCCTCACAAAGCTGGACCCTTCAGGCTGTCTTTCTCTTCTGTCACTTCACTTGCTTTTTCCTCCTTTTCTACTTTCTCTTTCCTGTTGACTTTTGCCTGTCTAGACTACTCCTCCCTGAGCTGACTCCTCACTCAAGCTCTCCCTGAGCTCTTCTGCCTGGTTTCTTCCTGCCTCCAGAGTTGTGAGCTCCTCGGTGGGCGGAGCCAACCGCCTGGCCCACCCCCTGGTGTGCATCATCAGACTCCTGGAGGAAGGCAACAAGGATTTGTGGTTAGCTGTGATGTGCCTACCTGGAGCGTGGGGTGTGGTGGTGTTGTGACCTGTGTCCCCTGGCTTGCCCAGGGCGACACAATAGCATACCTGGTAGGACCAGGTGAACCTTTTATGACATCTTTAGAAGACATTCTACCAGACTGAGTAAAAGGCTGCAGGTTCCAAATGACATCTTTGTTCTTTCAAAGGATTTCTTGGATCCCACTAGTTGTCTGGGTTTCCTCATCAGATTCCACTTCAGAATCAGATTGCTCTGCATTGGATTCCCCATCACTTATGTGGTGGTCCTCCTCTTCTGACACATTTTCAGGCGGGGCATCATCATCATCAGATTTTGAGGCGTTTACAAAGTCCTCCAAATCTTTTTCAGTCATTTATACGTTTTCTCATTATGCAAAGAGGCAACACTCTGGAATGAAAACATAAAATATACATAAAAAATAATAATACAATGAGAGAACAAACTATTACCATCTAATCAAAAGAATTGAATACTTTAACAATAAAAAAAATAGTTTATCTGCTACATACCTGTAAAGATGATCCTTTAGAACTCTGTTGTCTGTATATGTCCTTTCTGCTCTCTCTCCAGCTGTACTGAAAGGCAATTGTCTACTGATAAGATAAAATAACCCCCCTCTCCTTAGCATAAGAGCTCAGAGTAAAGCAAACACACTTTTCAGACAGAATTTATTAGTACTCTTTCAGGTCAGCATTTCACAGAAATTAGATCAGGGAACACAAGTAAAAAAAAGAGAATATGTTCATTTACAATATGAAATGTTGAGAACTGAATTGAACTATTTTACAGGAACAGCAGGGTAAAAATATTTGGCACATAACTATACTGGAAGGTAATCCATCAGCAGTATTGTAATGAGAAAATGTATGTATGTGTAAATCTGCATGGACCAAAAGGACCTAAATAAATTGATAAATAGTAGTAGATGTAATATATAGTCCAAAATGAGATTATAGCTCCTTTTATTTTACTGATAAAATGGCTGGAGATCACTATAAAAGGCTATCGGTCATTTTTGACCAAAGAGTACAAGTGTATAAAAAATTGTGGAGCAAAAAGTAAACATAAAAAAATATATATAACAATACGCATAGTAAGAACCCCTCAAATGAGGAAAAGTCAATTAACCACAAGTTTCAGAACCGCATCTTGAATATTTTAAAAAATATTAAAGTTCAAAATCGGTCGTTTTTGACCGAAGACAACAGCAGGGTTAAGTAAAAACTATAATTAAGGGCAATGCTGTATATTACAAGAAAGTATACTGTGAGACTGCTCTATACCAAATAAGGCCGGAGTAACACTTGCGAGTGATTCGCATCACATTATCCAGCATGGCCTGAGGCTCTCTATACCCGAGCGTCTCAGCTGCATTGAAATGCATGCAGCCGACCTGCTCTTGTCAGCCATGGCGGGAGATACGATGGGAGACTCACGTGAGTCCCTCGCAAGTGTGACTCCGGCCTTAGACTACATTCCTTTATCCGTGTGAAGTGTCAGTGTGCTGTTCAATCTTATATTTTCTTTTTGGCCGGCAGCATGTATTGCAGTGCAGGGAGCTGGAGGGTGTCTGCCCTGAAATGCATTCAGCTAGAGGTGCATTCTTAAGGTCCAGTCACACTAAGCAACTTACCAGCGATCCCAACAACGATAGGGATCGCTGGTAAGTTGCTAGGAGGTTGCTGGTGAGCTGTCACACTGCGACGCTCCAGCGATCCCACCAGCAACCTGACCTGGCAGGGATCGCTGGAGCGTGGCTACACGAGTTGCTGGTGAGCTCACCAGCAACCAGTGACCAGCCCCCAGTCTCCTAGTTACAGCACACATCAGGTTAATTAACCCGATGTGTGCTGCAGCTAAATGTGCACAGAGCAGGGAGCAGCGCACACTGCTTAGTGCTGGCTCCTTGCTCTCCTAGTTACAGCACACATCGGGTTAATTGCCTGATGTGTGCTGCAGCTATCTGTGCACAGAGCAGGAGCCGGCAGCACAGGCAGTGAGAGCGGAGGAGGCTGGTATCAAAGGTAAATATCGGGTAACCAAGGACAGGGCTTCTTGGTTACCCGATGTTTACATTAGTTACCAGCCTCAGCAGAAGCCGGCTCCTGCTCACTGCACATTAGTTGTTGCTGTCTCGCTGTCACACACAGCGATCTGTGCTTCACAGCAGGACAGCAACAACTAAAAAATGGCCCAGGACATTCAGCAACAACCAACGACCTCACAGCAGGGGCCAGGTTGTTGCTGGATGTCACACACAGCAACATCGCTAGCAACGTCACAAAAGTTGTTCGTTACCAGCGATGTTGCTAGCGATGTTGCTTAGTGTGACGGGGCCTTTAGATGCACATATAACTATAATCTGCACTAGTGTCGATGGACACCAGAAATATGTCCGCCCTTGACTATTACATTGCCTTAGTTGTTTGTGTTCTAAGGGTAGATTTGTTAAGTATATAATGTAAGTTACAACAAGACCTTTTGGGTGATGTATACCACCGTATGGCATCTGTCACAGGTCTATTTTAAACGCATATGTTTGGAAGCACTAGTAATGGAAGTGTTGAAAAATATAAAGTTGTTACTGAAGCTTTTCTAGAGGCGGTTGTACAGAATGGTCCAATGACTCTATCCTCAGTAACATAGAGCAAAGAGCTTGGTTTCCACTTCCTACCCTCCTACCGTGTTTTTCCAAAAATAAGACTGTCTTATATTTTTTTTGCCCCCCCAAAAAAAGCACTAGGGCTTATTTTTGGAGGAGGTCTTATTCTTGGAGAAACACGGTTGGGGGTAAGTTTACCACCCAAAAAAACAGACCCCCCCCCCACTTCCCAGGAGACTCATACTCATACTCACCAGACCTGGACATCTGCGTGGTTCCCAGGTCCTCCTGTGATCTCCGGTGGTTGCTGCATGCTGTTCTCCCCTGCTGCTGGCTGACACGCTGACACACACAGCCCGATCGCACACACACACAGCAGATCGCACACACACACAGCAGATCGCACACACACACAGCAGATCGCACACACACACAGCAGATCGCACACACACACAGCAGATCGCACACACACACAGCAGATCACACACACACACACAGCAGATCACACACACACACAGCAGATCACACACACACACAGCAGATCACACACACACACAGCAGATCACACACACACAGATCACACACACACACAGCAGATCACACACACACAGCAGATCACACACACACAGCAGATCACACACACAGCAGATCACACAGACACAGCAGATCACACACACAGCAAATTACACACACACACATCAAATCACACACACACACACACACACACAGCAAATCACACACACACACACAGCAAATCACACACACACAGCAGATCACACACACACAGCCGATCGCAGATACACACAGACAATCACACACACAGCCGATCACACACACAGCAAATCACACACACAGCAAATCACCCACACAGCAAATCACGCACACAGCAAATCACGCACACACACACACACACACACACACACACACACAGCCGAACGCAGGCACACACAGCCGAACGCAGGCACACACAGCCGAACGCAGGCACACACAGCCGATCATCCACACACACAGTTGATCGCACACGTCACATCACATCCAGTGCTTACGGCCACAGGGAATGATGAGAGCAAGTCACGAGTCCCGCTGCAGGTCCTGTTCGTTGCGCTCCACCGCACTGCCTCTCAGGATTCTGCCGGCGAGAAGAGATCGGTGTCGCTGGATGAGGTGAGTGTGTATGTGATCCGATGTGTGTGCGATCCGATGTTTGTGTGTGTGTGATTTGATGTTTGCGTGTGATCCGATGTTTGTGTGTGTGATCTGATTATGTGTGCGATCTGACTGTGTGTGCGATCCGATGTTTATTTGTGAGATCTGGTGTGTGAGTGAGATCTGATTGTGTGTTTGAGACCTGATGATTGCGGGTGTGTGATCACTGCAGGTCCTGCCGCTCAGCATCGGGTGAGTGTAATTGCTGGGTGCCGCTGTTTATAATGAAGTGTCCTGTAGTATTTGTAACTTTTTTTAGCTTCACGGACACTTCATTATTGATCCGGGACTATGGCTTATTTTCGGGGGAGGGCTTTTATTTAAGCCTTGCTCCGAAAATGCTGAAAATCCCTGCTAGGGCTTCTTTTTGGGGGAGGGCTTATTTTTGGAAAAACACGGTACCGCTTCAGGATCCTTCTGGAGAGTATACCAAGTGCCCCACTTAAGCATGTGTCAGTTTGCACTTTAGGGTCACTTTTCTCTAACATGTTTTGTACTTTTACTGGGTATTGGATAGTATTTGCAAAATCAAAATAAATCTTATAGTCTGTGTGATTTTTTTTTTTTTTTTAATTTTTTCTTTCAGAGAAGGTCCATGAAGAAATTGACCGTGTAATTGGCAGTGATCGAGTGCCAACAATAGAAGACCAATCTAAAATGCCATATACCAGTGCAGTCATCCACGAAGTCCAGAGATTTGGGAACATCTTGCCTATAGCTTTGCTTCATATGACCTACAGGAACACAAATATCCAAGGATTTGATATTCCCAAGGTTGAGTACTAAGAGGAGAAAATGTACTGTGAAATGCTTCAATATTCCAGATAGGCTTGTAATTCAGATGTTGCTATTTTGACACCTGATGTTAAGACATCATATTAGTTAGTCAGAACCCAGTTTATTATCTTTAGCACAGCTAACATCAACTGCATCTGCCATTTAGATGCCACATTTATTACCGACCACAGCTTCTAAAGAGCATTTTGATTAAATGCGGATTGCACATTTTCTGTTAGTACAATAAACCTCATTTCAATCCAGAAATATTACTCAGTCCATCAGTTATTAGATATATGAAACTGAAATAGCTGTTGCAAAAACCCAAATTGTTATAAAGAAAAAAGGTTAAGATTAATAGGGGTGCCCAAACTTTTTCATATGACTGTAATTAGGATGGTCCTTAACTCTACTATTGCACCCCGCTATATGTCGGAAAGCCTCTACACACACTCTTTTGGGCTGTGCAGCTCATCTATAAAGCACGTTTCTTTTGGAAGATCTCCTTAACCTGATTCCTAGGACCCCCCTCTATTGAGATTTGCCGTGACGTTGGCAGGGGTGGCTCAAAGAATTGATCAATTATTTGCTAAAAATCTCATTTTTGTTTTTATTATACTACAGTTGTAATAAATCTGTGGATTTGCAGTTTTTATATGATGCATGCCATTTTCAGATCGTGCTGGCTCCTTTTTCTCTGATTCCTATCCTGATGGCTTAGTATTTGGTTGTGTAGACATATCCAATTGTATAAAATTTGTGTAACAGTCCTGAAATTTCTGGTTATTAAGATAAAAACGTCAAAGAATATAGTAGTAGTAATACATGTTTTCTGTTTATCATTTCAGGGCACCACAATCATACCTAACTTGACTTCAGTCTTAAAAGATAAGAGTATCTGGAAGAAACCGTATCAGTTCTACCCAGAACATTTCTTGGATTCAGAGGGAAACTTTGTGAAGAATGAAGCATTCATGCCTTTTTCTGCAGGTACTGGCAAAACTGAATACATGCAGTTAAACTTTGTTTTGAGTTGTGATCTCATCAGAAATAATCTCTTAATATTTTACTTAGAAGTCTTCAAAAAGTTGTCAACTTTGGGGCTGTTCACACAACATTTTTATTTCCATTAGCTCATACTCTGAGTAAAGCTCTCTGCCGCTACATGAAATCATACCCTCAGACCCCAGGTTGTTTGGCTGCTGGCCTGTACCTTTTCCCAGGTTTTACCCTCTGTGTTTTTCTATTTGGGTATTTGTCATTCTTTTTTTTTTACCAAGGCTCTCTGCATATCAGCTGTCCATCTCTTCATGTGTCTCTGACATATGTACATGTAATCTTTGTGTGCAAAGACCCTAATAAGTTGCTTCTTAAAACAGTATCACTTATTGATAAGTGTTTATAAATTATAATCTTTTCCAGTTTTTGACTTGTTTCTATTCTTGATGAATTTATGTCTCCCTAGCATGCGTTCATGCAGATTCTTTTGTATTATTTATTAAACTGGTGGTCTTTAACAAATCTGTGAAGGATATTGCCATCTAGTGCAGGTAAAATATATCTTTGTATCGTGTTAGCCAGTAGAGTTAAAAAATTGTTTAAAAGAACTGAAGTCCTCAGTGGTTGATACCTTTTAATGGCTAACTGAAAAGATGGTAATAATAGCTTTCAAGACTACTCAGGTCTCTTCATCAAGCATGGTATAACACAAAATCTCTCTTCAGATTTTGTGTTATACCATGCCTGATGAAGAGACCTGAGTAGTCTCGAAAGCTTGCTAGTATTACCATCTTTTCAGTTAGCCATTAAAAGGTATCAACTACTGAGGACGTCAGTTCTTTTAAAAAAATTTTGCCATCTAGTGGACACTTAACTGAATTAATGCCCTATATATCATATTGTTTTGTGCCTTATACAACCATTTGGGTCAATTGTGAATGACCTCCTCTTCTAATCCCCTGTTGAAATGAAAAATTTCTGTTTTGGCTCTTATACTCACATTAAATGTGGTTAGCTAGCTTATTGTAAGAGTGTTGGTTACAGGAAGTAAAAATACATATTCCAAATGCAGACACTCACACACACACACACACACACACACACACACACTTACACAAACATGCAGGCATCAGAACATTAGTAAATCACCAGGATCAATATCATTATATGAATACAACACCAGGACCACTATCTGTACATGAATACATGTCCAGGACCACTGTCAGTACATGAATACATGTCCAGGACCACCATTCATACAGGAATTAAGCACCAGAGCCACGAGCAGTACGTGGTACATCAATTGTAAAGTCGGGCCAGCTGCATATACATTTGTTTTGCATCCCTACATCCCAGTGTGTTTTTAACAGTGGTAAGGATATTTTATTTTAATCATTATCAGACTGCGGACTGTTCAGGAACACCAGTATTTGTGATAATGACTACGTCTCATCAGCAAAACTTTACATCCAGGTACCTTTATTATAGATGACATTGTTTCTGATTTGGATTTGTTTTTTCTTTTCCTCTTCACCTGGTTCAGATGCCATGAATACTCTTCACATCTACAGCTAGTCCCTGCAGACTTACTTCTTCTCTGTTCTTCTGCAGGACATCTCGACCCTGTTCACCTAAAAATTGCAGCATGATTATAATGCTCCTGAATTAAAAATATATGCCACATACTGTGCTGTTACACCTCGTGGCTCTCCTGTGGCAAGGAATGAGACAGTCTCCTTGCCTGCCACGAGCGCTCCTGCTCAGCAGCGCCGAAGGTCTGCCAGACTGCGCAGAGTGCAGGAGAAACCTCCTCAGAGAGGCAGTACAAGGGTGACACCTAGTGGTACTCCTGTTGCAAGAAATGAGGCGGTCTCCCATTCCTTGCCTGCCGCAGCTCCTCCTGCTCAGCAGCCTCAAAGGTCTGTGAGGTTGCGCAATGTGCAGAGGTTTGCTGCTCAGGGAAGCAGTGAGACTCCTGTTATCTCTACACATTGTGAGACCGAGGATCCCGCCTCTATTTCCCAGAGGCAGGAGGGTGAGCATGTGCTATGCTTGGTGGATCCTGATTCGCCCACTGACGTCACACGGCTTGATGACAAGGCTGGTGACGTGGTGAATCCTGACTGGCCAGGCTGGGATGTCGTGGATCCTGATTGGGTCAAGTCCGTTATCTCCGCCTCGCGCCCGCCCTTGGCTGGAGCTACACCTCCTTAAAAGCTCCTCCTGCCATCATGGCGGCGCGCGACCGTCCTTCTATGTTTGGATGTCTGGCAGCGTGCTGCCACGCCACTGCTCAGGCATTATCTTCTTCTGTGGGCTTGGCCCTTGCTGCTTAGGCAGCACCTGGTTTGCAGGCCGTGTCCCTGCCTTGCTGCTCCGGCAGTAGCTCCTTCTACAGGCCGTGTTCCTGTCCCAGGTGAGCTCCTCGAGTCTCCACTGGACTCACCTGGTTATTGAAAGCACATGTGCGTGGGCACCTCTGTGCTACCCTCGTGCCATATTCTCGTGACTTCCACTGGCACACGTGCGTGGGCACCTCTGTGCTTCCCCGTTCAACAGGTACACCGAGCCGTGTGATCCCTGCCATACAACCCACACGGGTTAGGGCAGACCGGTGTACATAGATCGTCTGTGACATTCCAGACGATCGCTAGCAGCAACCCGCTCACTCTTCACCCACCATAGCAGCGGTCCCTTACACCGCACAGTGGACCTTGACCGGCGGAAGCTGTCCATTCCCCATCTTGGCACGCTTCCCCGGGTCCCCCTCGTAACATTACGGTCGCGCCCAAAGGTCTGGCTATGGCTGAAGAGCAGCAGCAGTTGCTGCGTTATGTGCAGCAGTTGGAATCACGTTTGGCAGCAGTGGAGCAGTCTTCCTCCGACAAGACTGCTCTGACGACAGTCGCCACCCAGGCGGCTACCCAGGCTGTGCTATTGGGCGGAAGGTCTCCTCGCCTTGCGCTTCCAGAGCGCTTTAGCGGGGACAGCTCCGAGTGCCGTGGGTTTATAAACCAAGTTACCACCTACTTAGAGCTGTCCGCGACTCTTTACGCTACCGAGAAGGCGAAGGTAGCCTTCGTCCAGTCCCTGCTCACAGGGAGAGAGCTGAAGTGGTCTACGCCGTTGTGGGAGCGCGGAGATCGGGTGGTGAATAACTTAGCATCTTATCTTGGGGCCATGAGAATGGTGTTCCTCGGGCCTCAAGTCACCCACGACTCCGTGCTGCGCCTCCTACGACTTCGGCAAGGGTCCGCTTCAGTCGGGGACTTTGCCGTACACTTTAGGACACTTGCCGCAGAGCTGGACTGGCACGATAAGGTCCTTGTCCCTGTGTTCTGGGAGGGCCTGGCAGGGTTCGTCAAAGACGCACTGGCCACGCGTGAGGTGCCTGCTACTTTAGAGTCCTTGATTGTGGTTGCCTCTCGCATAGACATCCGCCAGGCGGAGCGGAGGCACGAGGTCTCTTCAGCACCCACGTCCTCACGGCCTAAAAAGCGTCTGGCTCCCGTCTTCCACCAGACAGGTCTCCTAGCCAGCTCTGTAGGCGACTTCGTGGAGTCAATGGAGGTGTCCAAAGCGGTCTCCTCTACCCCAGGTTCTCGGTCTGGTGTCCTCTGCTTTTCCTGTGGGCAGAGGGGACACATAGCTACCCGATGTCCCAAACCGTCGGGAAAAGACAGCGTCTAGTTTCCATCAGAGGGGGGTTCCTAGACGCTGCTTCTCCCTCTAGGTTGACTTTCAGCGCCCAGTTGCAGTTTGGCACTACTCTCTTCTCTGCTCTGGCCTGCCTGGACTCAGGCGCTGATGGCAATTTCATTTCGACCTCCCTGGCAACCCGATACTCAGTTCCCCTGGTTCTCTTGCCCAAGCCACTCAGGGTTCGGGTAGTCAACGGGTCCCTACTAGTCGATCCCATCACCCAAATCACCATCCCTCTCAGGATGGAAGTACCACCAGGACACCATGAGCAGGTGTCCTTCCTGGTGCTTCCAGGGGGGACGGATGAGATCCTACTGGGCCTCCCCTGGTTGAGACAGCATGCTCCTATACTCAACTGGGCAACAGGGGAGATCTCATCATGGGCAGGATCCTGTAGGGAGCACCTCATGACTACCGAACCACCCGCTACCATTAGGTCGGTTGGGTCCTCAGGGAATACAGGGGAGCCAGGTTTACCGACACCTTATGAGGCCTACAGGGACGTCTTCTCCAAGAGGGCCGCAGATACCCTTCCTCCCCACCGGCCATACGATTGCCGAATAGACCTGAAGCCAGGCTCCGAGCCCCCTAGGGGCAGAGTGTATCCCCTCTCTGCTCCAGAGACGGAGGCTATGTCCAAATATATTCAGGACAGCCTGGCAAAAGGGTTCATTCGCAAGTCTATTTCACCGGCCGGTGCGGGGTTCTTCTTCGTGCAAAAGAAGGAAGGGGATCTACGCCCCTGTATTGATTACAGGGGATTAAATGCAATCACGATCAAAAACAAATACCCTTTGCCCCTCATTACGGAGTTATTTGATCGATTCCGCGGGGCAAAGATCTTCACGAAGCTGGATCTACGCGGGGCGTATAATCTAGTGCGAGTCCGAGAGGGCGATGAGTGGAAGACCGCCTTCAACACTAGGGACGGTCACTACGAGTATCTCGTAATGCCCTTCGGACTCTGCAATGCCCCCGCCGTATTTCAAGACTTTGTGAATGATGTTTTCCGGGATTTGTATCTTTCCGTGGTTGCATACCTGGATGATATCCTTATCTTCTCCCCCGATCTTGCCACCCATCGGAGGGATGTCATCCGAGTACTTAAGAGGCTCCGCACTCATTTGTTATATGCTAAGCTAGAAAAGTGCGTTTTTGAACGTGAATCCTTGCCGTTCCTGGGGTATATCGTGTCCAGTCAGGGGTTAGCAATGGATCCGGGGAAGTTGGAGACAGTGATGAAATGGCCTGAGCCCCGCTCGCTGAAAGCGATCCAGCGATTCTTGGGGTTTATCAATTATTATCGCCAGTTCATTCCCAACTTCTCGACGGTGGCAGCACCCATCATTGCCCTTACCCGCAAGGGCGCTAATCCCAAAGCATGGACACGGGAAACGGTAGAGGCATTTCACACTCTCAAAACTTACTTCTCCAGAGCTCCCATCCTTCATCGTCCAGACATCTCCAAACCCTTTCTACTAGAGGTAGACGCCTCTTCGGTCGGTGCTGGTGCAGTCCTGTACCAGAAAGACGAACGAGGAAGGAAGCATCCATGTTTCTTTTTCTCCAAAACCTTTTCTCCGGCCGAGAGGAACTACTCCATAGGGGATAGGGAGTTACTGGCGATGAAACTAGCATTCCAGGAATGGCGGCATCTCCTGGAGGGTGCGAAGCATCCATTTGAAGTATTTTCCGACCATAAAAATCTCACATACCTCCAGACAGCACAACGCCTGAACCCAAGGCAGGCCCGTTGGTCCTTGTTCTTCTCCCGGTTCCGCTTTATTATCCGCCACCTGGCCGGTGAGAAGAACGTACGGGCCGATGCCTTGTCACGTTGTATGGTTGTGTTGGAGGAGGATGAGGAGGAGCCTCGTCTTATACTACCCCCGGACAGCTTGAGGATGGTCACTCCCACTTCTTTGGACCAGGTGCCACCTGGCAAGACCCTCGTTCCCCCTGAACTACGGAATGAGGTGCTATCCTGGGCCCATGCCTCCAAGGTCGGGGGTCACTTTGGGGTCAAAAGGACCAGAGACCTTGTGACTAGGCACTATTGGTGGCCGAGACTACCCCAGGACATACAGGAGTATGTGGGAGCCTGTATGTCGTGTGCACGGAATAAGCCGTCCCGGCAGAGACCGGCAGGTCTTCTTCACCCACTGCCAGTGCCGGATCGTCCCTGGGAAGTGGTGGGAATGGACTTCCTGGGAGATCTGCCCAAGTCAGCAGGTCACAAGGTCGTATGGGTCATCACGGATCACTTCTCTAAAATGGTCCACTTGGTGCCTCTCCCACGACTCCCGACGTCACGTGCTCTCGCCACCTTATTCATTAGGCATGTATTTAGGCTGCATGGCATGCCTGACAAGGTGGTGAGCGACCGGGGTCCCCAGTTCGCGTCTCGCTTCTGGAGAGAGCTCTGTAAGCTCCTGCAGATAGAGCTGAACATCTCCTCCGCATACCATCCCGAAACCAATGGACTGGTAGAGAGGACCAATCAGACCTTGGTAACTTACCTCCGCCATTTTATCTCCGCGCACCACGACAACTGGGCTAACCTCCTTCCTTGGGCCGAATTTGCCATTAATAATTCGGTCCATGAATCCTCTGGTCAGACTCCGTTCCTGCTCAATAACGGACAACATCCCAGAATCCCGGTTCCGATGCCCATTACGTCACCCGATCCTAGAGTGGAGGATTGGGCGACCGAGGCCCGGGAGATCTGGGATAACACCCAAGAGGCCCTTAAGAGGGCTAAAGACCGGATGGTGACAACGGCTGATGAGCGCCGCTGCCCTGCATCATCCTTCACCCCTGGTGACCTAGTGTGGCTGTCCTCTAAGAATGTTAACCTACGGGTACAGGCAGCCAAGTTCGCCCCTAGGTACCTGGGTCCGTTTAAAGTGCTAGAGCAGGTGAACCCGGTGGCATACCGACTCCAGCTCCCTCCACGCTGGGCTATAGCCAACACCTTTCACGTGTCCCTCCTGAAACCCGTACGACTTAATAAGTTCTCGGGGTCCCTGACGCCTCAAACTGACCCCCCGCCCGACGACTCTGAGGTGGCGAAGCTTGTGGAGACAAAAGTTATACGGGGCAGGAGGTACTACCTTGTGGAGTGGGTCGGCCGTGGTCCGGAGCATAGATCCTGGGAATTGGAGGATCATATCCACGCCCCGGGTTTGATAGCGGCCTTCGAGCATGGGCAGGGGGGGGGGCCTAGACAGGGGGGTAATGTTACACCTCGTGGCTCTCCTGTGGCAAGGAATGAGACAGTCTCCTTGCCTGCCACGAGCGCTCCTGCTCAGCAGCGCCGAAGGTCTGCCAGACTGCGCAGAGTGCAGGAGAAACCTCCTCAGAGAGGCAGCACAAGGGTGACACCTAGTGGTACTCCTGTTGCAAGAAATGAGTCGGTCTCCCATTCCTTGCCTGCCGCAGCTCCTCCTGCTCAGCAGCCTCGAAGGTCTGTGAGGTTGCGCAATGTGCAGAGGTTTGCTGCTCAGGGAAGCAGTGAGACTCCCGTTATCTCTACACATTGTGAGACCGAGGATCCCGCCTCTATTTCCCAGAGGCAGGAGGGTGAGCATGTGCTATGCTTGGTGGATCCTGATTCGCCCACTGACGTCACACGGCTTGATGACAAGGCTGGTGACGTGGTGAATCCTGACTGGCCAGGCTGGGATGTCGTGGATCCTGATTGGGTCAAGTCCGTTATCTCCGCCTCGCGCCCGCCCTTGGCTGGAGCTACACCTCCTTAAAAGCTCCTCCTGCCATCATGGCGGCGCGCGACCGTCCTTCTATGTTTGGATGTCTGGTAGCGTGCTGCCACGCCACTGCTCAGGCATTATCTTCTTCTGTGGGCTTGGCCCTTGCTGCTTAGGCAGCACCTGGTTTGCAGGCCGTGTACCTGCCTTGCTGCTCCGGCAGTAGCTCCTTCTACAGGCCGTGTTCCTGTCCCAGGTGAGCTCCTCGAGTCTCCACTGGACTCACCTGGTTATTGAAAGCACACGTGCGTGGGCACCTCTGTGCTACCCTCGTGCCATATTCTCGTGACTTCCACTGGCACACGTGCGTGGGCACCTCTGTGCTTCCCCGTGCAACAGGTACACCGAGCCGTGTGATCCCTGCCATACAACCCACACGGGTTAGGGCAGACCGGTGTACATAGATCGTCTGTGACATTCCAGACGATCGCTAGCAGCAACCCGCTCACTCTTCACCCACCATAGCAGCGGTCCCTTACACCGCACAGTGGACCTTGACCGGCGGAAGCTGTCCATTCCCCATCTTGGCACGCTTCCCCGGGTCCCCCTCATAACACTGTGCCCCTGAGTAAAGTATTAGCCCCTACTTGGTTTCCTGCTCCTCTTATGTTACATACCCTCCACTCTGCTCTCTCCTTTTCGTAGTGGCCCCCCTCTTCACACAGTCCTCACATTGTGTCTCTCTTATAATGCTTAGGGCGGCGTTACACAAGACGATATATTGTGCGATCGCATGAGCGATCGCACCCGCGCCCGTCGTTTGTGCGTCATGGGCAATTTATTGCCCGTGTCGCACAAAGTCCTTAAACCCCCGTCACACGTACTTACCTCCCTAACGACGTCGCTGTAGGCGGTGAACATCCTCTTCCTGAAGAGGGAGGGACATTCGGTGTCACAGCGACGTCACACAGCGGCCGCCCAATAGAAGTGGAGGGACGGAGATGAGCGGGGCGTAACATCCCGCCCACCTTGTTCTTTTCACATTGCCGGCGGCCGCAGGTAAGCTGTGTTCGTCGTACCCAGGGTGTCACACTTAGCGATGTGTGCCGCCACAGGAACGACGAACAACTGGCGCGCAGAAGAAGGAACGACATTATGCAAATGAACGACGTGTCAACGAGCAACAATAAGGTGAATATTTTTGCTCGTTAACAGTCGTTCGGAGGTGTCACACGGTACGACATCTCGAACGATGCCGCATGTGCGTCATGAATTCCGTGACCCCGCTGACATATCGCGTGATATATCGTACCACATAACGCCGCCCTTACTCTTGTAGACCTGCACACATGTAGACTCATAAACATGTGCACATACACATACAGACACATGGATGTGCACAGATGTGTACACACGCAGACTTGTGCAGACAAGCACACGTGCAGACATGCACACGTGCAGACAAGCACACGTGCAGACAAGCACACGTGCAGACAAGCACATGCATTCATATGCACTCATTCACATGCACACGCAGGCACATGGACACGCACATACACATGCGCACAAATGCGTAGATAGACACACAGGTACAGACTAAAACCTCTTGAGACACAGACAGGCACTCGTGTTGACACGCAGACAGGCATATGATGCGCCCACGGGGCCGGGGGGTTACTAATCACCGGGCCGCGGTGCTTCTCCTGAGACGCCGAGCCTCGGTGGCCTTGCTCGGTTCCGTGACCCCGGGTGTCAATAAAAGGCTGGGGATGGGGACGATAGGGATAGTTGTTTGTGACGCCACCTGTGGTGTTCGGCCAGTATTAGCCACCGCTGCAGAACTTCTCTGCTGAGGCAGATGACAACGCAGCTCGGATGGTTCAGCTCTCCACAGGCAGAGCTGTGACCCAGGAAGGATGGTGGTGGTGGTAGTCTATCTGGCGCAGATGGCGCAGTAGCACGGTGGGGAGGGTGCTGGCAGTAACTGGATGACACAGGCAGAGCAGTTCAAGATCTTATACTCACTGGTCACACACTACCATTGGAGTACTGAGCTACACTCTGATGGGCCTCAGCCGATCATGGATACTTCGGAGGTCGTGGCTCGTAGTTCCTTCTGTGTGTCGCCTTTAGATGGTTTCCCTCCACCCCAGATCCTGGGCCGTGGAATGGTTCACGGGTACCTTCTGCACTCCCCACGAACCCTTGGATCCCCCTTCTTTCCTAAGAACCTGGGTCGAGCCTCCCGCTCCAGACCACAGTCCCCGAACTTTGAGTCTTTGCTTACTCGTCTGTTCCGGAGTCCGACCTTAGTCCGGTGCTAACTGCCTTGAGTCTGTGAGGTGGCTCCTAGCTTCCCCTGTGTGGGTGCCCCACCTCCCAGGTTCCTGAACTTGTGGGCATACCTCGTGATGGCCACAGCAGCTCCTACCCTAGCCTGGTCCCAGTGACAGAACCCCCATGTTATGTGTTGGTTGAGTGTGATTATGGTTGTTACCTGTGACGACCACCTCCATATCTGCGATGAATACTGCACCTCAGGTGAGGTGCAGTACCCTGTGGCACCTGAGGCCGCAGGGGCGCCACACAATCCCACAGCAAATCACAGCACATCCTTAGGCTGTAAATAAAGCGACATAGTGGAAACTGCAAAATTTGGTATACATAATAACAGCAACTTTTCTTCCCTTTATGAGAGATACGGACTCTTAAATGTTGCAAACATTACACATTTCACATTTGTCACATGGAACCGGTTGACACTAAATGCATACATCATTAACATAAGATATTCACTTTTAGGCAATTCAGCATTCCCCTTTCTCTTAAGACCCTCAGTTCACATAAAACTAAGTTGCATAAAACATTTTCAGCATAAGACTTGTCATTTAAAACTTTTCACATTACATTCAAGTGCAATTACATTTAAGTGCAAACAGTCTGCAGCAACTGTATGGGGGACCTGCCCTGAACCCCCAACATAGGCTCTGGATGTGCGCAGAGCGTTCTAGACCCTTCTTCTCCTCTTCAGCACACCGATAGGTTTTTCGGGTCTGGCTAATTCTGGTAGGGTGCAACTATTTACAAGGAAGTGTCCCGGCTAGAGTTGAGCGATGTTTGATTCGAACGGTTCGCCAATTTCAAATTCGAGTGATTTTGGGCGGTGTTCGAGTCGTTCGACGAACTCGAACGATTTGCTTCAAGTTCGGCAGTTCGAGTTACCGTTCGATAATGGTTCGATTACCAAAAGCGTGGCTTTTCACAGTAAGGCTATGTGCCCACGTAGCATATCTGCATGCGTCCTGCGTCCCCAGCACAATCCCTCTCTCTTTCCTACTCACCGATCACTGGCGTGGCGCTGCACGGCTGTCACAAAGCTACGGCGGCTTTTCCTCTTTTGAACATGACTGCCGCTCATTATTCAATCTGGTATTCCCTGCTTTCCACGCCCACCGGCGCCCATAATTAGTTGTAGTCAGGCACGCCTCCACGCTGAGTGACAGCTGTCTCACTGCAACCAATCACTGCCGCCGGCGGGCGGGTCTATACCGTGCAGTAAAATAAATAAATAAATAAATAATAATTAAAAAACTGCTGTTCCTCCCACCCCCCACCCCCCCCATTTTGATACCAGCCAAGAAAAAGCCACACGGCTGTAGGCTGGTATTGTCAGGATGGAGAGCGCCACGTTATGGGGAGCCCACCACCCTAATAATATCAGCCAGCAGCCGCCCGGAATTGCCGCATCCATTAGATGCGACAGTCCCGGGACTCTATCCTGCTCATCACAAATTGCCCTGGTGCGGTGGTAATCGGGGTAATAAGGTTAGGTTAATCATGACAAATGACTCACGTTAATCATGGAAGGTAAGTAAATAAACACACACAACGAAAAATCCTTTATTTGGAATAAAAGACAAAAACAACCCCTCATTTACCTCTTTATTAATCCCCAAACAACAATCCAGGTCCGAAGTAATCCACACGACGCTTTCAGCTCTGCTACATGAAGCTGATAGGGAGCGCCGTAGTACACGAGCGCTCTGTGTCAGATCCACGTAGCAATTGACGTGAGCCGCGCTGTCACCGGAGACTTCACTCAGGTAGTGCCTGCGTGTGATCTCTCGCTCTCTCTCGTGCTCTCTCTCTCTCTCTCTGCAATACAGAGGTCAAGATTACCAAATCTTCCTATGCTTTTCATTAAAGGGGTGGTTCACCCATATTTTTTGTCTAGATCGATATTATATTGAGAAACAATGTTTCTCTCAAATACCTTGTGTTGGCAATAGTGCCTGTGAGAGGCGCTATTGCAGACCGCTGTTCCCCGTCCAGTGATGTACCCGTCCAATGCTGCCTCGTCACATCCGTGCAGCCGGCTACAGTCTTCCAGACTCTGAGCTGTGAGCGGTGTTTCACTGCTGTCACAGCCCATCTGCTCCCCACTCCTCCTCCCTCCTCCCTCCTAGCACAGCACCGCACGTCTCCTGCTCCCCCATCCCTCCTCCCTCCTCGCAGAACGCTGCAAGCAAGAGAGGGAGGAGGGAGGAGGAGCAGGGAGCAGATGGGCTCAGAATGCAGCCGGCTGCACGGATGTGACGAGGCAGCATTGCACGGGTACGTCACTGGACGGGTAGCAGCGGTCTGCAATAGCGCCTCTCACAGGCACTATTGACAACACAAGGTATTTGAGAGAAACATTGTTTCTCAATATAATATCGATCTAGACAATAAAAAATATGGGTGAACCACCCCTTTAAAGCGAAACAGCAAGGAAAGGAGAAAGGATCCGGCACAGATTCTTCTTAGGATAAAATCATCAAAAGCTTTATTGAAATAATTTTAAAAGGATCGTGAAGACCGAGTATCTATTTAAATCATGAGAGCTTGAATCATGAGAACTTTACGCGTTTCGGACTTCCATTTAAAACCAAAAGAGTCCTTAGTCATTGGTTTTAAATGGAAGTCGGTCTTCACGATCCTTTTAAAATTATTTCAATAAAGCTTTTGATGATTTTATCCTAAGAAGAATCTGTGCCGGATCCTTTCTCCTTTCCTTGCTGTTTCGCTTATTACTGGTTGGGACTCACCGGTGGATCCCAGGCACCCGCAAGGCTGAGCAGTCCGGGCAGCAGGTGAGCTGAAGATAAACTTTTTTTGCCTTTCATTAAAGGCAGTGGCTCAATGGGTAGAGCTGCCGCCTAAGGAGAATTACTTCACGAGTTTGAGTCCCGGCCGTCCGTGTAAAGAATTTAATTTATTTTTAATTTTAAATCATAATTTATTATTTATTTATAATTATTCAATTTAATTATGCACGGAGGGGAGGAGCCGGACATCAGCTGTGAGCTGTGGTACACACCTCCAAAATCGGAGAAGTTCACGGAATGAGGCTGCATTGCTCTTTCTCTCTCTTCTCTCTCTCTCTCTCTCTCTCTCTCTCTCTCTCTCCCCCCTTCCTCTCTCTCTCCTTCCCCTCTCTCTCTCTCTCCTTCCTCTCTCTCTCTCTCCTTCCCCTCTCTCTCTCTCTCTCTCCTTCCTCTCTCTCTCTCTCCCTCTCTCTCCTTCCCCTCTCTCTCTCTCTCCTTCCTCTCTCTCTCCTTCCTCTCTCTCTCTCTCCTTCCCCTCTGTCTCTCTCCTTCCTCTCTCCTTCCTCTCTCCTTCCTCTCTCTCTCTCTCTCCTTCCTCTCTCTCTCCTTCCTCTCTCTCTCTCTCTCTCTCTCTCCTCGCTTTCTCTCTCTCGCTCTCTCCTTCCTCTCTCTCGCTTTCTCTCTCTCAGACCTGGCGATGATCAGCTGATGCGGTCACCTGACGGAATCAGCTGACACTATAAGTCGAGCGGTGAGACCGGCTTTTTACCGCCCGGCCGGCTAAACTATCAGCTGTTGCTGTCGGACAGGAGTCTGCACAGAAGTGTGTAGTTTATTTTATTTATTTTTTTTTGCACTGATGCATAAGCTGATTGTATAAACTGCTTTTATACAATCAGCTGCTGTGTCATGTGATTCAGGCCCTTGAACCTGACACATCATCTGATCGCTTTGCCTTCCAGCAAACCGATCAGATGATATTGGATCCGGATTGGATGTCGCGGGACCCTTGACCCAGGATTACTGCGGAGGGGGGTTCTTTTTTTCAATAAGATGGAGTCACTAATTGTGTTGTGTTTTATTTCTAATAAAAATATTTTTCTATGTGTTGTGTTTTTTTTTTTATCTTTACTAGAAATTCATGGTGGCAATGTCTAATATTGGCGTGACACCATGAATTTCGGGCTTAGGGCCAGTTGATAATATACAGCTAGCCCTAACCCCATTATTACCCAGCGAGCCACCCGTCACCAGGGCAGCTGGAAGAGTTGGATACAGAGCCAAAAGATGGCACTTCTATGAAAGCGCCATTTTCTGGGGTGGCTGAGGACTGCAGTTCGCAGCAGGGGTAAGCCCAGAAAGCTTGGGCACCCTGCGCTGTTGTTCCAATCCCCAGCTGCCTAGTTGTACCTGGCTGGACATAAAAATTGGGCGACGCCCACGTCAGTTTTTTTTTTTTTTTTAATTATTTAATGAAATTCATGAAATAATTTAAAAAGAAAAAGGGTTTCCCTATATTTTTGGTTCCCAGCCGGGTACAAATAGGCAGCCGGGGGTTGGGGGCAGACCGTAGCTGCCTGCTGTACCTGGCTAGCATACAAAACATGGTGAAGCCCACGTAATTTTTTTGGGGGGGGGCAAGAAACTCCTGCATACAGTCCTGGATGGAGTATGCTGAGCCTGTAGTTCTGCAGATGCTGTCTGTTGTTTGTATGGAGGAGAGCAGACAGAAGCTGTAGAACTACAAGGCTCAGCATGCTCTATTCACTAGTGTATGCAGGAGAGCAGACAGCAGCTGCAGAACTACAAGGCTCAGCATACTCCATCCAGGACTGTATGCAGGAGTTTTTTGCCCACAAAAAAAATTACGTGGGCTTCGCCATATTTTTGTATGCTAACCAGGTACAGCAGGCAGGTACGGCTGCCCCCAACCCCCAGCTGCCTATTTGTACCCGGCTGGGAACTAAAAATATAGGGAAGCCCTTTTTTTAATTATTTCATGAATTTCATGAAATAATAAAAAAAAAAACCACGACATGGGCTTCGCCCCATTTTTGTGTCCAGCCAAGTACAACTGGACAGCTGGGGATTAGAATCCGCAGCACAGGTTGGCCCGAGGTTTCTGGGCCCCTCTTCTGTGAATTGTAGTCCGCAGCTGCCCCAGAATATAGCGCTTTCATAGAAGCGCCATCATCTGGCGCTGTATCCAACTCTTCCAGCTGCCCTGATGCCCGGTGACTTGCTGGGTAATAATGGGTTAATACTAGCTTTGTTTTACTAGCTAGTATTAAGCCAGAGATTCTTAATGTCAGGCAAGTTTGACCCGGCCATTAAGAATCTCCAATAAAGGGTTAAAAAAAAAAAAAAACACACAGAAAAAAAATACTTTAATAGAAATAAATACACAGACACACTTAGAGACTCCATGTTTATTACTCCCTCTCACCCCTCCACGATCCTGGTCTTCTGTCTTCTTTCTCCTTCAACCCATGCAGCTCTGCTACATCAGACAGCACTGCATGGGAGGAAGACGCTGCTGCTCCCGTGCAGTCTAATCACTCAGTGAGTGAGCAGAGGCTGCGGGTTGTAAGCGGTGACGTCACCGCTGCCACCGTTGAAATAAGTAATCTGACAGGCGGGTTACTATAGCAATGGTGATCTCTGTTATTCACCGGCTGTGGCATCCAGTCCTTGCATGTGGGCTGACTCTGTAAAGAGCGCCCACATGCAGGAACGGGGAGCCAAGCATGTGCCCAAGCATCTCGCCGGTACACGAAGATGCTCAAACGAGCACCGCGTACCGGAGAGATGCACTGACAGGACCTAGCATGACGTCTAGCCATGTGATCAGTCTGTAGCCAATGAGAATACACACGTGACTGCTCACATGCTATGACGACTTCACGGAAGGTCCTATCATCAGTGCTGGTTACCAGGAGGTCTCAGCGATGATCGGAAGGAAGAGCGGCGGGAGACAGAGTGCAGGACGCATCGCGGGGACCTGTAAGTGTAAGGGCAATGTTTATAACTGTATGTGTACATGTATAATGTGTTTGTATGTGTTTTTGTTTGCCTGCCATTGTTTTCAATGGGGTTCGAAGGTGTTCGTCGAACGTTCGCTGAACTAAGCCGCCGTTCGACGAACCGAACCGAACCGAACTCGAACACTAGGGGGGTGGCTCAACACTAGTCCTGGCCATTTAAAGTCCGATGGCCCAGCTGTCCTTTCAGATTCTCTAATTAAACTATTTACAGAGACCTTACTTTGGCATTCTAACTCCTTCATCGCTGGCTCCTGAGGGCCGGCTCCTGCCCCCAGGTTGTGTCAATTTTTGTCACAGTGACGGCAGAGCGGAACTAGAATGCCAGCAGCGTCGAGCGCAGATCCTCCATCGGGTGCAGCTCCTAAGCCATGGGTCCCAAATTCCAGTCCTCAAGGGTCGCCAACAGTGCAGGTTTTCAGGATTTCCTTAGTATTGCACAGGTGATAATTTAATCACCTGCACAGTTGATGATTCCAACACCCATGCAATGCTAAGGAAATCCTGAAAACATGCACTGTTGGCGGCCCTCGAGGACTGTAGTTGGGGAACCCTGTCCTAAGCAGTACTCCGGTATAACCCTCTGCCACACATACACACAGACACACAGACACATAGACTCATATGTAGACATTCAGAGACCCACACAAACATGTAGAGGAGAACAGAGAAAAAAGTAATGTGCAATAATCTGGGATCAATGTCCGATATAATATCACAAAACACAAAATCTTTATTGTACATGTGGCGCCCCTGACCTGGTCAGGCACCACTGAGTACTGCACCCATGCTGGGGACAGTACAATACAGGTAATCCAGAAGGCTGACCGGGGTGTGGAACACAGGCGCATAGTGATCAGGTCTCACACATGTACCCATGAGAGGACCCCTGGGGATCCCAGGAGGGGGCAAGCCTTCACCTTCACTGGAATAGTGGAGGGGGTAGAGCCTCCATCTCCTCTCAAGGGGTGTGGTGGAGAGTCTGGTTGCTAGGTGGCGTAGGCAAGAACAGGAGAGGAGGAGCAGTGAGCCAGTTCAGTGTAGAGTCCAGGGAGCTCAAGTGAGGAGCAGATCCCTGGAGCTGTGCAATCTGACAGCGTCCGCGCAGTGGCTACAGACGGGGGAGAACGGTCAACTAGGAGTGCTACCTGAAAGCCAGCTTCAGCTAGGGAGTGCAACGGAGTGGGAAGTAAGGAGACTGCTAGAGAGCACCAGGCCCAACCGGGCGGCAGATCCCGAAGCAAAGATAGATCCAGCTTTCTTCTGCTAAACCTGCCGGTGTGGGGCTCTCAAAGCCCACACCACAACACCACAAAAGCCGCAGCCACGTAACCGCAGTGAGGGCCCATAGGTCACAGGAGGCAAGCAGCTGGAGTGGCCTGGTCCGGGGAACAAGCAAACGGCAAACAAAAGGGGGAGAGAGGCTGCAGCATCTTCCCTGGGTGACCCCCATAGGGACTAAAAGTCGGGGTCACCCCAAACCACCAAGGGCTAAGGAAGGCGAGTCAGTAGTCACCCTCATAAAGTCAGCCTGAAGGATACCTGGTTCCCACCTGGTTCATCTCAGCTACGCCCGGGCTACTCACCCTGCCATCAAATGTGAGTAAAGCCCTTGAAAGACATTCCTGCCTGTGTGGTCATTCTGCGCCTTGTGGTACTACAAACCTACACTGGGCCCTGGGGCTTGCCTCACTCTCAGGAGGCTATTCCAACTAACTGCACACACCATCAGCCCCAGGCGTCCCCTAACCTGCAGTGGCGGTCCCCACTGACCGCAATACTGAGAGTGGCGTCACGATCAAAACAGAAGATTTCCTACCAGTGACGGAGATCCAGCAACGTGGAGTCCCTGAAGGTAACGCACCGACACCGACACACCACCTGTGGGGCTTCACATCTGGCGTCACGAACAGGATAAGGACTAGACCTGTTCAGACAGGTGACCATGTGCCTGGGCGGTCCGCTTGGAAAATTGGAAGCGCCGCCATATTGCCACCATGAAAAGCGCGCTGAAAAACAACAGCAGCCCGCGCTGGAAGAAGTTACCGCCCACGAAGAGGTGTGGCTACCCAGAGATCCCCTGCAGAGTCCTGACCTCGCTGATGAAGAAAGCGGAAGCGTCCAGAGACGGCGGAGCAGAAGAGAAGCCAGCAGCTTGTTAGAGAAAATGGAGTCCAGACGCGGATACCCAGAACCAGGCACTGCTGCCTGGTGGTGCCGGGAGCTTGCCATCTTCTGCGACCGGCTGGAGGCCGGGATTGTGCGACAGCTTAGGGAAGAACGCACGGAGCTCCTGGAGATGGCTGCGGCGGTGCGGACCTACGAGGAGGGAGCCGCGCGACGCATGTCAGACCGAGCGGCGACAACGCAGACCCCGATGCTGCCACAGATGGGTGAGTCGAGTGATGCCCCGGCCAGCACAAGTGCCCCGACCCCTGCTGCCACGCCCGCGGTCCCGGAAGAGGCGCCCGGCGCGGCGCCACCGAACCAGGCCGCAGCCACGCTAGATGCGGCCCGCCAAATCCAGGCCGCCGCAGCCATGCCCCGCCTGGCCCGCAAAGGTCCGACTACCACTGCGATACTGATCCGTGCCGCAGGTGTGACACTGACCCAGGCTGCCACCCTGCTGAGCCCAGTCCGCCAAGACCCCACCGCAGCAGCGACACTCGTCCGCGCCGCAAGTGAGATGCTGAACCAGGCCGCAGCCCCGCCGGGTGCGGCCCGCCAAGCTCCGATCGCTGCAGCGACGTCCAGCCCAGCCTGCACAGAGCCCCCTGCAACAGCGACACTGATCCAGGCCGCCGCCATGCCGGGCGCGGCCCGCCAAGACCAGGCCGCCGCCATGCCAGGCGCGGCCCGCCAAGACCAGGCCGCCGCCATGCCAGGCGCGGCCCGCCAAGACCAGGCCGCCGCCATACAGGGCGCGGCCCGCCAAGAGATTGCATCACTATTTTCCCCGGCCTGCAAGGCCAGAGCAGACACCGCTCCCCAGTCCAGAGAGGTCCCTGCTAGGAAGACCCTGATAGGAGAGGACCCTGAATACTGGAAGCTGAAGGCTGACCTAGAGGCCCAGTTCCCACAAGAGATGGTGGATCGGTATCTGCTCCCTCCGCATACCCCCAAGGAGATTCAGGCAACCCCTGCAGCCGCGCCAGAGAGTCCACCGCCCAGACCAGCTGAAGAAAGCCCATCCCCAGCACTGCCACAACCAGAGTGCAGCGAAGAACTAAGGGGGAGAGGAGGCCAGGAAGCTGAGGAGCTGACTCCGGAGCCACCAGCAGTGGACCTATACTCAGAGCCAGAGATGCTGCCCTATTCTCGCTGGGATGAGGAAGACCTGACCCCGTCTGCTGACGAAGATCAGCCCAAAGACCTCACCTGGGAGCCCGCAGGCATGAACCCAGCCCGCAAGACACGGCGCAGCAGAACAAAGTATCCTCCAACACCACAGTCTCCAGAGCAGAGAGAAGTCACAGCCAGAGACCTACGGGAGAAAAGGTTACTGAGAAAGTCCAGAGCCCAGGTCAGAGGACCCCTTTGCAGAGGAGTAGTAGAGGACTTCAATTTGAAAAGCGGATACGGCTTTATTGTAGCAAGAGGAATAAAAGAGGGCATATTTGTGAATCGGAGAGATGTTCAAGCCCACCTGCCCAGAGGACATTCAGGCAGAAATTTGAAAATTGGAGACGCAGTACAGTTCACCTTGCATCAAGGAGAAAGGGGCTACTATGCCTTAGACGTAGCACCATGTCCCAAAGAAGAAAGAAAAGACAGAGATAAGGAAACAGATGCAGAAAAGGAAACAGATGAAGATCAAGAAAGGAAAGACAAAGAGCCTACAGATGAAACTACCTCAGAGGATGACAAGGAGCAAGAAAGCAGCAGGTGCCGTAGCCCAATAGGCCAAAGCCCTGGTAAAGAGGAGTAAAGTAAAGAAAGAAGTACCGAAAGTTTGACCAGTTTGACAAGTTGAAAAGTTTGCAACGTTATTGTTTAAGCATGTGCCCACAAAAACTATTGTGAGAAATAAACTTTAAGGCTATGAACTTGCTATAGCCACAAACTCTCGCAGTGTAAATAGTTACACCAGTGGCACCACCACCAGGGCCAGCCTGTTTAGGGGCTTGGCTCGTCTGCAACCAGGAGGGGCCCGTCCGTATATAGGGCCTTGGCTCACCACCACAAAGAGGGTACCTGGTCAGCACCAACTGTGGAGGCCGCCTCTACATCCTGCCAGAAGAGGCTGACTGCGCGGATCCACCAGGCCAGGTATACCCTGAAACCACCAGCCCATGAAAGCCGCCTCTACATCCTGCCAGAAGTGGCTGAAGTCGCGGCCAACGGGAGAGGAAGATTGGAGGAAAGGTCTGGGGAAGTAGATGGCCCAGACCTGGTTACCAACAGGACCGGTGACCTGCCTCCTGAGAGGGTTTTGGGTGGGTTAACGGACTTGTGGGTGGAGGGTGGTGATGTCTGATACCTGGTGGTTTTAAAAATGTTTTACATGTTTTAATGTTTTATGCATTTTAAAATGTTGTCTTGCAGCCCGAGGACGTGCTGGTGATAACTAAGGGGGAATGTGGCGCCCCTGACCTGGTCAGGCACCACTGAGTACTGCACCCATGCTGGGGACAGTACAATACAGGTAATCCAGAAGGCTGACCGGGGTGTGGAACACAGGCGCATAGTGATCAGGTCTCACACATGTACCCATGAGAGGACCCCTGGGGATCCCAGGAGGGGGCAAGCCTTCACCTTCACTGGAATAGTGGAGGGGGTAGAGCCTCCATCTCCTCTCAAGGGGTGTGGTGGAGAGTCTGGTTGCTAGGTGGCGTAGGCAAGAACAGGAGAGGAGGAGCAGTGAGCCAGTTCAGTGTAGAGTCCAGGGAGCTCAAGTGAGGAGCAGATCCCTGGAGCTGTGCAATCTGACAGCGTCCGCGCAGTGGCTACAGACGGGGGAGAACGGTCAACTAGGAGTGCTACCTGAAAGCCAGCTTCAGCTAGGGAGTGCAACGGAGTGGGAAGTAAGGAGACTGCTAGAGAGCACCAGGCCCAACCGGGCGGCAGATCCCGAAGCAAAGATAGATCCAGCTTTCTTCTGCTAAACCTGCCGGTGTGGGGCTCTCAAAGCCCACACCACAACACCACAAAAGCCGCAGCCACGTAACCGCAGTGAGGGCCCATAGGTCACAGGAGGCAAGCAGCTGGAGTGGCCTGGTCCGGGGAACAAGCAAACGGCAAACAAAAGGGGGAGAGAGGCTGCAGCATCTTCCCTGGGTGACCCCCATAGGGACTCAAAGTCGGGGTCACCCCAAACCACCAAGGGCTAAGGAAGGCGAGTCAGTAGTCACCCTCATAAAGTCAGCCTGAAGGATACCTGGTTCCCACCTGGTTCATCTCAGCTACGCCCTGGCTACTCACCCTGCCATCAAATGTGAGTAAAGCCCTTGAAAGACATTCCTGCCTGTGTGGTCATTCTGCGCCTTGTGGTACTACAAACCTACACTGGGCCCTGGGGCTTGCCTCACTCTCAGGAGGCTATTCCAACTAACTGCACACACCATCAGCCCCAGGCGTCCCCTAACCTGCAGTGGCGGTCCCCACTGACCGCAATACTGAGAGTGGCGTCACGATCAAAACAGAAGATTTCCTACCAGTGACGGAGATCCAGCAACGTGGAGTCCCTGAAGGTAACGCACCGACACCGACACACCACCTGTGGGGCTTCACATACACACATGCTTAAAGACCGCACAAAAGACACACAATTAAAAACCATTTAAAATACACACCCCATCGCTCATGAGAAGGCCGCCATTGTGCGTGGTGATACCTGTGGGGACTCTCTCCTTTCCTCCTTCCATATGGTGATATAGGTGCATTCTTTTGGGTTTGAAACACAGAACTTTCACTGCTACCAAGTTAGTAAAAGGTTAAACTACAATAAACACATCTTGCCGAAGCAACCATAGCAAGAAGAGGGAGCTTATTATCATTCCTATCTCATATGAGGTAACAGGCCGCGGACCTGTGACTCCTATTGTTCTTATTAATTACTCCCTAGACCAGCTTATTAAAACATTTTTTCAGCTATTAGCCTCCCCTAGCTTATTTTTTGCGTCTCAAGCTGACTTTTTTAATGGTACTATTTTTGCGCAGATGCTACATTTTGATTGCCTGTTATTGCGTTTTGCACAAAATTTACAATGACTAAAAAACGTAATTTTGCTGTTTGGAATTTTTTTTGCTGCTACTCTGTTTACTGATCAGATTAGTTGATTTTATATTCTGATACACCTTTTCTCAAGCGTATGGTTGAAAATTGGTGGCTGACAGATAAAAGTTAATCATACAAAATCATGGCTTTTTGTAAAAGTTTTTTTTAAATTAACATTGTGTCAACGTGTCATATCTTCAATGTTGTCCAATGAAAAGAGAATATATTTACAATAAATGTGAGGTGTAATTGTACCGCCCCGGTGTTAGTCGGGCTGCTTGAGGGGGTCGTCCGGACCCTGCCTGGCGGATACTTTGATCCGTATAAAGGGTGTATTTACAGAGGATAAGTTTGTGACGCCACCTGTGAGTTGCAATAATGGGAGTACCGCCGCTGCTGTAAGGAGTACCGGGGCAGATGGAGTTAAGCAGCCGGATGTTAGTCCCTCCACAGGTAGGGAAGGCCCCGGGCTCAGGGTGTTGGTGGTTATTTGAGATAGCAGGGTGCAGGTGACCAGGGTACTCACTGTGGGTAGTCGTGGTGCAGGGTGAGGATTATAAAAGAGGCACACACGCTGCAGGTAAACCAAATTCTCTGTGTGACGCTGCCACTGCGGGGAGCCCGTCCAAGTACCCGGTCCCATCAGTGTCGCATAGTAATCCGGAGCCTGCCTCCGTGCACAGTTTCGTGTCCGTGTGGGTCCCTATAGCCTGAAGTTGTAAGGTCCCGTTCTTCAGTTTTTAAGTGAAGACTTGCTCCAAGGGACTTTAATGGGTTGCTTTTTCTGGAAAACCCTCTCCCCCGTGGTGTGCTGATGGCCTCAGTCTCTGAGCTCTCTGGGAAGGTCCCTGAAGGTCCCCTTCCTCTGCAGGTCAATTGTCAGGACGTTGAATCGGCTCCTGACCTAGGGTCCTGTAACCCGTCGTGCTCGGTACCGGTCAGTTCTTTTGAGCTTTCTGGTGCTGACAGTCCTAGACTTGGTGCCAAGACTATGGTCGTCGCACCCTTATCCAAAGTCACTGCTACCGGTCCCCGACTCCTGTGGTCCCGGACCACTGTCTGCGACCCAACCTTGGTCCTTTAGCTCCCCGGGAGCTCATGACTCGCCCACCCCAGGGCTTTAGGACATCCGGTGCCGGGCCAGACTAGTCCGGGGGTAGTCAGCGGCTCCGTGACCCTGGCGGGGTCAACTAATATGACGGTTGTGGGGATGGTGATTATAATTAAGTTTATGCAAGATTCGTGACGCCACCTGTGGATTGCGACTATGGAGCCGCCGCTGCTGGATAGGGCCTCCGGGGCTGATGTAATGGCAGCTGGGATGGTTCTGCTCCCCACAGGTGGAGCGGTACCCCGGGGCAACCGTTGGTGCTTATGAAAGTCTATGCAATGGTGGTGCGGTGTAGAACAAAAGGGAGGCAACACCAGGAGTTGCAGTTTCAAGGTCTTTACTCACTGTTGCCAGGGCTGCAGCAGACTGGTTGCCATTGGAGTGCTGGAATTCACTATCCGGTGCCCCCACTGATCCCAGGTAATTCTTAGGGTTAATACCGGTGCACCACTTTTAAGTCTCTTTCCTTGGCTGACTTCTTAGCCTCGACTTTGGTAGATGAACTAGTCTCGGCCTCTGCCCAGAATCTGGTCAAGAGGACTTGCCTTACAAGAATCTTGACCTCTTCCCAGGGGATCTATGGCAGGTGGTGGCCCAGGGCGCTTACAACCACCCTGGGCCTTCGGTGTTACGTTATGAGGAAATGTCTTTCTTCCCTCTGTCTGGCGACCGTCCCCAAATGCAGCCAGACCCCTCCACCTGATCTTCCTGTGGAGCAGAACATGAGCAAATATGCCCTTCCGTGGCCCTGGGATCCTCTCTTCTCTGTCTGTGGTGTCACCTGCGCCTAGCCGGGCCCCAGGATCTCCACCAGGAACCTTCTCACTCTTCACTGTCTCAACTCACTACCACTCTCCTCCTCTGCCTCACGCAGACTCCACTTCACTCCTCTCTTCCTACTGACAGACTGCCCTTGAACTTCCTGATTCTACTCTGACTTTCTAGTTGGCTCCTCCCACCCTCCCTGTTGCAAAGCCCCCACCCCATGGGAGGAGAGATGGGTCTTACGGCCCCCTGACTACAGCACGGGGGTAGCTGCCACTATCTCTGGTCCCTGTATGTGCCTAACAATGGGTGTTTGTGTAGATTTGCCTGTGAACCGGTATGTACCCTTGTCCTTACCTAGGATGGGACATCACACCTCTGGCTGAGGTGCAATGTCTCTGTGGCGACGGAAGCCTCAGGGGTGCCACACTCACACTCCCCAGCTCCCTCTCCTTTGAGGGCTCTCACTAGACTCTCTTTGTTCCTCCTACCAGTCTGCCTGACCCCTAGGTGGGTGACCCTGTTCCAGCTAGACCAACCCACTGGTGTGTCTGACAGGTTAGGTGAGGTGTTGATTGAGATTTGTGGTGCTGATGGAGGACACCGATTTCTGGGCACTTGGAACCATGGGGGGTAGGTCCTGCATCCTGGGAGAAGGATGCAGTTCCCTGTAGCACCCTATTTGTATTACTTTGGTTTCTGGTTCTTTCTTTTGTTAAATTGGTTTGATTATTCTATTAGAACCTGATGGATATAAAATGATAATTTTGTATACAGACACCATTTATTAAGTTCCACCCTTTTCTCAAGCGTGTGGTTAAACATTGGTGGCTGACAGATAACAGTTAATCATACAAAATCATGGCTTTCTGTATAAGTTTTTTTTAAATTAACATTGTGTCAATGTGTCATATCTTCAGTGTTGTCCAATGAAAAGAGAATATATTTACAAAAAATGTGAGGTATAATAACTTTTCTGATATAAAGGAATATTTGTATATACAGTATAACAGACATATAAATATACACAACACAATCATAGACATACACACATATGGTGTTTTTACCTTGTCTCCGCCACGCTCTATCGAAGTTTCTCTCCAGTAGGATGTGCTGAATGATGTCCCATTTGGCACACATTGCTCTGGCCATTTCTAACTGTAACACAGCTAGAGCGGCACATACAGAATTAAAGGTGCAGGGCCAGCCTGGCTGAATTAGAAACAGGCGGTCCTGCGCCGCTGCTCTTGCAGTGGTCTAGGGGGCATATGCCCACCCCTGGATGTCATATAGTAGCATGCATTCAAATATACAGTATAATATGTGATGTGGTGATCTTCAAAGACTTGGGTCGGCCATACACATTAGATGGTTGTCGCCTGATTGAGGCTTCCACTGATCATTCGACCAATAGCCTTCTCAACCAACTCTCTCATAGACAGGAGCGCTCGTTTAGCCGAGTTCTCTGATGCTCACAATGAGGAAACTGACTGCTGATACGACAACCAAAAGTTTACCTCAGGGAGAACAATGCGAATGGCAGCCCAGAATTGGACATGCTGCATAATCGACATCTGTTGGCCGCTGCCCCCATACATTGTAGACTGTCGGGTGGACCGGGCGATATTGGCAGGTTCAGGTGACATTAGGATAATGTGTTTAAATAGTTGACTAATCGGCACTAATAGCTGCTGTGCTCTAGTGAACTCTGTTGCCTTTACAGATACAGCAGTTTGTCCATATGTTTGAACGTTGCCACTTTGATGCCTTTTCAGGAGCCCATAGGAGTTATACCCCCACCACATACCATCAAAATTTCACTTTTCAAGGGTCTATAGCTACTTTTATTTTTTATGCAGACCTACTCTCTTGCTCCTTATACTGTCTGCTTCCTTACCCTATATTTCAAATGTTTCCAAAGCATCCTTTATTTTGTTCATTGGGACCATTATATAATACTAGCTGTAGTACCCGGTATTATCCAGGATAGTAAAGGTCTCTATCTATCTCTGTCTGTCTGTCTCTTTCCCTGCCTGTTTCTGTATGTCTTTTGTCTTTTTGTCTCTGTCTCTCTCTCTCTGTCTGTCTATGGGGCACTTTGCACACTACGACATCACAGGTGCGATGTCGGTGGGGTCATGTCGAAAGTGACGCACTTTTTCAACGTCGCTCTCAACATCGTAGTGTGTAAATCTTAGATGATACGATTAACAAGTGCAAAAGCGTCGTAATCGTATCATCGGTGTAGTGTCGGGGAATTCCATAATTATGCTGCTGCGACGGTACGATATTGTTCCTCGCTCCTGCGGCAGCACACATCGCTGTGTGTGAAGCCGTTGGAGCGAGGAACATCACCTTACCTGCTACCCGCAGCTCATGCCGACTATGCTGAAGGAAGGAGGTGGGCGGGATGTTTAAGTCCCGCTCTGCTCCGCCCCTCCGCTGCTATTTCCCGCCTGCCGTGTGACGTTGCAGTGACACCGCACGACCCGCCCTCTTAATAAGGAGGCTGTTCGCCGGCCATAGCGACATCGCAGGGCAGGGGAGTGCATTTGAAGTTGCCATAGCGATAATGTTCGCGATGCCAGCAATCACAAGATATCGCAGCTGCGACGGGGGCGGGGAATATCGCGCTCAGCATCGCAAGCATCGGCTTGCGATGTCGTAGTGTGCAAAGTGCCCCTAACTGTGTGTGTGTCACTGTCTCTGTCAGTGTCTCTGTCTCTCTCTGTCAGTCTCTTTGTCTCTATCTCTCTGTGTCTGTCTTTGTGTGTCTGTCTCTTTCCCGGTCTGTCTGTCTATTTCTCGATCTGTCTGTCTTTGTCTTTCACTATCTCTTTCCCTGTCTCTTTCCCTGTCTGTCCGTGTCTCTTTCTCTGTTTGCCTTTTTTCCTGTCTGTCTGTCTGCACCTATGTCTGTCTGCGCCTATGTCTGTGTCTCTCTCTCTCTCTTTTCATCTCGCCACTGAAATCATTTTACCACACACATAAACTTCTTATACTAAGAATGTCTTTTGATGCCTATAGCAACCAATCAGAAATCCTATGACTGACCTGTAGCTCACAGCTCCATTGACTTTACAGGAGGCAGGTTTTTTGGAGAGTAACTGTAAAGCGCAAAGTTAAATTTTTTTATGACGTTCCCTGAGTTACATGAGGCATCTGTCCAAAATTTTGTGATTGTAAATTCGACAGTGCAGATCCTCTAGCAGACACACACACTCTGCTTTATATATTCGATGAGACTCCATGTTATCTTCTTCCTGTGTAGTCCAGTTAAGCTTGATATTTTGCTTTCTTTATCTCTCATTCTTTCATTTATTCTCTCATTTATCTCTCATTCTTTCTCTCATTTGTGTTTAGGCCGCAGAATATGTGTGGGAGAGCAGCTGGCACGAATGGATCTCTTCATCTTCTTTACATCTCTTCTGCAACGTTTTGAATTCCACATTCCTGATGACCAGCCGTATCCCCGGCACGATCCCGTGTTTACCTTCAACTACAGCCCTCGCCCCTTCCAAGTCTGCTGTACGGAACGTTAACACTGGATAGACTATCGCTTACACTTGCTAAACATTTGCTGACATAAATCTCCTTATACGTTCTGAACAATGTTGTTTTACAAACTGAATGATCATCAAGGCCATATCTTTAGAGTTTACATCCATATTATAATGAATGAAAATGTATCTCACCTGCCAGAGAATGTACCTGTAGATTAATGGCTCTGAATAAAACTTCACCAAAGAGTCCGTATTGCCCTTAGCAATACATTTTTTTTCACCTGTATGTTTTTATACTCAAGAGGAATTTTGTACAATTTCTAATATCTAACATATACTAAATACACACTTTTTAAAAAAAAAACAAAAAACGTGGGACAAACCCATTGATTTTGATGGGATCCGCTGACTATCGACCATCTAATGCCTAAGCCTTGTTCCCACGTATTTTTGGTGCTTAAAAAATGCAGCGTTTTCAGATATCTCACTTTGCTTGTACTGTAAATGTGCCGCCCCCGTGTCAGCAGCAGAGCTGCTCGGATCCGGATCCGCAGTGGCTCGAAGGGAGTCCGGACCTGGGGGTCTCGCAGCCACTCGAATGAAGGGGGAGTATTTACAGGGAAATTGATATAGGTCGTGACGCCACCCGTGTTGTGTGGTAAGGTGGAGTACCACTGCTGCGGCTGGGAATACCCGGTGGCGATGGAGTGCGCAGCCAAATGCTTAACCCCTCCATGGGTAGGGGGGGGATGCCCCGAGACTCGGTGATGGTGACAGGGATGTGCCGCTGGGAAAGTAAGAGTCACTTGCGTACTCAATCAGTCCAATAATGCTGACACCGACAACTGTAGTAAACCAAAGTTCTGGACACCGCTGCCGCTGAGGGGGGAGCACGTTTGGGTTCCGTTCCTGTTGGTGTTGCCTGTTGATCTGTGACCTTTTCCTGTGGCACCTTGTTTCTTTCTGGTTGGTCCCTGTAGCGTAAAACTAGTCGGGTCCCACTCCCCAGTGTGGCTAACTGAGGGAGCTTGCTCTCAGGGTTCACGCTTGGGATTTCCTAGACCGTATGTGTGGAACGTCCTATCCCCCTCGTTGCGCTAGTATCCCGATTTTGGAGCGGGTGGAGAGAGGATCTTGAAGGCTCCGTTCTCGTCGGGCGAATTGACAGGTTGCCTGAAGCTACTCCCTGACCTAGGGTCCACGTACTCTGTCGTGCCCTGGTCCCAGCCCGGTGATGGTACAAGGCCGCCGGCTCTCCTCCTTGACAGTTCCGTGCCCCTTGTCACGATCCCCTGCGACCGGGGGTCCAGCTCCTACCAGGCCCAGACCAACATCTGCTACCTAGTAGTTCCAAGGAGCCCAGCTCCTGACCTCCTCTCTCCTTCTCTCTGACTGACTGACTGACTCCTGACACTCCTGACCTCCCCTTAACCAACCCAACAAGTGGGCGACCCTATTCCACTCAGGCTGTCCACTGGTGTGTCTGGTGGGTGTGGTGCAGAGTGTTCCTAGGATTTTGATTAGCTGGTTTTGGCAACACCATTGGTTAGGGACCTGTAACCAAGGAGCAGGTGGATATTGCACAGAAGGGCAGATTGCACAATACCCTTTGACAACCTGATAGACCAGTGCGTCACATAAATCTCATACACATGCATGGTATTTTGGCCTTTTGCAGTTCTAAAAACGTTTAACATCTGCAGCAAAGCCATTGCTCCAGTACTTTTACCCCAATGAAATGAATTACAAAAAATTGCATGTAATATTGCAAAGAAAAAAGTCACAATACCCATGTATTTTATGCAGCAGTTTTTCTGTCCACCGTTGTCTGCAAATTTTTCCATTGCAAAAAATAAACATGAAACATGTACACATGTAGAAATGGTCGGCCGAGTACGGGAGAGCAAGGAAAGATGGTTGTTGGCCAACCTATTGTTCAGCCAACTGCTATTCAATGTGTATGCGTTGCTTTATGGTTGGTTCCTGAGATCTTATGATGGGATTTTTTTATCGAAAATTGTTTTTTTTTTTTTTTATAGTTAATATTTCCTCCAAAATGTGCAATAAGATTGCAAAAATGTTGTCAAATTCTTGTGGCTTTATGTTGTCCGCTCCTGGTTAGTACATGTACCACTGTACAGATAGACTAAATATGAAATGTACTTTTATGCCTCTGTTCACATTCTGTGACATTTGGTAGAATGCGTATGTAATTCATGCTTGCAAAGACATTAGGGTTTGATTCATCAAAGCTTTTAGGCCAGAAAACTGGCGTAAAAGCTTTGACAAATTTGAAAAATTTTTGTACAACATCTGTTTCACTGAGGTCTGTTGAAATGGGCAGAGCAGCAGTGGGGCAAGGTGAGGCCACACTCACTTTTCAAATTCAGTAAAAATGCCAGCGTTTAGTTTCTTTGGTGACTGTAATAGCATTTCTGGTATGATGGAGTACTCTCCACTTCTACCAGTCTTAACAAACCACCCCCATGGGCTGTAAAGAGTTACCCAGAAGTTCCATGGCATTGGTCTTTAATTCCAGCCTAATAGTACCACAAAATTACTAGACACATCGATATTATGATGAGAAAAAGGTTTCTCTTAAATACCTTGTGTTGCCAGTAGTGCCTGTGAGCGGCGCTATTGCATTCCGCTCACCCACTTCGCGTGACCCCTGGGCTCAGTGACCTCTGATGTCTGGTGATGTCACATCACATTAACTGAGGAGGGCCGCAGTCCTCCTGAGTCACTGGACTGTGGGCAGTATTTCACCATTCATCACAGCCCATCATCTCCCTGCTCTCTCTTTCACTGCAGAGTGCCGTAAGCAGGAGCACTGCTGGGCTGTGATGAGCGGTGAAACGCCGCACACAGCCCAGTGACTCATGGAAACTGGGGCCGGCCACGGTGATCTAAGGTCAACAGGAAGTCAACGTGACATCACCGGACATTACAGGTCACAGAGCCTGGGAGTCACGCGATGGAGATGAACGGTCCGCAATAGCGCCGCTCACAATCACTATTGGCAGCACAAGGTATTTGAGAGAAACCTCTTGTTTCTCAACATAGAGTGCCTTTGCGAAAGTATTCAGCCCCCATGAATTTTTCAACCTTTTCCCTCATTTCAGGCTTCAAACATAAAGATAAAAATTTAAATTTGATGGTGAAGAATCAACAACAAGTGGGTCATAATTCTGAAGTTGTACGAAATGTATTGCTTATTTTAAACTTTTATAAAAAATAAATAACTGAAAATTGGGGCGGGCAATATTATTCATCCCCTTTTCTTTCAGTGCAGCAAACTCACTCCAGAAGATCATTGAGGATCTCTGAATGATCCAATGTTGTCCTAAATAACTGATGATGATAAATATAAGCCACCTGTGTGTAATCAAGTGTCCGTATAAATGCACCTGCTCTGTGATAGTCTCAGTGTTCTGTTTAAAGCACAGAGAGCATCATAAAGACCAAGGAACACAACAGCCAGGTCCGTGTTACTGTCGAGACGGTTAAAGCCGGATTTGGTTAAAAAAAGATTTCCACAACTTTGAACATCCCAAGAAGGACTGTGCAAGCGATCATATTGAAATGAAAGGAGTATCATACCACTGCAAATCTACCAAGACCCGGCCGTCCTTCAAACATTTAATCTCAAACAAGGAGAAGACTGATCTGAGATGCAGCCAAGAGGCCCATGATCCCTCTGGATGAACTGCAGAGATCTACAGCTGAGGTGGGAGAGTCTGTCCATAGGACAACAATCAGTCGTACACTGCACAAATCTGGCCTTTATGGAAGAGTGGCAAGAAGAAAACCATTTCTCAAAGATATCCATAAAAAGTGTGTTTAAAGTTTGCTACAAGCCACCTGGGAGACACCAAACATGTGGAAGAAGGTGTTCTGGTCAGATGAAACTAAAATCGAACTTTTGGGCACAATGTCAAACGATATGTTTGGCGTAAAAGCAACACAGCTCATCACCCTGAACACACCATCCCCACTGTCAAACATGGTGGTGGCAGCATCATGGTTTGGGCCTGCTTTTCTTCAGCAGAGACAGGGAAGATGGTTAAAATTGATAGGAAGATGGATGGAGCCAAATACAGGATCATTCTTGAAGAAAACCTGTTGGAGTCTGCAAAAGATCTGAGACTGGGACCGAGATTTGACTTTCAACAAGACAATGATCCAAAACATAAAGCAAAATCTGCAATGGATTGGTTCACAAATAAACGTATCCAGGTGTTAGAATGGCCAAGTCACAGTCCAGACCTGAATCCAATCAAGAATCTGTGGAAAGAGCTGAAATGCTGTTCACAAACGCTCTCCATCCAACCTCACTCAGCTCCAGCTGTTTGCAAAGGAAGAATGGGCAAGAATTTCAGTCTCTCGATGTGCAAAACTGATAGAGACATATCCCAAGCGACTTGCAGCTGTAATTTCAGCAAAAGGTGGCGCTACAAAATATTAACTTAAAGGGGGCTAATAATATTGCACACCCCAATTTTCAGTTTATTATTTTTTATAAAAGTTTAAAATAAGCAATACATTTCGTTCAACTTCAGAATTGTGTCCCACTTGTTGTTGATTCTTCACCAGAATATTAACATTTTTTATCTTTATGTTTGAAGCCTGAAATGTGGGAAAAGGTTGAAAAATTCAAGGGGGCCGAATACTTTCGTAAGGCACTGTATCAATGTGGCTAGTAATGAAAAGGGGTGAACCCACCTCTTTAATGACAAGTCAAGATCTTAATCTGCACATACGGCACCATATCACTGGGGCCCGCCAGGAGAGCAATCTGTGCAAGAGCTGGTGCAAAATTTTAAAATGAGAGGGAGATACAGACACCAGATGCAATAGAAGGGCTGGTGTAGAAGCCGAAGACCCTACCCACCCTCCAGCCCCAACGTAAAGCTTAGCTAAGGCTATGTGCACACGCTGTGTTTTTTTGACCCTGCGTTTTTGTGCATTTTTGGCCGCTAAAAACGCACAAAAACGCACCCGCGGCAAAAAACGTGGCAAAAAACGGATGCGTTTTTACCGCAATTTGGTGCGTTTTTGACTGCGTTTTGCTGCGTTTTTGATCTCTGCGTTTTTCCAAAGCATTGCATGGGGGGAAAACGCAGAAAAACGCAGGAAAGAATTGACATGTCCATTTTTTTCTTTTTTAAGCTCAAAAACGCAGCTTAAAAAAAAGTTGTGTGCGGACAGCAAAAATGAAAACTCATAGACTTTGCTGGGGAAGCAAAGTCATGCAGTTTTGAGGCCAAAAACGCACCCGAAAAACGCGCAAAAAACGCACTGTGCGCACATAACCTAAGGCAAACTTCTAAGGATGATTAAACATCAATCAGGATGCAGATTTTTTCACTGAAGGTATCTAAACAAACAGTTCGACAGCACCATCATGGCCATACCTTTATTTTAACATGCATAATTCTGATGACTGGTTCTATTTAGGAAAAGACTGATAACTGTACAGAGCTAAAGAGATAGGGGTGAAGGATGGAAGCTGTAGGATATTTACACTTGTCTGCTGGATAATGAGAAGAAATCTCTAGGCTGCCATTCATAGGTATTTGGAATAGTTTCTAGAAAGATGTAAACTTGGCACATCCAAATTAAAAGTCCACCTTTCTGTTTGGATTTCTACAAATTGTATGTATGTGTGTGTGTGTATGTGTGTGTGTGTGTGTGTGTGTGTGTGTATATGTATATATATATATATATATATATAATATAATATACACACAGTGCCTACAAGTAGTATTCAACCCCCTGCAGATTTAGCAGGTTTACACATTCGGCATTAACTTGGCATTGTGACATTTGGACTGTAGATCAGCCTGGAAGTGTGAAATGCACTGCAGCAAAAAAGAATGTTATTTCTTTTCTTTTCTTTTTTTTTTTAAATTGTGAAAAGTTTATTCAGAGGGTCATTTATTATTCAACCCCTCAAACCACCAGAATTCTGTTTGGTTCCCCTAAAGTATTAAGAAGTATTTCAGGCACAAAGAACAATGAGCTTCACATGTTTGGATTAATGATCTCTTTTTCCAGCCTTTTCTGACTAATTAAGACCCTCCCCAAACTTGTGAACAGCGCTCATACTTGGTCAACATGGGAAAGACAAAGGAGCATTCCAAGGCCATCAGAGACAAGATCGTGGAGGGTCACAATGCTGACAAGGGGTACAAAACCCTTTCCAAGGAGTTGGGCCTACCTGTCTCCACTGTTGGGAGCATCATCCGGAAGTGGAAGGCTTATGGAACTACTGTTAGCCTTCCATGGCCTGGACAGCCTTTGAAAGTTTCCTCCCGTGCCGAGGCCAGGCGTGTCCGAAGAGTCAAGGCTAACCCAAGGACAACAAGGAAGGAGCTCCGGGAAGATCTCATGGCAGTGGGGACATTGGTTTCAGTCAATACCATAAGTAACGTACTCCACCGCAATGGTCTCCGTTCCAGACGAGCCCGTAAGGTACCTTTTACTTTCAAAGCGTCATGTCAAGGCTCGTCTACAGTTTGCTCATGATCACTTGGAGGACTCTGAGACAGACTGGTTCAAGGTTCTCTGGTCTGATGAGACCAAGATCGAGATCTTTGGTGCCAACCACACACGTGACGTTTGGAGACTGGATGGCACTGCATACGACCCCAAGAATACCATCCCTACAGTCAAGCATGGTGGTGGCATTATCATGCTGTGGGGCTGTTTCTCAGCCAAGGGGCCTGGCCATCTGGTCTGCATCCATGGGAAGATGGATAGCACGGCCTACCTGGAGATTTTGGCCAAGAACCTCCGCTCCTCCATCAAGGATCTTAAGATGGGTCGTCATTTCATCTTCCAACAAGACAACGACCCGAAGCACACAGCCAAGAAAACCAAGGCCTGGTTCAAGAGGGAAAAAATCAAGGTGTTGCAGTGGCCTAGTCAGTCTCCTGACCTTAACCCAATTGAAAACTTGTGGAAGGAGCTCAAGATTAAAGTCCACATGAGACACCCAAAGAACCTAGATAACTTGGAGAAGATCTGCATGGAGGAGTGGGCCAAGATAACTCCAGAGACCTGTGCCGGCCTGATCAGGTCTTATAAAAGACGATTATTAGCTGTAATTGCAAACAAGGGTTATTCCACAAAATATTAAACCTAGGGGTTGAATAATAATTGACCCACACTTTTATGTTGAAAATTTATTAAAATTAAACTGAGCAACATAACTTGTTGGTTTGTAAGATTTATGCATCTGTTAATAAATCCTGCTCTTGTTTGAAGTTTGCAGGCTCTAACTTATTTGCATCTTATCAAACCTGCTAAATCTGCAGGGGGTTGAATACTACTTTATACACTGTATATATATATATATATATAATCAGTGTATATATAGAAACAGAAGTTCCAGGCGGCACACAATCCTTCAAGGTGCACGTGTCCAAGGAAGGCATCCACAGTATAATTAATACAAAGGACCGGCACTCCAAATCTTCTGAAATATTTTTGTAGTTTATTCCATCATAATATACAGGCGTAAATATACTGTATATATACTGTATATATATATATATATATATCAGTGTATGTATATATATATATATATATATATATATATATATATATAGTATATATGTGTGTATATATACATGCATTATATATATATGCAATATATACACACATATATATATATATATATATATATATATATATATATATCTCCTGAACACTACAAAAAACATATTGTAATTCAATAAAACAGAATATAGAAATTTAAAGAGGCCTGAAAACCTGAAACAGGGGTTTCAAAGCAATATTTGTCTCGGAGTCATCCCACTAATTTGCATCATTTATGGTAATTAATCTTTCATTTAGGCAAAGAGATCTTAAGGACCCCTGAGGGTCCAGGTGTAATTGCTATATCTTAATTACCTATAGTTGGACTTCTGCATACAATTATTGTGAAAACTCAATGTGAATGTCAATTTTATTTGGAAGATAAATCATAAAACAAATAACAAAACAGCTGTCTAACAACATTGTGGATGATTCAGTGCATAAATTTGTAATAATCCATTACTAGGAAGAGATCTATAACTCAGAGTTCAGTAACATTAGAGTTTCTTGTCTTCATCCAAGTCTGTTAAGCAGCAGTTGCAAAGAATTTGTGTGTATTTCGTCATCCAAGCTGCAAAAATTAAGAAAATTAGGGACACGTTTAATCAGTTGTCCACCGGAGCATTTCATTATACAATCAAAGTGTTTGGGAAGATGTGTGTGTACATGAGGAATACCAGTTTCTGACCAGAACATTACTTTTGTCCAGCAATTTTCACCAGTTTTCCCCATTGTAGGTTTTATGTCTGACTTCCAGTTCTCTCTCAGCTAGTGGATGAAGACTAATTGCTGTGATGTTTTCCAATGGCACTTCAAAATTGCTGTAGCTGTTAATTTTTTAATATATTATATAAATGATACATAGTTACTATGTTGGTGTTGAATGATATAATCCTGTCTGCCTGTAGTCACTACTAGATGAAATATAATGACGATGGATTTCTAAAAAATGTGTTGATGACCTCAAACTTAAAAACATTTTTTATCCCGCTGTTAGATTCCCCCAGTAGTGAAAGCAGTCTGCAAAAATGATGTTAACTTACAATTTCCTTTGCAACCAGAATCTGCACATTTAAAGGGGTTATCCGGCTTCTTTTGACTTTTTTTTTTTTTTTTTTTTTTTTACCCTATTGGGCTACATTGGGGCAGGTAAGTAGATAGAGACCACTTACCTGCCCTGCTGTCAGCCCCTCTCTCCCGGCTCAGAGTGGTCATGTGACCGCTCCTGCCGCGATTTTGCTGCTTCCGGTCATTTCATGTCAATATGGGGTGGACCATGTTGACATGCAAATCTGGAACAGCATGTCGCCTCCCTGCTGGGCGGCTACAGTGCGATGAGCCCCGCCCCCCTTCCCTGCACCCTCCCACACATTCCCCCGCGCCCCTTACTCTCCCCGCAACCTCCCCCTGCACTGCTGTAGGGTCCGTGACCTGGGGGAGGTGCCTGGCGTCGGCTGCCGCGGTGTCAGCGCCAGCACCAGGCCCCTGCTCAGGTACATTTGAAAGCGCTGATGAGAAGCAGCGCAGCGCTGCTTCTCATCACTTTTTCGCTGTCTGTGCTTTTTTCAGCACAGCGGTGATGTCACTACTGTGCTGATATGTCCAGAGCACAGACAGCGTGCGAACGTGCAGGAGCGGCGGCGACCGAGGACGGGTGAGTATGTACTCCCTACATGTGTTCCCTATGGGGGTAGGGGGGGGGTCGGTACAGAGCGCCGTGTGTGCGTGCAGTGCAGAGCCATATGTGTGTGTGTGCGGTGCAGAGCCATATGTGTGTGCGGTGCAGAGCCATATGTGCGTGTGTGCGGTGCAGAGCCATATGTGCGTGTGCGGTGCAGAGCCCAATGTGCGTGTGCGGTGCAGAGCCCGATGTGCGTGTGCGGTGCAGAGCCCGATGTGCGTGTGCGGTGCAGAGCCCGATGTGCGTGTGCGGTGTAGAGTCTGATGTGCATGTGCAGTGCAGAGTCATATGTGCGTGTGTGTGGTGCAGAGCCATATGTGTGCGTGTGGTGTGCAGAGCCATATATGCGTGTGCGGTGCAGAGCCCGAAGTGCGTGTGCGGTGCAGAGCCCGATGTGGGGCTGTTATTTGCCATGCTGTAGTGATAACAGGTCAGGTGCTGGGGAAGAATACTAACAGGGAATGTGTGTGCAGGGGGCGGGCAGAGGGCGGGGCCGACACTGAGGGCTGGCAGGGGGCGAGGCTGGACACTGAGGCCGGGCGGTGACAGCTCTGACTGAGGTTTTGCACAGGAAGTGGTCAGTTTGCTTGTGCTGAATGTAAACAAGGAGCTGCAGAGAATAAAGGGATAATTCAAGAGGAACAAAAGTTAGAAAACAAAAAATAACAATGTAGGGGTGATTTATATGACAATACAGCACAGATTAGCTTACCAAAAATTTTTGAGTTTATGTCGGACAACTCCTTTAAGTAATTTTTTAATTCGCAGGAGACTGCAAGGAGGGGTTCTGTCTTTTTGCTCTCAGCTCACATACTGGGAGCTTGTAGAAGGTGAGTCAGCCAGCTCCTTTAACAGGGTACTGGTGCTGTGTAGCGGCCATTGCTGTGGTGGTTTTGTGTCAGTGGACCCTGGAGCCATGAGGACTCAGCCTTGTAGCATTGTGTTGTGAGGCACCAGGTCACCTGCCCTACTGATGCACTGTTGTTGAGGCGATGGTTGGCATGCGGCGCCGCACATGTAATGCTTCAAATAAGTTAGGGACCCACTCAGCGGTTCGCCATGATGTGGCAGTGGGCTTCATACAGTCTGATCAGAATGTTAAACCAAGAACCTCATGTTCAGGTTTGTACATTTTTGCCTAGCGGCATTAGATCATAGTATGATTTTTGGATGTGCAGCCATGTCTCTTTCTACAGCTATTGCATACTTGCAACTAAACATCGCCACCTGCTGGTTGGACAGGACTGATAGCCACTGAAGCATGAGGATTGTGTTTCCTGGAGGGAACATTTTGAAGGGTATACCGGATCCGGTGATAGCTGTGTGTGGCACAGGTACTATATATAAAAGGTTGGGTCGACAGAGAAGGGGAGGAATTGGCACCAACACCAGCAGGGAGGTGTACACAGCGGAGCTAGCCCATGTCAACTGCACCAGAAGAAGACCGACAACTATCTCCAGAGGAACCCAAAGACTGAATATCGTCCTAAGAGGAAAACCAGACTTTGTTGTCATGTAATGAAGACCAAAAACCATACCAGTTCACGAGGAATACTAAACTTCGTGCTTAAGCACTGAAGGCTGAAGACTGGGAACAAAACATCATCTCCAGTACAGCTTCTGAGGCAGTATTCCCCTGCGGACTATGATTAGTAATTTGCCAAAGTTTATGTGGGACAACCTGCTGTTGAGGGACTGGGTAGAATGATTGAAGAGCATGCTACACATACACCCCATATTCCCTGCCTTACAGGCAGAAATAGCCCTGCTGACTGAGAGGCCCGACAGATGGTCATGTTCCAACAAACACAAGTCCGTCATACCATAGCATACCATACCATACCTTACCTGTGAAAGCGCCCCTAGAGGTGCGAAATGGTACCGTCGTCCTCGTGCTCCCCTCCCTTCACTCCCTCATGTCTGTTACACCTGTCAGCATCGAAAAATAAAGCTGTCTGAAGCTACCTGCAGAGTGCTGCCCGCTCTTTTATTTTCTACAACTCCGTCATACTGTAGATTGTCATTAGCATTCTAGAAGAGATGAATGGAGATACTGATGACTTGGGCAATTTGCGCATGTCTTTATTCTGTGGGGTTCAGTGGGAAAGGGAGACTGTGGCTCAGTAAGTGAACACTTTGCAGGATGAGATGACCCACGTTACTAAGAAGACTGCTGACCAATACCAGGGACTGTGACCATTGAATGAAGTGCTACGAGATCAGCTAATTGTAGGTTTAAGAGACCCCTACCGGAGAATGGCTCTGAAGGAACGCTTACAGTTCAACTCCAACATGAGCTTTCTGGAACTTGGAGCTTTATCTCGGATCTGAGAGTGGGAGGCGCCTGACTTGACAGATGTGGTCTGTAGCCAATAAGTAGAATCTTCTGAGTTGCCTACCAATGAGCCAGACTGGGCTCGGGAGTTGCAGCAAGAGCTATGAGAAATTAGGATGGAATCACTTGGTATCAGAAGAACCACTGCAAATATAGTCGCAGACCTAGGGAACATGGAATTGAATGTCAGGCTTGTGTGAGAAAAGGACAAGTTTCCAGGAATTGCCGATTCTGATAAAACCAGCATAGGGGAAAGTCATTTAACTAATGCACCCCATGGTCGAGGAGCAAACCATGGGGTTTCCTACACCTTGAGAGGGGGACGAAGCCTAAAAACATAGGTTCTGAGCTACCCCCAACGTCGACCAAATTTAATGGACTCTGAATCCGGTGTTTGATGGACACAGGTTTCCAGGTGACCACCATACCTGAAGAATATTTTCCATATTTCCCATCTGTTACTCTTTCCAGAAAAGAACAGGCCATATAGCTGATGGCTGCTAACCAGTTGAAGATACACATCTGCAGGAAGAATCTTGAAAGAATAGGGAATGTTCTAGTGAAAGGCTCCAATGGGAATTAACCTACTGTGACTCTAGGAATGAACGTGTTGAGAGAAGTTGGGCAGTTTCTGGCAGAAGGTTGACGGGGGCGTAATCTGGCTTGAGACGCTCAATGTTACTCGAGTAGAAAAATGTCCCGCCTCTATTCCTCCTCTAGGAAAAGTGGTAGTGCCCTCCAGTACCACCTTCACTCTGTCCCTGGGACAGATGACAGACAGTACTAACTATGCTGGTCTGGGCCTGGGTGCCATTGGAGGGAGTGGAGGGGCAAATTGAACCCCTGTGGGAGGAGAAGAGATACCAGGGCTCTTGGATATTTGCACACTGGCAACTGTGCGTCAAGGACCAGTACTGGTGAGGTGCCTGGACCTGAGTGGGTTGAGTCTACAATTAAACTCTAAGCAGGAAGTGGGCAGAGTGTGTGTAATGCCAAAATATCTCACCCAGTCTGATGTTATAAAACGGACTTCAGTAAAAGGGGATCTGTGGACCTTGTCAGTGTACTTTAAACAGAAACAATGGAGGGGCAAGACAAGAGTTAATCAAGAAATTCTAAGACAAATGGAAGTAAACCTGCCTACGTTCTCTCCCCAACAAGTGGGAGAGGTCGAAGAACTGCTGTAATAGTATTAGGAAGTGTTTGCCCACCATGATTGACAACTTTGGCTGCAATAGGGCCATCCAACATGAGATCCCTACTGGAAGTATGGCACCCCTCCGGGAGAGGTACCAACAGATTCCACCCCAGATGGGAAAGATCTACTGTCACACATGCAATGGAATGGGATGACATGAAAGAGTCAGTGTCCTTGGGTTGCATCTAATGTACAGGTCTGGAAGAAGGCCAGAACATTGAGATGTTGTGTAGACTACCGATGTTTAAATACCTCCACTGTTCTGGACTGATATCCCTTGCCAGGAAGCAGAGCATCATTGTCTGCTTTGGGTAAAAACTGAATACTTCTCTTCTCTCAGTCTGGTCAGTGGCTACTGGAATGTACCTATGGCTGTATAAGATCGTCCGAAGACGGCTTTCATCCTTCCCATGGTGTCATATGAATTCAACCTGATGCTGTTTGGGATAACCAAAGCTCCAGGGACATGCCAATGCCTGATGGAAAGATGTCTGTGGGATTTGAATTTTGAAGCAACGCTAATATAGAGTATATAACAAAAGTGAGTACACTCCACATTTTTGTAAATATTTTATATCTTGTCATGGGACAACACTGAAGATCTGACATGTTGAGGAGTGTATTCACTTTTGTGATACACTGTATAGCGACACATAAGTATTCATATACACACTGTATAGCGACACATAAGCATTCTTATATATACAAAAGTTTCCATACTCACCACTAATACAAGTTAGCAATTTTTGTTTCTTCTGAAAAGGCAAGTAAACTCCTAAATAATAAGCAGGAATTCCAGACAGTGCAATTCCAATGCCGATAAGTGAATTTATAGCATCACTATAGAGTGGAACGATAACGAGGAAAAGGCTGCAGATGCAATACACAACAGGGAAGAAGAGACTGACCTGTAAGCAAGCAGCAATTGTTTAGAATTCATACAGAAAAAAGGTATATTATCTCTTAATTGAAAGGGTTAACTAGGATTGGCCAAATCTCCGACTTATCCCAAAAAAATAGTGGTTTAAAATAATCTAATTTAAACATTATATGTATGTTTGTTTAATAAAGAATTATTGTTTATGATATTTTTGGGTCATTCTTATTTCTTTGGAAGTTTAGGATTGGCCAAAATTAGGCTAAAAATTGTATTAAAAAAAAAATTATTATCTGAAAAAATACCCAAAGCTGAAAACTCCGCCGCTCAGGTGCTCCCTGTTGATCTCAGCATTTTTTTCTGCAGTGGTCTCATAGCTTGGCAGGGTTGACTTGCTGTCTACCCAGTGAATTGCTATTACATGGGTAGTCAATGCTGCAGGGAAGGAAAATTAAGCTGCAGAGTCGCAGCATTCGAGAGACTGGAATTTTTTATTTATGTAATTTTTTTTTTTATTACATACCAGTTACAACTTTTAGTCTAGTTATGTCTAAACCTGGAGAACCTCTTTAAATGTGTTGTCTCATCATCTTTTAAAGGAAAAATTGGCAAGTGCTTGTCAAAACTAACAACAATGCAATGTACTTGTTATTAAAAACCCACTGTTTTCTACAAAATTGGATGGAATTTTATTTTTTATGTATTCCCTGCTTGTTGTATAGGTTATTGGCCACCATTGCACTTTATCCAAAGTGGCCAATCTTCTACGCATGAACGGCAGTGCTTACAAGCTTTTTTCCTTTACAGCTTGTAAGCTCAACTCTCAAACTGGCAGAATCACTGGAACTAGACTGCCTAGGTGCCAATACATTCATTACATGCTGAAGAGGCAAAGCTGCTCTGATAGCAGAATCCATGAATGCACAGTACGGGCAAGTGGTACAACCATGCTGAAAGTCCAGAGTGTCTATCAATCAGGAGTGCACTGCCCCTTGGCAAGCAGGAATAATGGAAGCACGGGGCTCCAGAAGATTGAAGATGTGATAACCCTTTTAAGTTTATTAACATAATTTCCATCAATATGATATTGATTTCTCGGCCTATAAAAATTAAAGTCTTAGAAACCACCTTTTAACCCTCATTAGTTGGCAAGAAATACACATTAATTCCCTAATGATCCCTAATACCGAAAGCTGGATCTGTTTAATTCATATTAAAGGGAATCTGTCATCAGGTTTTTGCTATGTAATCGGATAGCAGCATGATATAGGGACAGAGACCCCAAATTCAAGTGATGTGTCAGTTAGTTTACTGGGGGCAGTAGTTGTGATAGAATCACAGTTTTCTCTGCTGGAGATCTAGGAGAGTTTGGAATGCCGAGCTGTGTAGAACCTCACCCACATAGCTGATTAGCTGCTTTCTGTGTACACTGTATATTGACAAAAAGCTCCTAATCAGTGGTGGAGGAGTGATTGGACCAGGAAACATGAAACACCTAGACCTCCAATAAAAGATTGCTTTTATTAAAACAGCTAAACACAGCCCAGTAAGTCACAGATTGCTAGAATCAGGGTCTCTGTCCCTAGACCATGCTGTCCTCAGATTACATAGCAAAACCTGCTGACAGATTACCTATAATATTAATATAGGCTAAGGGAAAAAAGAATATATCACATTTTTTCAAGTTAAAAAAGTTTAATTTTATCTAAGCTAACTAAAAAAAACCCACACTTTATGGATGTTCATGCTCTAATAATGATCCGTTCATGCTTTCTCTAGGAATTATTACCTTCACAGGACGTGACCTCTGAGGTTGAGTGATTCTCAATACTATCAATCCAGCAACAGAAAGTCCGACAAACAACCAGTAGCTGAAGCTGTAATAGTTGATTAACTGGAAGACATCTTCCACAAACAGATATAATAAAGCCATCAGTGCCTAGGACACAAAAGATTATATCGTCATGTCTGCTGTTAATAACACCTATTATTTCTAAAGTGGCAATATATTGCGCAGCACTTTACAATTTAGAGTGGACATGTAGAGACAATATCAAACATGGCAGAGTAATGCAGGTGTCACACGGGACGATCTATCGTGCGATCGCACGAGCGATCGTACCCGCCCTCGTCGTTTGTGCATCACGGGCAATTAGTTGCCCGTGGCGCACAAAGTCGTTAACCCCCGTCACACGTACTTACCTCCTGGACGATGTCGCTGTGGGCGGCGAACATCCTCTTCCTGAAGGGGGAGGGACGTTCGGCCTCACAGCGACTTCACACAGCGGCCGGCCAATAACAGAGGAGGGGCGGAGATGAGCGGGACGTAAACATCCCGCCCACCTCCTTCCTTCCTCGTTGCCGGCGGGACGCAGGTAAGCTGTGTTTATCGTTCCCGGGGTGTCACACGGAGCGATGTGTGCTGCCTCGGGAACAATGAACAACCGGAGCACAGAAGAAGAAACAACATTATGAAAATGAGCGACGTGTCAACGAGCAACAATTAAGGTGAGTATTTTTGCTTGTTCACCGTCGCTCGTAGCTGTCACACACTACGATATATCAAACGATGCCGGATGTGCGTCACTTACGACGTGACCCCGCCGACATATCGCCCAATATATCGTACCGTGTGACGCCCGCATTACACTATTCAATAGATACCTAAAGGAGTGAGGGCCCTGCTCGTAAGCTGCAATCTATGATGATTAAAGGGAACCAACCACCAGGATATTCCCATATAAAGTAAAGGCATAAGGCAGGTAAAATGCCATAATGGCACTATCATGGTGAATTGGTGCAACCTGTGAGGCCCAAGAGGTAAAGGGGCCCATTTCTACCTCCAAAGCAGATGCAATTTTGCATTTTGATACGTTTTGGGCTGCCAAGAGCCCATATATTTTTTCTCGCACAGGGGCTCTTTTCTGCCTGTGAGTGAGACTACCTGAGAACTATAAGAACAGCCCTCAGATGCCAGCCAAAAAGGGCTGCCACCTACCAACTGTACAGCTGTATGCAGGCAAACTGGTACTTCTAACATGGCCCTGTAAGCCAATTTAATTTTGGCAGTCATAAAAGCCAAAACGTTATACAGATATACAATGATGAGCAAAATGGTAACAATATAGACAATCATATTGGGTATCTCATACATAAATTTGACTTGCAACTATTTAGCATATGATTAGTTATGCAGATTCTTGTCATGTTACTGCATTGTTACTGTTTTGCTCTAGGTGGTGTAGAAATATTTTTCTTCCTGTATACTACAAATTACAACCTGTTCCCACATTCTCAGCTGATTCTTACCAGTTCTCCCAATTCAGTTGTTCAAATTGAAGGATGGTGCCGACCCCGGGCTGCATGGGCCCTGCATTCCTTTGCCAAGGAGACCCTTAGTGCGGATGTGACTTTGGGTGGCATGATACTTACTGGTTTCTTCAGGCTGATGTCCATCACCCCACTGGCAGTAGTTGTAGACAGTTAGTAATAGTAATACAAGCAACACTAGAGCTTGCTTAGCCAACCAAAAACTTTCGCTTTTATTCTTCACTCCATAATAACAGACATGGCCTTCCTTTCCTTCCTTCCTCTCAGTTTGGGGTACTACTCTTTGACCTGTTACCCTATGCTATCATGGATCTCGTCCTCAAGCTCTGGGGTCTGTGTCTCCTTCCCTCTCACTCCATTCCCATTCATCCAATTCTGGGCCCCGGCAGCTCTCAACCTGTAGGACTCTCCAAGCCCGCTAGCGTGAGCTATAGGCACCAGATCTATCGAGGTTAACACTGGGTTCCCTGACTGGCCCTAACACCGAGGCCACGTCTTCTCACACTTGAACCCTATTCTATACTGCTCCTCTCGAGACCTCCCAACTGTCCTCTTTCCCGCATCTGTCACTTCCCCTTTAACCCTGTCCCTTCCATCTTGCTGCTATCCCAGCCTAACCACTAAGTAGCGCCTTTGGTGACAGTCCCACTCTACTGTAGCTGGAACTTGCACCCAGCTAGAAGCATTACATATTAACAAATACAATTGGTATACCATATAGAATACATGGCATGAACAGTACAGGGGAAAGTTGATAATCTACAATATCATGCCACAGAATGGGCAAAAATAAGTGTCCTAATTCAGTGCAGTCTCTCAGGGGGTGGCACAATCCTCCTGCAGCAGAAGCGCTGACAGTGCCACCCTCTTAGAGATGGAAGTCTGCACTGCAGGCTGTCAAGAGCATCCTAACATGGGGGAAAAATACTCACCTGCCCTACAGCCAGTGGAAACAGGAGCCGAGCAGCAGAGCCCTCCCCTCCACAGCATCACAGCATGCAGACTGGAGCCACATAGAGGGGGGGGGCTAACAGAAGGGGGCAAAGCCAAAGACAGCGGTAGACAAAAGAAAAGAGTGGGAGAGAGAAAAGATGGAGGAAATGACAAGAGAGAGTAAGGCAGGAGACAAGAGAGAGAGAGACCGGCAGGAAGAGAGAGAGGCAGGAGACAAGAGGCAGGCAGGAAAGACTAGAGAGACAAGAGACAGCTTGGAGACAAAAGAGACAGGAAAGAATAGAGAGACAAGAAACTGGCAGGAAAGAAGAGAGACAAGGGAGGGACAGGCAGGAGATACGAGAGAGAGAGACTGGAGATACAAGAGAGAGGCAGGAGGGACACAGGTGAGAGGGCTGTATATAAGACACCATCTCTTACTTGCCTTAAAGGGGTTGTCTCTGTGTCACTCTTTGTGACAGTAGACTTTTGAAACCTCATTTCACCCGCACTTTTCGCTACAATGATTCTCTGGTGTGAGAGCCAGGAACTGTGGTCACGTAGCCACAAATATATGATATGCAAACTCCCGGTCAGAATCCGACTGTTTCTGGCCTTGCGCAATACACTTGAAATTAGTGAGGCCACAACCCTTTAGTCGCATTCTGGCCGGGAGTCTACATATCTCATATTTGCGGCCACATGATCACTGTTCCCGTCTCTCAGCCCAGAGAATCCTCACAGCGCACAGTGAGTACAATGTGAGGATTCACAAGTCTGCAGTCACATGGAGTGACACATGGAGTGACTGCAGACTTGTATTTGTAGATCAGACAACCCATTAACTCCTTCATGACATATGTTGTACATGTACATCACATTTCGTGACCCTGATTTTGGTGCAGTCTTGCACGGCGAGCTCACATTTCTCTCAGCAGATGATGTGTTATGATTCAGTGACCAAGGAGGATCAGAAAAAGGACAAAAATGCGGAAAATCCAAAAAGTAACCAGAGTGGCTGGAACCTTAACGGACTGCAGACCTAATACTGACACACAACTAGAAGTAGCCGTGGGGCGTGCCTATGATGACCTAGTCACCGCGACACAGCCGGAGAACTAAATATTCTTAGACTGGTTTCAGACGTACCAGTCACACGCATGGTTATGGTCATACGTGTGTCATACGTATGTTACACGTATGTCATACATATGTTACACATGTGTCACGCGTGTGTCACACGTGTGACATACGTGTTTGCATACGTGTGACACGTACCGGGTAAAACACGTGTCTCTGTAATGAAAAGATATTCTATATTTACCTGTATCCAGCGATGCTGTCTCCGGCTTTGCTGCGTCCCACTCCTGATCCCCGCTAATTATTTTCATTGATTATTCACTGCCTGAGGATCTGGAAGCCGGGGCATCGCGGGGACAGGCTGGGTGCAGCACAGCCGAAGACAGCATCGCTGGGGACATCACCGGGGACATCGCCGGTGACAGGTGAGTATACAGCAGTTTGTGCAGTGACATCCAGGGACTCATCAGGGTTCCCAATGAACTCTCATGAACCCCTGGAAGTCACCATCGTGACACTCCCTGTAACGCAGTTGTCGCAGGGGGGTCATCAGGAGGTCATCAGAGTTCATTGGGAAATCCGATGACCTCTTGGACGACCCTGCACACACACTGCTGGCAGGATACTCACCTGTCACTACTGTTAGCCTTCCACGGCCTAGACAGCCTTTGAAAGTTTCTTCCCGTGCCGAGGCCAGGCTTGTCCGAAGAGTCAAGGCTAACCCAATGACAACAAGGAAGGAGCTCCGGGAAGATCTCATGGCAGTGGGGACATTGGTTTCAGTCAATACCATAAGTAACGTACTCCACCGCAATGGTCTCCGTTCCAGATGAGCCCGTAAGGTACCTTTACTTTCAAAGCGTCATGTCAAGGCTCATCTACAGTTTGCTCATGATCACTTGGAGGACTCTGAGACAAACTGGTTCAAGGTTCTCTGGTCTGATGACACCAAGATCGAGATCTTTGGTGCCAACCACACACGTGATGTTTGGAGACTGGATGGCACTGCATACGACCCCAAGAATACCATCCCTACAGTCAAGCATGGTGGTGACAGCATCATGCTGTGGGGCTGTTTTGGTGCCAAGGGGCCTGGCCATCTGGTCCGCATCCATGGGAAGATGGATAGCACGGCCTACCTGGAGATTTTGGCCAAAAACCTCCAATCCACCATCAAGGATCTTAAGATGGGTCGTCATTTCATCTTCCAACAAGACAACGACCCAAAGCACACAGCCAAGAAAACCAAGGCCTGGTTCAAGAGGGAAAAAATCAAGGTGTTGCAGTGGCCTAGTCAGTCTCCTGACCTTAACCCAATTGAAAACTTGTGGAAGGAGCTCAAGATTAAAGTCCACATGAGACACCCAAAGAACCTAGATAACTTGGAGAAGATCTGCATGGAGGAGTGGGCCAAGATAACTCCAGAGACCTTAACTTGTTGGTTTGTAAGATTTATGCATCTGTTAATAAATCCTACTCTTGTTTGAAGTTTGCAGGCTCTAACTGATTTGCATCTTATCAAACCTGCTAAATTTGCAGGGGGTTGAATACTATTTGTAGGCACTGTAGCTAGAAAACAGATTCAGCAACGATGAGGCCCAAACTCTCTGCATAGGAAAGGATCGGAAAGAGCACTGTCTGCAGCCATAAAAACCCTAATAAATCTCAGCACGCGTGATATGGAAAAGCCCTGAGCCCACACAGGCTCGACCCCACTAAATCAGTACTCTGGTGTTACAGGGATCCAAAAAACACTAATATAGATGAGGGACTGAATTTAATACCAAGCATGACAAAACACAATACATAGCAGAACATGGAGCTAGGTATACAGACACTCCCAGCAGGGAATGATCCAACTCTACCAGGAACTCCACACAGGTAAAATCAGGAATCAAGCATTAGTATCAAAACAGAGAAAACTACAAGAAAGTGGAAACAATAAGCAGAGGTACAAAGATCAACTTATCTCAGAGGAGTTCTGGTAGAGAGAAGGGCTGGTTTCAGAATGTCCTTAGCACACAGGAGATACATTGAGCACCGCCAAGGAACAGGAAAAAAACTACTCAGCTATATAGGCCCAATCTGAATGACCTGATTGCCAGTCCTCCACAGGTGTCTGGCTCCAATTCAACAAATCAACTGCACTGCCAGCACTGACCACAAGAGGGAGCCCCAAACTGGAAAATGTATTCACAACATGATGGCTGTGTAATTCAGCTATTGTGGCGCCCCTAAGGCTTCAGTTGCCAAAGAGTATTGCACCCACATTTGGGTGTAATGCTAAAGCCGGATCCTGAGGGGATCAGTCCCAGTTTTACCACATTACACACTCAAATACACACCAAGTTGCCCTGTTCCCACTGGGGACTGGGCTAGGGTAGGGCAATATAGGGGTTGACGACAGAGTGACATTTACAGGATGCCCTCACACAGGTGCCCCAGTCCCACTATCTTAGGACCTGGGAGGGGGGAAGTGCAGCCAGTAGGGGGAGTCAGGAGCCACCACAACAGTTAGGGAGTTCTCCAGCAGGAGAGCAACAGAGCAGTCACATTTTACAGGTGCTCCGGTGCTAAGGAGGAGAAGTTCACACGATTGCTGTGGGGAGAGGGATCTCTGCCCCACCCGGAACGGCGCCACACAGGGTGGCAGGACCCTAGGGAAGATCATACTCCACGTTGGTTTTCCAGAATCTGCCTGGACAGGGAAAGTTCCAAGCTTCCCTGACCACAAAGCGCCCTTGAGCACAGTGCCATATAGGATCTGGGGCCTTGGATGACTTCAAACCCCACAGCGGAACCACGGCACCTGCATATAGGGACAAGAGCTCGACTCATGAAAGCCAGGGTCCCCTCGTAGCATCAAGCCAGGGGATCCACAGCACAGGCGTTAAAAGGAGGGAACCCACCGAACACCAAACCGGACTGATCTCTAATGGGTTCGGGTCCGACGGAGTCCATCATAGCAAGTGACTAGTATTACCCGGGTGAGCGGCACAGCACTAAAAGTGGATAAACAATCTGGAACTGCAGCCATAGACTCTGACTCTTCATTACCGGCACCGCCGCTCCGTGCCTAGGTGCCCACCATCACTATTCCCCTCATCATCCTCCCCGGGGCCCGCTCCACCTGTGGGGAGCGATACCATCTATAGCTGCTACCACCATCTGCCCCGAAGGACAGCGACAGCAGCGATGGCCCGTCACCTGGTTGCATACCACAGGTGGCGTCACGACAAACACCTCACTACTACATCATCATCCTTCCCCAGCCATCTTCTGTACACCTCGGGGCAAATGAGCCGGGCTAGGCCGCCCGTAACCATGACAGTTGATGGCCTGGTGACGAGTAGATTAACCGCCTGCCCCGTGGGGTGCTACACTATCATCCACCTATAATAGTCGTGGATTGAGTGCAACTATGCCTGTAGCTGTTAACCTGTCACGGTAAATCTCTGACAGTGGCATTTAACACACACCGGCAAGGGAGTGCGTCTTTCCACATGCTCATCAGCGCGCTGTGATGTGATTGCAGGGCACCGATGGGCTGCCATAACAGCCGGGGGTCTGCTTAAGACCTATGTGTCTGTCATCATGATTCTCTTGTGAAAGCCAGCCTGTGGCCGGAGGTTCATGGAACATATGGATTTTTGTATAGCACAGATGTTCGCAGCTTCAAGAACCCTAATGGTACTAACAAATACAGTAAAAAGTGAAGAAAAAAAGGTTTTTACAAATATGAAAAAAAATACAAAAGTTTAAATCACCCCCCTTTTGCCCTGTTAAAAAATAAAGACATTAAAAAAATGCACACATTTAGTATCTCTGCATTTCTAAACGTCCGCGCTATCAAAATATAAAATAAATTAGTCCGATCAGTAAATGGCGTAATGAGAAAAAAATCAAAACGCCAGAATTATGGTTTTTTTGGCCACCGCAACAATGCAATAAAATGCAATATGAGGCAGTAAAAATAAATTGTATCTACCATAAAATGGTATTTCGTAAAAACGAAATTTGAAAACTTTACAAAAAACAGTGACATAAGCAAACATTAATTATTTTTATTTTTTTTTACAAATTTCCGTTTTTTTTTTCTTCACCTCTTAAGCAAAAAAACAACTATGCATGTTTGGTATATGTGTTCTTGTACTGACCTGAAGAATGGTGTCATTCAAAATTAGAAGTTCTCCCATAAAAAAAAGCCCTCCTACGGCTATGTGGATGAAAAAATAAAAAAGTTATGGTTTTTGCAAGAAGGGGAGGAAAAAATGGAAAATAGCCATTTCATGAAGAGGTTAACTCTAATTTTTCCTGCACCATGCTCTTTCTTGTCTGGCTGCAGTATATTGGAAATACATATTGTATGTCAACTATAATAATTTGATAATATACTCGTATATACACCGTATTTTCCAAGAAAATAAGACCTAGCAGGATTTTGAGGGCTTTTGGACTATACTTAAAATATAAGCCCTACTCCAAAAATTAGTCCTAGTTGCGGTTCATTTGTGTGTACTCTACTAATAGTATCCTGAAATAAGGCTTGGGCAGCCCTATCAGGGTATGTAACGTTTATTGCTGTACTTTGACCCATTGTGTTTCTGTAAGCCCCGGAAGATTTATAGCCGCACGTCAGCTGTTGATGCAAAATGAATGACCCCTTCCCCTGCTCATAATCCCACTCCCACTCCTCTGCGCTAGCATCAGTGATTGGGTGCAGTCAGGCGGCCATATTACTCACCCAAGGATCGGATCGCAATCCTCGGACTGGCCATTGCTCTCCTGATCTGAGCATGATAGCTGCATGAAAATACATGCTGTCATGCTCAGGTCAGAGCAGATAGCCAGTCCATGGATTGTGATGCCATCCACACATCAGGTGGTGCCTATCATATGTTCTTTCCACCATCTAGGTGCTTCCCCCACACTTCATCCTACCAAGTGACCCCCCCCCATCCCAAGACCCTATGGTCTTAGCCTTTGTTGGTTCTTACTAAAAAAATTTAAACTTCTTCATTTACATTTACTCTTAGTACTGCCTCCTGATCCACCACATGCTGACCTTGCTGACCCTGAATCATTGCCTCCTGTGTGAGGACGCACTGAAAAGAGTCAGTGAGAACCAGCATGTGGTGGATGAGAAGGACAAAAAAAAGGTCCGTGATAATGAAGTAGAGGTGTTGGACTGGTCCCTATATTCCCCAGACGTCAACCCAATCAAACACTTATGGTTAGAGTTGAAGAAGAAGCAGTACGCATACCCAAGTGAGAAGACCAGGCTTCACCAACATTGGAAACGTGTAGAAGATACTGGGGAACAGATTTCAGTCAACACATGCTTGAATCTGATCGAGAACATGCCCAGAAGGATTCAGGCAGTGTTGAAAGCCAAAATAGGATTTACAAAATACTAACAAAATAATAAAAATTAAAATTTAGATTTTTAGGAGCAAAACAGTAACAATGCTGTGACATGACAAGAATCTGTATAACTAATCATATGCTAATTACTTGCAAGTCAATTTTTTTTTTGAGATAGCCAAGATGATTTTCTATAAAATGAAGGTAGTCTCACGTTCAAGCTGTAGTGGATGGTGAGATATGGATCCTGAAAGTCAAAAGTTCAAAACATTTTGCACGTCAGGGGTAAGTAGCTATGGGTCTCTTACATTAGGCCAAATATGACTATACATGGGTTCTAATATTGTCATCTGCTGCTAATTTGAGCCTAAGTTCTCAAGCAGACTCCACAGGGGTGTACAATATGCAAAAAATTGTCAAGGTAGAGTTGTTTTCATTGGGGTGTACTGAAGATGAGGAGATCTATGCAGTCATAAGTGTGTGGTCTTCCCCAGCCCCATCCTAGACCTGCGGTATCTCCCGAGATCCAACAAAAAATATGGTTCATGAAGTTTTTCCTGAGTCTGTAAGTCATTGTACGATGGCCCAGGAAATACCAGACTGTTCTCTGAGTGTATGTAAGTCTCATTGGTTCCTCTGGTTTTATTGAATCATTCCAATGGGAATAGTTCACTAATGAATGAGTCTCTTTTTTATGTTGTGCTATGTCTTACATTAAACAGTAGAGCAGGCACAGGAGTAAAATTTTGCAGATGAATTAGGCTCAAACTTGCTGGTAGGTGGCCTTCACGTGCGCCAACATAAAAGAGTCTACAAAAATAAAAATACATTATTACTTATCACGTTAGTATTAACAGTATAAGGCTTGTTTCACATGTCAGTGATCCTGGCACGTATGTGACTGTTTTTATACGTACCAGAATCACGGACATACGCAGACTCATTATAATCAATGGATCTGCTTACACATCAGTTGTTTTTCACTGACCATGTCTCCGTGTGCGCGTACATGTGTGTCCGTGATTTCCATACGGAGACATGTCCATTTTTTTCTGGCATCGCTGTCACATGGTCCACACAATGGTGTGACCCATGAAACAGGTACCAGAAAAACATGTACATTGAAAATAAAAAGCTTTTTAAACTCACCCGTCTCCAGTGATGCTGTGTCTGACTGCTGCTCTCTGCTGCTTCCAAGCTAGCTTATTATTCTCATGCATATGCACTGCACAACCGACCCGGAAGTATCTGCAATGGGGAGAGACACAGCGGCTGGAGACAGCATCCGGGAGACTTCAGCACCACGAACAGCAGGAGCGTGCACAGGTGAGTTTATATCCATGTGCACAGATAGTACATGTAGAACCCAGGTGTGCTGTGAATCATGGCAAACAGAGGGACATATGCGTTTTTAACACATCAGTGAAAAATGTCTGTGTTTTTCACTGACGTGTGAAACAGGCCTAATACTGTCAAAAGGCTATTTATAAAGGATATAACTATTAAAAATGAGCAGACATTTTAAATACATATTACTCTGGTTTTGACATTTGGTGCATTTGGACCTGTGAACATTTCCACATTTCTTCACATTACACCCACAAACTTACATATACTTTATTGGGATTTAATGTGATATACCGTTTTTTTTCCAAAAATAAGACCTAGCAAGAATTTTTAGCATTTTCAGTGTAAGGCTTAAATTTAAAAAGTGCGCCACTTTTTTTGGACAAACATCTGAATGTTTTTAACCCCTTAGATAAAACTCAACCTATATATTTTTTTGATCATTTCACCACCTGGCTACTACACTTCCTTTCCACCGACATCCCCACCATCATCATGGGTGATTTTAATATCCCCATTGACACTTCCCACTCATCTGTCTCCAAACTTCTAACACTTGCTGCCTCCTTCGGCCTCACCCAATGGTCTTCTGCAGCTACTCACAAAGATGGCCACACGCTGGACCTCATCTTCACTCGCCTCTGTTCCCTATCTAACCTCTCTAACTCACCTCTCCCCCTGTCTGACCACAACCTACTCACATTCTCTTCCCTCTCTTCTCCAACTACGCAACCCCCCCTCCACAAACTTTCACACCCTCACAGAAATATAAAACACATTGATTTACACGCCCTTTCTCAGTCCCTTCTCCCTCTCACAGACATTGCATTTCTACACGATGCAGATGCTGCTGCAACTTTATACAACACTACAATCTCTGCAGCTCTCGAATCAGCCGCCCCCCTCACACACACCAAAACCCGCACAATCAACAGGCAACCCTGGCACACCAGTCAGACTAAAGAACTGAGACGGGCTTCCAGAATTGCTGAGCGCAGATGGAAGAGGTCTCATTCCACTGAGCACTTCATTGCATATAAAGAGTCCCTCACTACCTTCAAGTCCACACTCACTGCTGCAAAACAAACCTACTTCTCATCCCTCATATCCTCTCTCTCTCACAACCCTAAACAGCTATTCAACACTTTTAATTCTCTCCTCCGTCCTCCAGCACCACCTCCCTCTCCTCTCCTCTCAGCTGAAGACTTTGCCTCTTTCTTCAAGCAGAAGGTTGACAACATCAGAGCAAACTTTGGCCCACAATCACCACAGCCCCTCATCGTAGCTACTCAGCCTTCTTCCTCCAAATCCAGCTTCTCCACCATGACAGAAATCAATCTTTCCACTCTACTCTCAAGATCACATCTAACAACCTGTGCACTGGACCCGCTCCCATCGCACCTCATCCCCAATATCACCGCAGTCCTCATCCCAGCCCTAACCCATCTCTTCAACCTATCACTAACAACTGGTGTATTCCCTTCATGCTTTAAACATGCCTCTATTACACCCATCCTCAAAAAGCCCTCCCTTGACCCATCCTCTGTGTCAAACTATCACCCCATATCCCTTCTCCCCTATGCCTCAAAACTACTAGAACAACATGTCCATCTTGAACTGTCCTCATACCTCTCCTCCTGCTCTCTCTTTGACCAGCTACAATCTGGCTTCCGACCGCATCATTCCACTGAAACTGCCCTAACTAAAGTCACCAATGACCTACTAACCGCCAAAGCCAAGCGACACTACTCTATCCTCCTCCTCCTGGACCTGTCCTCTGCCTTCGACACAGTAGACCATTCCCTCCTACTACAGATTCTCTCATCTCTGGGCATCACAGACTTGGCCCTATCTTGGATATCCTCATACCTCACCGACCGAACTTTCAGCGTCTCGCATTCTCACACCACTTCCTCATCTCGCCCCCAATCTGTCGGTGTTCCCCAAGGCTCAGTTCTTGGACCCCTGCTTTTCTCCATCTACACCTTCGGCCTGGGACAGCTCATAGAGTCCTACGGCTTCCAGTATCATCTCTATGCCGATGACACACAGATCTACCTCTCTGGACCTGACATCACCTCTCTACTAACCAGAATCCCACAATGTCTGTCTGCTATTTCATCCTTCTTCTCTGCGCGATTCCTAAAACTTAACATGGACAAAACAGAATTCATTGTCTTTCCTCCTCCTCACTCATCTCCTCCAACAAGCCTTTCCATCAAACTCGATGGTTGCTTACTCTCCCCAGTCTCACAAGCTCGTTGCCTTGGAGTGACCCTTGACTCTGCTCCATCCTTCAAGCCACACATCCAAGCCCTCTTCACCTCATGCCGATTACAACTCAAAAACATCTCCCGGATCCGTGCTTTCCTTAACCAAGAATCAGCAAAAACATTAGTGCATGCCCTCATCATCTCCCGCCTCGACTACTGCAACCTCCTGCTCTCTGGCCTCCCTTCCAACACTCTTGCACCCCTCCAATCTATCCTAAACTCTGCGGCCCGCCTAATCCACCTCTCCCCTCGCTACTCCCCAGCCTCGCCACTCTGCCAATCCCTTCACTGGCTTCCCATCACCCAATGACTCCAGTTCAAAACACTAACCATGACATACAAAGCCATGCACAACCTGTCTCCTCCCTACATCTGTGACCTAGTCTCCCGGTACCTACCTGCACGCAACCTCAGATCCTCACAAGATCTCCTTCTCTGCTCCTCCCTTATCTCCTCTTCCCACTATCGCGTACAAGATTTCTTCCGTGCATCCCCCTTACTCTGGAACGCTCTACCTCAGCACATCAGACTCTCCCCTGCCGTGGAAAGCTTCAAGAGGAACCTCAAGACCCACCTCTTCCAACAAGCCTACAACCTACAATAGCCCTCAGTCCAGTAGACCACTGCGCAACCAGCTCTGTCCTCACCTATCGTACCATCACCCATTCCCTGTAGACTATGAGCCCTCGCGGGCAGGGTCCTCTCTCCTCCTGTACCAGTCTGTTATGTACTGTTAATGATTGCTGTACGTATACCCTTTCACTTGTAAAGCGCCATGGAATAAATGGCGCTATAATAATAAATAATAATAATAATAATATGTTTGGTATCCACAAACTCAAAATGACCTGAGGCATCACACCAGCACATCAGTTTTACCATATAGTGAACACGGTGAATAAAATACCCCGTAAACAATCGTGCAATAACATTTTTTTGCATTTTTTCTGCACTTGGAATTTTTTGGCTGTTTTCAAGTACACTATATGGTAAAACTCATGATTTCATTTAAAAAGTAGAACTCGTCCTGCAAAAAAATAAACCCTCATATGTAAAGATTGATGGAAAAATAAAAAAGTTACAGCTCTCGGAAGAAGGGGAGCAAAAACTAAAGACGGTAAATCGCCCTGTCATGAAGGTGTTAACTCGCAAATTTCCTCTGCCTCATTGACCAACATTGGTCCCAGTGCAATGCGATTTTTTTCTTACATTGCACTCATCCGTTTTAAACGCCAGTGTGAGAGAACCCAAAAAGAAATGACATATGTTTTTCTAAATATTAAAAAAATATAAATCTGCAAATTTTTGGTGTGCATTTATATTCAGACCCCTTGTAGTCTGATACCCCTGAATAAAATCCTGAGTGCCCAACTGCTTCCAGAAGTCCCATAATTTGTAAATTGAGTCCATCTGTGTGTAAATTATGCTCAGTATAACTACAGCTGTTCTGTGAATTCCTCGGAAGTTTGTTTGAGAACATTTGGGATCAAATAGCATCATGAAAACCCAAGAATACACAAGACAGGTCAGGGATAAAGGTGTGGAGAAAAGTAAAGGCAGGTTAGGATATAAAACAATAGCTATGAATATCTCACTGTTCAATCCATCATCCAGAAATTGTAGGAGTATGGCTCAACTGCAAAACTACCAAGACATGGCCGTCCACCTAAACTGACATCCCAAGCATGGAGAGCACTAATTAGAGAAGCAAGCAAGAAGCCCCTGGTCACTCTGGAGGAGCTGCAGACATCCACAGCTCAGGTGGGAGAATCTGTCCACACGACTAGCATTGGTAGCATACTCCAGAACTCTAGCCTTTATGGAAGAATGACAAGAAAAAACACATTTTTGAAAGCAAGCCATAAGTAGTCCCATTTGCAGTTTGCATACAGCCATGTAAGGGAGACAGCTATGAAGAACGTGCTCTGGTAAGGTAAAACCAAGGTAGAACTTTTCGGGCTAAATGCAGAACACTATGTGTGACAGAAAACTAACACTAAGTTCTAGGGAGTAATGTGAAACTCTCCAATCCTAAAGGTGCTGTGGGCTCCTTCTATGAACTCTGAGCTTTAGTTCCTGCCATAAATTTTCTATTGGATTCAGGTCAGGTGATTAGCATATCTGTTCCTACCATGGCTGTGCTAGAGTTTGTCTCCTTTACTGGAGAGACAATTTGAATATTTCCCAGAGGGGCATTGCAGCTATAAGTCCCCTTACCTGGCAGCCAGACTGGCTTGCAAAGTCTCCTTAAGGAGAATAGTGTTCCCCCGTGGTCCCCACATAGCTTTCTCATGAGCCAGATCAGACACCCCCCATACTTTGCACTGACGAGGGGCAAGCACCCCGAAACACCGTGTCTGCAAATTGGGATTCTGATCTGGCTTATATATCCTGAGTCATATTGCAAAGGATTGTTGAAAATCCACTTGTGACTTTTAGGATCGCTACTTCCAATAGGTGGCGCTGTGCTAGAGTTTGTCTCCTTTACTGGAGAGACAATTTGAATATTTCCCAGAGGGGCATTGCAGCTATAAGTCCCCTTACCTGGCAGCCAGACTGGCTTGCAAAGTCTCCTTAAGGAGAATAGTGTTCCCCCGTGGTCCCCACATAGCTTTCTCATGAGCCAGATCAGACACCCCCCATACTTTGCACTGACGAGGGGCAAGCACCCCGAAACACCGTGTCTGCAAATTGGGATTCTGATCTGGCTTATATATCCTGAGTCATATTGCAAAGGATTGTTGAAAATCCACTTGTGACTTTTAGGATCGCTACTTCCAATAGGTGGCGCTGTGCTAGAGTTTGTCTCCTTTACTGGAGAGACAATTTGAATATTTCCCAGAGGGGCATTGCAGCTATAAGTCCCCTTACCTGGCAGCCAGACTGGCTTGCAAAGTCTCCTTAAGGAGAATAGTGTTCCCCCGTGGTCCCCACATAGCTTTCTCATGAGCCAGATCAGACACCCCCCATACTTTGCACTGACGAGGGGCAAGCACCCCGAAACACCGTGTCTGCAAATTGGGATTCTGATCTGGCTTATATATCCTGAGTCATATTGCAAAGGATTGTTGAAAATCCACTTGTGACTTTTAGGATCGCTACTTCCAATAGGTGGCGCTGTGCTAGAGTTTGTCTCCTTTACTGGAGAGACAATTTGAATATTTCCCAGAGGGGCATTGCAGCTATAAGTCCCCTTACCTGGCAGCCAGACTGGCTTGCAAAGTCTCCTTAAGGAGAATAGTGTTCCCCCGTGGTCCCCACATAGCTTTCTCATGAGCCAGATCAGACACCCCCCATACTTTGCACTGACGAGGGGCAAGCACCCCGAAACACCGTGTCTGCAAATTGGGATTCTGATCTGGCTTATATATCCTGAGTCATATTGCAAAGGATTGTTGAAAATCCACTTGTGACTTTTAGGATCGCTACTTCCAATAGGTGGCGCTGTGCTAGAGTTTGTCTCCTTTACTGGAGAGACAATTTGAATATTTCCCAGAGGGGCATTGCAGCTATAAGTCCCCTTACCTGGCAGCCAGACTGGCTTGCAAAGTCTCCTTAAGGAGAATAGTGTTCCCCCGTGGTCCCCACATAGCTTTCTCATGAGCCAGATCAGACACCCCCCATACTTTGCACTGACGAAGGGCAAGCACCCCGAAACACCGTGTCTGCAAATTGGGATTCTGATCTGGCTTATATATCCTGAGTCATATTGCAAAGGATTGTTGAAAATCCACTTGTGACTTTTAGGATCGCTACTTCCAATAGGTGGCGCTGTGCTAGAGTTTGTCTCCTTTACTGGAGAGACAATTTGAATATTTCCCAGAGGGGCATTGCAGCTATAAGTCCCCTTACCTGGCAGCCAGACTGGCTTGCAAAGTCTCCTTAAGGAGAATAGTGTTCCCCCGTGGTCCCCACATAGCTTTCTCATGAGCCAGATCAGACACCCCCCATACTTTGCACTGACGAGGGGCAAGCACCCCGAAACACCGTGTCTGCAAATTGGGATTCTGATCTGGCTTATATATCCTGAGTCATATTGCAAAGGATTGTTGAAAATCCACTTGTGACTTTTAGGATCGCTACTTCCAATAGGTGGCGCTGTGCTAGAGTTTGTCTCCTTTACTGGAGAGACAATTTGAATATTTCCCAGAGGGGCATTGCAGCTATAAGTCCCCTTACCTGGCAGCCAGACTGGCTTGCAAAGTCTCCTTAAGGAGAATAGTGTTCCCCCGTGGTCCCCACATAGCTTTCTCATGAGCCAGATCAGACACCCCCCATACTTTGCACTGACGAGGGGCAAGCACCCCGAAACACCGTGTCTGCAAATTGGGATTCTGATCTGGCTTATATATCCTGAGTCATATTGCAAAGGATTGTTGAAAATCCACTTGTGACTTTTAGGATCGCTACTTCCAATAGGTGGCGCTGTGCTAGAGTTTGTCTCCTTTACTGGAGAGACAATTTGAATATTTCCCAGAGGGGCATTGCAGCTATAAGTCCCCTTACCTGGCAGCCAGACTGGCTTGCAAAGTCTCCTTAAGGAGAATAGTGTTCCCCCGTGGTCCCCACATAGCTTTCTCATGAGCCAGATCAGACACCCCCCATACTTTGCACTGACGAGGGGCAAGCACCCCGAAACACCGTGTCTGCAAATTGGGATTCTGATCTGGCTTATATATCCTGAGTCATATTGCAAAGGATTGTTGAAAATCCACTTGTGACTTTTAGGATCGCTACTTCCAATAGGTGGCGCTGTGCTAGAGTTTGTCTCCTTTACTGGAGAGACAATTTGAATACCATGGATATAGACAGCTGATGAAGGCCTTAATGTAAGAGTATTGGAAGCCCTATCCTTATTAGGTTTCAAACACATGGCCGGCTGTGTCAGTCATTGCGTGGGGATGGGGTGTGGTTACAGCCACTATATACTGAGCAGTGGCTAATGCTCCACCAGTGCCACCCCTATAACTGGAAGTTGAATGCTGCCGGAAGGAATACAGCTAATTTCCTCCCGCAGCAGAGCCCTTAGCACTTACTTTAATTTGCATTTTGTGGGTGATAGACTTCCTTTATAGACAAGCGAGGTTAATGCAGTTCTTTGCAAATTTATTTACATGCTCATAACCACACTAGATATTCTCTTACCTTGAAGCAGCAATTATGGATGAGTTAAGTCCACCATAACAAGACATCGCCACTGCTATTGGAATAAGCCACTTAGCATGACCGAGAACTTCATTTCCAAATGTCTGGGAAAACAATAATGGCAGACTTGCAACCACCAGGATGATAATACTATTATTTCATGTAATCTTTATGAGGAATTACCACAGCCACTGCGTCACTTGTGAGAATAGCTGCCATATCCAGGACCACATAGTATGCCACATTGGTCAGCAGATATATAATGGTAACGATCGGCATTGAAATGGCAATAGCAAGAGGAAGGTTCCTGAAGAATGCAAAATGGTAGAAACAATTAATAAACAACAGCGTGTAAAATTAAATATGAAGATCCATAACAATCCACATGCCAATAATATACTAGAGCTGTATCATTTGTAAAGTGATTTAATGAAATGTAATTAGAATAATTGAATATAATTGGGGTAAATGCCAGTGTCTTAAATGCTATGGAGCCTCCATCCCCCACTCTGGAGGAGCCTCCATCCCCCACCCTGGATGGACCACTAAACCCCGCCGTGGAGAATCATCCATTCCCCACCCTGGAGGAGTCTCCATCCCCCACCATGAATAGACTTCTAAACCCCACACTGGAGAATCCTCCATCCCCCACCCTGGAGGAGTCTCCATCCCCCACCCTGGATGGACTTCTAAACCCCTCTTTGGAGGAGCCTCCATCCCCCACCCTGGATGGACCACTAAACCCCACCCTGAAGGAGTCTTCATCCCCCACCCTGAATGGACTTCTAAACCCCACCCTGGAGGGGCCTCTATACCTCATCCTGGACGAGCCCCTACCCAATCCCCATTTGTGCCACTTGCTTTGGCAATGCCAACAAGTACTTGGTCATGTCGATACAGCTATTTTGAATTTGATTTTGAATTTGAGATTCCATGATAATGGAGGTAAACTTTCAGCACCTAGTTCCCCTTTTATCTGCGTTACTATCATCTCTGGAGTTAGGAAAAAAATGAGAACGTTTAATAATTAAAGAGGACCTGTTATAAGATTTCACATTAGAAATTGCATACATAATTAAACAGATCTCTGATGAGGCTGGTGTACTTACATTGAAAATGTATGTCAGAATAACTGTAAATCCTCCTACTAAAGTGAATATTTATGAGTCCAGCTAAAGAGTGAGAGAGCTCATGAATCTATTAAGACTCCCCCTACCTAGGCTGAGTGACAGCTGCAGCTTGTACTGAGCAGGGTATCCTTTGCAGCAGCGTGGAGGAGGAGCACTGAGGATAAGTAGAGACTGAGTTTAAAGGAGATCTATTGGTTCTGAGAAAAAGCACAAATTGACAGAAAAAGATCTATATATATAATTGCCTTATTCTGTCTGTCTGTCTGTCTGTCATGCTCCAAAATTGTGTCCTTACGGTGACACAAAGCTGATTGGCCGCTGGGCTCGCCATGGCCCCGCCCCCCCACACGGATTGGCCTCTTGCCCCGGCTCTCTGCAGGCCCCGCCCCCCTCACGCAATGCACGTTCGCTCTGGCCCAACTGACATGGAGCTCCGACTCCCAGGTGAGTACACACACACACATCAGATCACACTCACTCTCACACACACCTCACACATCACATCCACACACTCACAACATTATACACATCGGGTAACTAAGGTCCCTTGGTTACCCGATGTGTATCATAGTTACCAGTGTACACCGGCTCCGTCACGATCCCAGCAGCGCCAGACATAACCTTGCGATGCTGGGATCTTGACGGAGCCCGTGAACGCTGGTAACCATTATACACATCGGGTAACTAAGGTCCCTTGGTTACCCGATGTGTATCATAGTTACCAGTGTACACCGGCTCACACTCACTCTCACACACACCTCACACACACATCACATCGCATCCACACACTCACAGCATCCGGCGATATCGCTTGCTTCTCGGCCTCGATACTGTGCTGTTGTGACCTTCCAGGACCTGCCGGAGGATCACATGGCCAGAAGCATGTGGTATCTCCGGATGTTGTGAGTGTGAGCGTGGATGTGCGATATCGTCAGTGTGTGTGTGTGTGAGTGTATGCGATCGGGTGTGTGTGAGTGTATGCGATTGGGTGTGTGTGAGTGTATGCGATCGGGTGTGTGTGAGTGTATGCGATCGGATCTGTGAGTGTCGGCAGAGGAGCACGGCGTGCTGGAGGAGGCTGGAAGGAGAGAGGCTGATCTTGGGGAAGGCTGGGAGGGGGAGGCTGATGCTGGGGGAGACTGGGAGGGGAAGGCTGATGCTGGGGGAGGCTGGGAGGGGGAGGCTGGGAGGAGAGAGGCTGATCCTGGGGAAGGCTGGGAGGGGGAGGCTGATGCTGGGGGAGGCTGGAAGGAGAGAGGCTGATGCTTGGGGAGGCTGGGAGGAGAGAGGCTGATGCTGGGGAAGGCTGATGCTGAGGGAGGCTGGGAGGGGAAGGCTGATGCTGAGGGAGGCTGGGAGGGGGAGGCTGGGAGGAGAGAGGCTGGTAGGAGAGAGGCTGATCCTGGGGAAGGCTGGGAGGGGGAGGCTGATGCTGGGGGAGGCTGGAAGGAGAGAGGCTGATGCTGGGGGAGGCTGGGAGGAGAGAGGCTGCTGCTGGGGGAGGCTGATGCTGGGGGAGGCTGGGAGGGGGAGGCTGATGCTGGGGGAGGCTGGGAGGAGAGAGGCTGATGCTGGGGGAGGCTGATGCTGGGGGAGGCTGGAAGGAGAGAGGCTGATGCTGGGGGAGGCTGGGAGGAGAGAGGCTGATGCTGGGGGAGGCTGGGAGGAGGGAGGCTGGGAGGAGAGAGGCTGAGGCTGGGGGAGGCTGGGAGGAGAGAGGCTGATGCTGGGGGAGGCTGATGCTGGGGGAGGCTGGAAGGAGAGAGGCTGATGCTGGGGGAGGCTGGGAGGAGGGAGGCTGGGAAGAAAGAGGCTGATGCTGGGGGAGGCTGATGCTGGGGGAGGCTGGGAGGAGAGAGGCTGATGCTGGGGGAGGTTGATGCTGGGGGAGGCTGGGAGGTGGAGGCTGATGCTGGGGGAGGCTGGGAGCACGATGGGGGTGCGCAGCATGGGGGATGGAGCACGATGGGGAGTGCGCAGCATGGGGGATGGAGCACGTTTGGGAGTGCGCAGCATGGCGGATGGAGCACGTTTGGGACTGCGCAGCATGGCGGATGGACCACGTTTGGGAGTGCGCAGCATGGCGGATGGAGCATGTTTGGGAGTGCGCAGCATGGCGGATGGAGCACGTTTGGGAGTGCGCAGCATGGCGGATGGCGCACGTTTGGGAGTGCGCAGCATGGCGGATGGAGCACGTTTGGGAGTGCGCAGCATGGCGGATGGAGCACGTTTGGGAGTGCGCAGCATGGCGGATGGAGCACGTTTGGGACTGTGCAGCATGGCGGATGGCCCACGTTTGGGAGTGCGCAGCATGGCGGATGGAGCATGTTTGGGAGTGCGCAGCATGGCGGATGGAGCACGTTTGGGAGTGCGCAGCATGGCGGATGGAGCACGTTTGGGAGTGCGCAGCATGGCAGATGGAGCATGTTTGGGAGTGCGCAGCATGGCGGATGGAGCACATTTGGGAGTGCGCAGCATGGCGGATGGAGCACGTTTGGGAGTGCGCAGCATGGCGGATGGAGCACGATGGGGGGTGCGCAGCATGGGGGATGGAGCACGATGGGAGGTGCACACCTCCCCCCAACACACACACACACACACAACACACCACACACACACTGGGAACCACAAACACCGCCGTACACAGACACCCACACACTCAGACAACGCTGCACACACACAACACCCAACACACAAACACCGCGGCATACATAAATATACGCACATACCACGCAACACACACACATTGCACAAAACATACCTCCCCCCAAAACACACCACACCCACACAAACCGCGCAACACACACACACAATGCTACAGACACCTTGCGCTCCACAAACAACGCAACACACGCAACACACATACAACACCGCTCTCACCCCCCCGCCACACCCAGACAACAGCCAGAACATGTACAGCGCCCTACACAAACACTTGGTAACTACACACAACAACATCTATATATATATAACAAAACACATACATTAACTACACAATACGTAAATTCTAGAATACCCGATGCGTAGAATCGGGCCACCTTCTAGTATTTTATAATTCTTCTCAAATACATATCATCAACAAATAACATAATTTTCCCTCAGCATTTCAACAATATAGTGTTGGATTTCATTTTATCAGAATAAAAACAAAAAGTGGTGAAATGTTGTTCTCTGGGAGGTACCGGCCATGATAGAAGGAGATGATTTTGGATTGAAATAATTTTTATTAAAGAATTTTCATACAATCAATGCAAAACAAACAGTAACTTAATACAAGATACTCAATACATAGTAATATATGTAGACATTAATGTATCAAGTGAGTAAACCATCATACCTAAGGGAAAGGGTAGAGAGCAAAGGAAGGGATGGGATGAAGGAAAGAACATTTTATTGGGCAGGAGAGGAAAAGAGGGAAGGGAGTGTGAAAGGGTAAGAAACAATGGAGAACTTTTATAATAATTCAAGTATATATACATAAAGAAGATAAAATGCAGAATAAAAAAGTCAAATTCCAGGTATAGAAGTCTCAATTTTCAAGGATTGTGAAGTTTAAAAATCAGACATTACGAACATGGACCAGACTCTATTAAGAATTTTGTTGGTAAGAAAGCCAAGGGCTCCATTTTTTATGATATGCAGCAAATGAATTATTATAAATTGCATAACATAACTTTGTTCGAGATCGTTATGTAAGGTAACTTTGTCAATCACCTCGGTGATTGTGGGAATCAAAACTTGTCTCCAGTATGATGCAATTAGATTTTTAGCTACCACACATATGTGAATTATAATTTATAATTATAAAGTAGCTGATTTTGTACAGCATCACCATGATGAATGGAGTTGGGCTCAGATCTGCCAGGTTTCTTGGAAAATCAGTTTCATGCACCTATTTCATGATTATGTCAAGTTGCTGATCCATAAAATATATAAAAGCAAAGTACAAACATAGTGCTGAGTTAATTCACTAATGTATCCAAATGGGCAGCAAGTCAGCAAATGAGATTGATATTTTTCTTACTTCTCGCTAGAGATGAGCCACCCTCTAGAGGCTCGAGTTCGATTCGGTTCGTCGAACGGAGGCCGCGTTCGAGTTCGGTTTGGCGAGCCGTTCGACGAACCTCTCGAACCCCATTGAAACCAATGGGAGGCAATCACAAACACATAAAAACACATTATAAATGTAAACATACAGTTAATAAACATTGCCATAACACTTACCGGTCCCCGCGATGCGTCCTGCACTCTGTCTCCCGCCGCTATTCCTTCCGATGATCGCTGCGTCCTCCCGGTAACCAGCACTGATGATAGGACCTATCGTGACGTCAAAATAGCATGTGACCAGTCACGTGTCTGTTATCTCATTGGCTACAGACTGGTCACATGGCTTTGACGTCATGCTAGGACCTGTCAGTGCATCTCTCAAGTACGCGGTGACCGTTTGTGTATCTCCGTGTACCGGCGACATGCTCTGGCACACGGTCGGGTTCCCGGTCGGCTTCCCCGTTCCGTTATTCACCAGCTGCCACAGCCGGTCAATAACGGAGATCACCGTTGCTATAGCAACGCGCCTGTCAGTGGTGACATCACCGCTAACAGCATGCAGCCTCTGATCACTCACGGAGTGAAAAGACTGCACGGAAAGCAGCACCGTCTTCTTCCAATGCAGCGCTGCTGATGTAGCAGAGCTGCATGTGTTGAAGGAGAAAGAAGACAGAAGAGAAGGATCGTGGAGGGATAAGAGGGAGTAATAAACATGGAGTCTCTAAGTGTGTCTGTGTATTTATTTCTATTAAAGTATTTTTTCTCTGTGTGGTGTCTTTTTTTAACCCTTTATTGGAGATTCTTAATGGCCGGGTCAAACTTGCCTGACATTAAGAATCTCTGGCTTAATACTAGCTAGTAAAACAAAGCTAGTATTGACTCATGATTACCCAACAAGCCACCCGGCTCCAGGGCTGTTGGAAGAGTTGGATACAGCGCCAGATGATGGCGCTTCTATGAAAGCGCCATTTTCTGGGGCGGCTGTGGATTGCAAATCGCAGCAGAGGCACCCAGAAACCTCGGGCTAACCTGTGCTGCGGATTCCAATCCCCAGCTGCCTAGTTGTACCTGGCTGGACACAAAAATATGGCGAAGCCCATGTCATTAGTTTTTTAATTATTTCATGAAATAAGTGAAATAATTAAAAATAACGGGCTTCCCTATATTTTTGGTTCCCAGCTGGGTACAAATAGGCAGCTGGGGGTTGGGGGCAGCCGGTAGGTGCCTGCTGTACCTGGCTAGCATACAAAATATGGCGAAGCCCACGTCATTTTTTTGGTGGGCAAAGAACTCCTGCATACAGTCCTTGATGGAGTATGCTGAGCCTTGTAGTTCTGAAACTGCTGTCTTTTCTTCTGCATACACTAGTGAATGGAGCATGCTGAGGCTTGTCATTCTGCAGCTGCTGTTTGATCTCATCCATACAGACAGACAGCAGCTGCAGAACTACTAGGCTCAGCATACTCCATCCAGGACTGTATGCAGGAGTTTTTTGCCCCCCCAAAAAATTATTGGGGCTTCGCCATGTTTTTGTATGCTAGCCAGGTACAGCAGGCAGCTACGGGCTGCCCCCAACCCCCAGCTGCCTATTTGTACCCGGCTGGGAACCAAAAATATAGGGAAGCCCTTTTTTTTATTATTTCATGAATTTCATGAAATAATTAAAAAACAAATGACGTGGGCTTTGCCATATTTTTGTGTCCAGCCAGGTACAACTAGGCAGCTGGGGATTGGAATCCACAGCACAGGTTGGCCTGAGCTTTCTGGGCCCCTCTGCTGCGAATTGCAGTCCACAGCCGCCCCAAAAAATGGCGCTTTCATAGAAGCGCCATCTTCTGGCGCTGTATCCAACTTTTCCAGCTGCCCTGGTGACGGGTGGCTCGCTGGGTAATAATGGGGTTAGGGCTAGCTGTATATTATTAACTGGCCCTAAGCCCGAAATTCATGGTGTCACGCCAATTTTAGACATGACCACCATGAATTTCTAGTACCGATAAAAAGAACCACAACACACAGAAAAATATTTTTATTGTAAATAAAACACAACACAATTAGTGACTCCATCTTTATTGAAATAAAGAACCCACCTCTGCAGTAATTCTGGGGGTCAAGGGTCCCGCGTCGTCGAATCCGGATCTAATATCATCTGATCGGTTTGCTGGAAGGCAAAGCAATCAGATGATGTGTTAGGTTCAAGGGCCTGAATCACATTACACAGCAGCTGATTGCATAAACGGCTTTTATACAATCAGCTGATGCATCCGTGCAAAAAAAATCAAAACAAACTTCACACTTCAGTGCAGACTCCTGTCTGACAGCATCAGCTGATAGTTTAGCCGGCTGGGCGGTAAAAAGCTGGCCTCACCGCTCGACTTATATTGTCAGCTGATTCCGTCAGGTGACTGCATCAGCTGATCATCGCCAGGTCTGAGAAAGAGAGAGAGAGAAAGAAGAGAGAGAGAGAAAGAAGAGAGGGAGAAAGAGAGAACAAAGACAGAGAAGACAAAGAGGAGAAAGAAGAGAAAGTAGAGAAAGAAGAGAAAGAAAGGAGAGAAAGAAAGGAGAGAAAGAAAGGAGAGAGAAAGGAGAGAGAGAGAAAGGAGAGAAAGAAAGGAGAGAGAGAGAAAGGAGAGAAAGAAAGGAGAGAGAGAAAGGAGAGAGAGAGAAAGGAGAGAGAAAGGAGAGAGAGAAAGAAGAGAGAGAGAAAGAGAGAAAGAAGAGAGAGAAGAGAAAGAGGAGAAAGAAGAGAAAGAGAGAAAGAAAGAAGAGAAAGAAAGGAGAGAGAGAAAGGAGAGAGAGAGAGAGAGAAAGGAGAGAGAGAAAGGAGAGAGAAAGAAAGGAGAGAGAAAGGAGAGAGATAGAGAGAGAGCTTACAGCTGATGTCCGGCTCCACCCCTCAGTGCGTAATTAAATTATAATTATAAATATATTATAAGTATAATTTAAAATTAAAAAAAAAAAAATTCTTTACCGGGTCTAGAACTCAGACCTTATTTTTCTTAGGTGAGCGCTCTATCCACTCAGCTATTGCCTCTAATGTGAAAGGTATGCAGATTTTGTAATCTTGAAGTCTGGATTGCTGAAGTCTCAGCTGACCACGTGATTCACTTGATTGCTACATGGAGTTCTTGTTCTGTAGCAGAGATGACAGTGTCGCGTGGTTTACGTCGGACCTGGAGGGGTATTGGAGGATTTTAATAAAATGGTGAAACTGTGTTTTTTTGTCTTTTGTTCCAAATAAAGGATTTTTCGCGGTGTGTGTTTATTTACTTTCACTTTATAAATAATAATTATAATTTAAAATTAAAAAAAAAAAATTAAATTCTTTACCAGGACCGGATCTCCTGACATTATGCTTTTTAGGCAGGCGCTTTATTCACTAGTCTAGTGCCTTTAATGGTATAGATAGGCAGATTTGGTAATCTTGAAGTCTGCAGTGCTGACTGAAGTCTCTGCTAACCGCGTGAGTCACTTCATTGCTACGGTGCCGCTACATCTTCAGGGAGCAGACCTGACAGTGTCGTGTGGATTACTTCGGACCTGGAGGGGTATTTTTGGGATTAATAAAGGGGTGAATTAGGGTGTTTTTTGTCTTTTATTCCAAATAAAGGATTTTTCGCAGTGTGTGTTTCTTTACTCTAACTTTCAGTTTAATCATGAAAGGTATCTCGGGGAGACGCCTGGCATGATTAAACTCATTATTACTCTGATTGTCACCTCACCAGGGCAATTCGGGATGAGCTGGGTGGAGTCCCCCGGGACTGTCGCACCTAATGGATGCGGCTATTCCGGGCGGCTGCTGGGTGATATTGTTAGGGTGTTGGGCTCCCAATAACGTGGAGCTCTCCATCCTGACAATACCAGCCTCCAGCCGTGCGGCTTTATCCTGGCTGGTATCAAATACGGTGGAAACCACATTTTTTTTTTATTATTTATTTATTTATTTTACTGCACAATATAGACCCGCCCGCCGGCGGCTGTGATTAGACAGCTGTCACTCAGCGTGGGGGCGTGTCTGACTGCAACCAATCATGGGCACCAGTGGGCGGGGAAAGCACGGAATAACTAATTGACTAATAAAGTGGCAGCCATTTTCTAAAGAATAGAAGACGCCGCAGATTTCTGACAGATGTGGAGCGAGACACCCATGATCGATGAGTAGGAAAGGGAGAGGGATTGGGCTGGGGACGCAGGACGCATGCAGACAGCAACGTGTGCACATAGCCTTACTGTGAAAAGCCACGTTTATGGTGATTGAACCGTTCTCGAGCGTAACTCGAACTGTCGAGCTTTCAGCAAAAAAGCTCGAGTTCAATCTCAAACACCCCCCAAAATCACTCAAACATGAAATTGCCGAACCTCGCTCATCTCTACTTATCACCAAGAGCTAGGACCTTACTTCATATGGAATATCAGTATTTATTAGTTACTAGAAGGTGGCCTGATTCTAACGTATCGGGTAGTCTAGAATGTGTATGTAGGTTAGCAGATTGAATAATAAGGTAATGAATGGACTGGATGGGTTAGGTTTAATTTAGTATTCTTAGAATTGTTTATTGGTTTTAAAATGACAAACAACAGAAGGAACAGTTTTAATAGATGAGTCTAATGTTTAATGATGTTCATGGCTTGTAATGAAAGAAGGCCATGAACAGTGTAAAGTTAAGTAAAAATATGCTGATGCTGTGATGTGGCCCAATGCTGGGATGTGCCCCCATCGTGGTGCAGCCACCATCCTGACATGTGCCCCCATCCTGGAGCCGAGCGAGGCCATGGCGCTGAGGACGTCAGTTCTGGGGACTGCATGGCTGGGGACAGGTGACTATCCAGGCTCTTTAGCGCGCGCGGTGTGGCGACGGTTGTCACTGTAATGACGTCATTTTGGAGCAAGACAGACAGACAGACAGACAGAATAAGGCAATTATATATATAGATGTGAAGATATTCCTGTAAATTATGCAGCTCACATAAAAAAGGAAGATACAGCTGCTTTTAACTTCTTAACTATCTATGAATGTTACCATATATCCATCATAGACAGGGTTGGATGATCAAACTGATAGGATAGTGAACAAACATTAGATTTTTTTTCATTTACAATATGCTGTTGGATATTAATGCCTCCTCGAGTAGACAGAAAGAGAAGGCTGTAACATGATCCATTTTCAGGATCCACATCTCATTGGTGGTTCATACGGACCTTCAGACCATGATCATGCTTTCTCCTACATAGAGATGAGCGAACCTGTTCGGTAAAGGTTCACCAATTTGAAATTCGTTACAATTCTTAGCTTGTTCAGTCGGGCTCAGCAACCCCGAGTCATTTCCACAAAAGTCGGTAATGTTTCTTTTTGTTTGTTTTCTACCCCCGATCACTGGCCGCATTTCCAAAAATGCTTTTTTAATAGTATCTTCTGCTTTTGTATAGAATTGTGGTGCTGTTTGATATGGGATGTGTAAAATTAGTGAAGGAGGCGGGGTCTCTGGATCCTTTTGGCGTGCAGCGCCATTTTTTTCTTCTTAAATTTATTTTTGGATGTTGCTGCAGCCAATTACAGCACAGCAAGCATCAACAAGGTTTAGACAGAAGGGCTTCTGTGATTGGCTGCCTAAGTCACATGTCCGTTTGCATATAAATAGGAGACATGTTGCGTTGGCGTCATTTTGTGAATGTGAAATGTTAGGGATCGTGCTGCTGCCAGGGCTGCTAGACTGTTAGCTTAGTTAGGGCTTTAATGCTAGGTAGTTGAGATAGATAGGAGAGAAATAGTTTAGAATAGGGACTTGTAGTGTAGAGAAAAGTGTGTGTGACACAAATCGGCACATTTCATGATCAAAATAGGGATTGGTACTTGTAGTGCCTGCCAAAGAAATGCTAGTGAAGCATGTAAATAGGTATTGCTACATATTACTGCCTGCTCAAAAGTATGCAAACACATTTATAGGTATTGCTAGTTTGCCGAGCGTGGCCTAACAAAGTTGCTAGGGAAGAAATTTTAATTGCCTGGTCAAAATTCTACAAACACAGTTATTGTTGCTTGTTAGAATCTGGCCTAAAAAGGTGATAAGAAAGTATCTAAAAAGTGTTTCTTTGCAATTTTAAATGCATGCTCAAAATTATGCAGTGAAATACATATAAAGGTATTGTTAGTGGTACCTGCTGAAAATTTGCTATTGAACAATCTAAAAAGGTCTTCTTGACACTTTACCGTGTGTACTCCAAATTACGCAGTGAACTGCATTTGTGGGTAGTGGTACTTTTTAGTGCCTTCACAATATTGCAAACCATTTCAGGGGATTTACAGTGCATATCCTGGTAGCGGCCAGATTGTGTCTAAGGGGCACTTTGCACACTACGACATCTGGCGTCGCTCTCAACATCGTAGTGTGTAAATCCTTTATGATACGATTAACGAGCGCAAAAGCGCCGTAATCGTATCATTGGTGTAGCGTCGGTCATTTCCATTAACTGGGAAATACCGATGTTATGATGTTGTTCCTCGTTCCTGCGGCAGCACACATCGCTGTATGTGAAGCCGCAGGAGCGAGGAACATCTCCTACCTGCGTCCTGTGGCTTATGCCGGCTATGCGGAAGGAAGGAGGTGGGCGGGATGTTTACGTCCCGCTCATCTCCGCCCCTCCGCTTCTATTGGCCGCCTACCATGTGACGTCGCTATGACGCCGCAGGACCCGCCCCCTTAATAAGGAGGCAGTTCGCCGGCCAGAGCGACGTCGCAGGGCAGGTGAGTGCATGTGAAGCTGCCGTAGCGATAATGTTCTCTACGGCAGCTATCACAGCTGCGACGGGGCAGGGACTATCGCGCACGGCATCACAGCATCGTAGTGTGCAAAGTGCCCCTAAGTTCATTGTGGAAGCCAGATTGGATCCTGTCACATTCTGAACTTTGTAACCGAATTAACACCAGCTTCCAGCATGAATATTGGTTAATGCTGTCATGCCAAATCATCTTTGCTTAAAATGTGGTACCCTTGACTGACCTCTATATATGCTTTTCCTATTTTCCATCTCCTTTCTATCTTTCCTAAAAAAAAATATTACCGACTCAGGCAGGAAATTTATTCATTTATCTTTTATGTCAGATGCCTGACTGGTGTGGGCGTAAGGTTGCATAACATCTGTTTGAAAGGGGAAGGGTACATTAACCATGAGTGGTAAATCACGACGAGGTTGTCGTCGAAGGGGGAATAGACGGGGTGTTGGAGGAGTATGTGTGGAACGTTTTATTAGTCAAAAATCTACTGAGCAAATGCCAGCTCATCCCATCCCCAGAGAAATGAGAACAACGTCTGTTACTGGATAGACTATTCCACTAGATTTCATTGGCAGACATTGCTTCAACTTGGAAATGAGGCTGATAAACAGCAGGTGCTAGAGTGGATGGCAAGCGCTGCATCAAGTGGCCTCTCCTCCTCTTCCTCCACCTCAACATTACACACAGTTCATTCCCTAGAGGTGCCAGCCCAATTACACTTCTTTGCGCCCACTTCACAAATCTCCAACAGGCAAACAGACTGTGGGGAACCACACATGGGCCAGTCTGTAGAGCTGTTCACACATTCTACCCATGGGTGTAAGATCCAGCGAGTCAAAAGACACAGACACAGGCAGAAAGTCACATCACTCTGTTTACTGACAGTGTTGGCAGAAGGGTTCAAAGGTAACGCACAATGCAGGGTTTCAGTGAGTTATATTCCAGTATCAGTGTGCCAGTTTCAGAGTTCCCCCAAGGTGTGTTTCTCAGCAAAGACAGGAACAAATTTACCTCAGGATACCATAGACTGGTTAACTACCACAGCAACAGGGGAAATGTAAATCACTTGAGTGTATTTCAGTGGGAATCTCTGAAGTTGCATGCCAATTTACAACTTACCAGTTCTATATGCAGCACAACAATGATGGAGGTATATGTACATATACATTTAGCAAGTTGGATATCCAGGTATCTAAACTAAAGGTACTGTTAACCTCTGAGATAACTTGTCACAGTCCTGTGGAGATTCCAAGCTGCAACCACTTCTGGAATCTTTGGCACCAAACAGAGAAAAACCAACGTGCAAAAAAAAGAGTCCATATTTCTTTATGCTTCAGTTGTCCAATAGCCCTCGGCTATAGTTACTCACAGTTCTGTGGAGCACAGGGATGATGAGAGTCCGAAGTCTGGATGTCTTCTCCTCAGGGGGGGTCTGTAGAAAGTCACTTCTCCAACCTGGCAAAGGTCTACCTGCGCTCTCCTCAGGGAATAATCTTGCTCTCTCTCTATAGGTCCCGGTCACAGCCTATTCAGCATTCAACTAAGGCCTAAGCCACATGGCGAGAAAATTCCACTCTGACCAATTCTAGCCTGTGTGTCAGTCTAATGAGCGATTATTTTCTCAGCCCTAATCGGACCGAGAAAACAATCGCAGCATGTTACGATTGTAATGCGAGACTCTATTCTCTCGCACCCATCCAATTGTATGGGGCAAGAGAAAAATCGCACTGCACTCGCGGTATACCGCTGTACCACGCGTGCAGAGCGAGAATCGCAATAGCCGACAATGGAGGAGGGAGGGAGAGAAATCCCTCCCTCCCTTCCTCCATGCCGGCCCGCCCCTCCGCAGCGCTGGCCCGCCCCTCCTGAGAACCGGTCCGCCCCCCACAGCTGAGGTCCACTCGCATGGTCGGATCGCAGTCGTAGGGATACTAGCATGACTCTCGGCTCCTGCTGTACTGCCAGTGCGAGCCGTGTGTCATGCGAGCATCGCACTAGTGCCCCGTGTGGCCCCGGTCTTACACCTCAGAAAGCACAGTCCTCCATAAGCATCTCAGTTCCCTGCAGCAGGACAGCACTGACTTCTTTCTAGTTTCCTGGGCTTGTCCAGGCACGCCCCAGCCACTGTCCTTGCTCACATCTAGGCCCCCACATTTTTCTGGGAGACGACTCCTAGGTCAAAGTCCCCTCACAGTTCTCTCCACACACAATGAGTCACAGATATCTAGAGAGGAGATTTGACAGAACCCACATTACTTTGCACACTGTTACATGAGTATCAGAGGTGTGCTCCAAAGAATCCCAGACTTAAGAGGAGGAAAGCATCTGCACCAATGCCCAAATGCCCAGCAGGATCCTGACCCTCATCAACTGAAGTTAAAGGGAACCGATCATTAGTATTTTTGTATATAATCTAAAGCCAGTACTGTACTGGCACTATCTGGCAGATTATCTACATTCTATTAGTGGTCAGCTCGGATGTTTAGGCTTTTAAATCCAAGAAAGTGAAGCTTAAAAAATTGTCAGCTTTTTGATTGACAGTTTCACTGGAGCAGATAATAATCAGGCGGATATTCATCTGGATTCCCGCCCCCCGCCCCGCCGCCTGTTCCTCCTTCTCTCTGGCTATATGCTAATTTTTCTATTCAGTAAGATGGCGTCGGAGTTGGAGCCAGCGCATAGCGCTTATCTCCGGCGCCATCTTTCTGAAGCCCGTGTTACCCTCTGCTGTTCTATTTTTCCAACTGAGAGGGCGGTGCATGCGCCCTCGCATATTCTACTCTCTTGTGACCATGGGAATGAAGCCCATATATTTTTTTTTTTTTTCATTAAAAAAAAATGCTTGGGTTCCTGCTGCATTTTCTATTGCTAGCTAAGGGTAACCCAAGCAGCTACTGCTGCTAACCCCCACTGCTTGTTGTTACCTTCACTGGCAATGGAAAATCCAAGAAAGCACTTTTTTTTTCTTTAAGTTTTTTGCCCAAAAACTAAAAAAAAAAGACGTGGGCTTTGCCATATTTTGTATGCTAGCCAGGTACAGCAGGCAGGTACGGGCTAACCGCAACCCCCAGCTGGCTATTTGTACCTGGCTTGGAACCAAAAATATAGGGAAGACCTTTTTTAAATTATTTCATGAATTTCATGAAATAATTAAAAAAAAATGACGTTGGCTTTGCCAAATTTTTGTATCCAGCCAGGTACAACTACGCAACTGGGGACTGGAATCCGCAGCACTTGGTGGCCCAAGCTTTCTGTGCCCCCCTGCTGCAAATTGCAGTCTGCAGCCACCCTAAAAAATGACGCTTTCATAGAAGAGCCATCTTCTGGCGCTGCATCCAACTTTTTCAGCGTCCCTGGTGCCGGGTGGCACGCTGGGTAATAAGGGGTCAATATCAGCTTTGTTTTACCAGCTGCTATTAAGCCAGAGATTCTTCGGCTTTGCATGTTGCGACATTGCACGTGCGATGTTGGTGGGGTCAAATCGAAAGTGACACACATCCGGCATCGCAGTCGATATAGCAACGTGCAAATCCTTTTTGATACGATGAACGAGCGCAAAAGCGTCGTTATCGTATCATCGCTGCAGCCTCCGACATTTCCATAATGCCGGTGCAGCGACAGGTACGATGTTGTTCCTCGCTCCTGCGGCAGCACACATCGCTGTGTATGAAGCCGCAGGAGCGAGGAACATCACCTACCTGCCTCCCGGCTGCAATGAGAAGGAAGGAGGGGGGCGGGATGTTTACATCCTGCTCATCTCCGCCCCTCCACTTCAATTGGCCGCCTGCCGTGTGACGTCGCTGTGACGCCGCACGACCTGCCCCCTTAGGAAGGAGGTGGGTCGCCGGCCAGAGGGACGTCGCACGGCAGGTATGTGCGTGTGAAACTGCCGTAGCGATAATAATCGCTTCGGCAGCTTTCACTAGATATTGCACGTGCGACGGGGGCGGGACTATCGCTGCAGCATCGGTAACACATTGTTACTGATGTCGCAACGTGCAAAGCCCGCCTTAATGTCAGGCCAAGTTTGACCTGGCTATTAAGAATCTCCAATTCTCCCGCAGTCACAAGAGAGCAGAAAATGCGAGAGCGCATGCACCACCCTCTCAGTCAGAAGAATAGAACAGCAGGGGGTAACATGGATTTCAGAAAGATGGCGCCGGAGATAAGCACTATGTGCAGGTGCCAACTCAGATGCCATCTTACTGAATAGGAAAATTAGCATGTGAAACTGTCAATCAAAAAGCTGATGAATTTTTAAACTTCACTTTCTTGGATTTGAAAGCCTAAACATCCGAGCTGACCACTAATAGTATGTGGATAATCTGCCTGATAGTGCCAGTACTGGCTTTAGATTATCTACGAAAATCCTGATGATTGGTTCCCTTTAAGGTGGTGATGATGATGAGACTCAGATACCTGAGGCGCATGCATACTGTGCTGTGATGTCAGGTCAGGAAGAGGGGGAGTGAGACAACATAGAGCATGACGCCAAAGTTGTGGATCCCACTTTGTGTGAACTCAGAAGTACGCAGCTGAGTAACTCCACAGATGACGAGGAGGAGGAGGAGAATGTCTAGGATGTTACGGAGGTGATCCCCACACATACACGTAGTGATGCAACCATGAGAAGCACTGCATCCTCACCTACAACTCTGGCTGTGGCCAGCAGTGGTTGCAGGTCTGCAGTTCGCAGGAATGGTTGCAAATCCTGGGCCTTTATTGAGACCGCAAAAGATGACCCAACTTCCGTTATCTGCCAATGTTGTAAACAGCGACTGAGTAGAGGCAAAAATTCAAATAATTTGACTACCACAGGCACGAACAGGCACTTGTGCAACCAATATGCATTACTGTGGGAATCACACTAAAATGCAGACTAAAGGGCCTACCCAACCACCGGCCGCCAAATCAACATTATCTGCTGCTTCTTCCTCTTTCTGCGTCACTGGAAAATCTATTCTAACACAAGTCTCCGACCGCAGAATCTCCTCTTGTTTACCTGCTACAGTGGGGGTGAGTGAGGGCCCATCAGGTGTGTTCCGAAGTGAACGTGCCTGGTGTTTTTGATCCATGTGAGACACTGAGCACACCACATGTTTCTCAATCCAGCATTACATCTCCCACTACACCTCTCTACCAGTCCACCTCTTGGTCGTGTACACCCTACTCCACCCTCTCTCAGCACAGCAGCCAGCCCTCAGTCCCACAGTTTTGGTCATGTAAAAGAGCATTTCCTCCCACAAATGGCAAAGCAAAGTGCTTGAACTTCACCATATCACTGTTGCTTATGGAAATGCTGGTGGATACAGAGGGTTTCCGAAACCTAATGGCCATCGCAGTCCCCCAGTACCAGTTGCCCAGTCGCCATAACTTCTCTAATAGAGCTGTGGTTGCACTAAACCATCATGTAGCAACCAAGATCACCTTCTCCTTGAAAAACTCTGTCTCCCATCATGCATTTCACCACTAACACCTGGAGGAGCAAGCATGGCCAGAGGCGTTACATCTTGCTGACTGGGCACTGAGTTATTCTGGTGGCTGCGGGGGAAGGCAGGGAAGGAGCTGCTTCCCAAGTGTTGAAATCCCCGAGGCTTTCGGACAAACATCTGGATCTACCACTTCCTCTTCTGTTTCTCCCACCTCCTCTACGTCCATCAACTGCACCCTCAACTTTTCCCTTAATGTAACATGCATTCAGAGAGTGCAGAGAGAATCCCTCCCCCCCAACCCCCGTACAGCTCAGCCAGGGCTCCACGGAATCGGGCAGTACGGAAATTAATCTGCATTGGAGAACACAGTCACACAGCTGCATAGTTGGGGACTGCTATCCAGGCCAAGTTTGATCAATGGCTGTCTCCACTGAACCTGGTGCATGTGTGACAATGGTGTAAACCTGTTAGGGGTCATACGACTGGACGACATCCCACATGTGCCTTGCATGGCTCACATCCTGAACCTGGTTGTACAGAAAATTCTAGCCCATTATCCCAGGCAGGATGCACTGCTGCACAATGCACAGTTGGTGTGTTCTCAACTCCGCCGTTCGCACTCCATGGCTAATCGACTTGCAACGATACAAAGGGATTTCAGCTTACCAGTTAACTGGTTGATATGCGATGTGCCGCACATGTTACAGAGATTGTGGCAGCAGCAGCAAGCTTTGATGCACTACGCCATAATGCATAACCATGAACAATGTAGTACGGATGTGGGGCAAATAGCAATTGCAGAGTGGGTACAGATAAAGGACCTGTGTACCGTCCTGCACAGTTTCAAAATGGCTACAAAGATGGTTAGCACTGATGATGCCGTCATCTTCATCACTATTCCACTGATCTACATGTTTGAGCGCACTTTGAATAGTCTGCGGGAGGAGGTGGGAGTCCCAGAGGAAGAGGAGGAAGCATGGGAGGATAAGGATAGGATAACATTTCCTGTAAGGTCCCGGACAGTCGTCGCACAGGTGGGTGTCATGAGAGGGTAGAGTCCATTGATTGAGGCGGGCTCATGGTAACAGACAAAATGGTAGTGAAGGTGCAGGAGTCGAGAAAAAAATGGGGAAATGGGGAAGGGGGGAGTAATTGATGCCATTGTCCTGCTGTCTGCCTGAAATGTTTTAAAATCTCTAGCTTCCAAGAGGGGTCTCCAAGTTGTGCCTTGTCTGTACTGGCAGTGGTATGGGAGCACCAGCCCTACACCTGTCTCTCATCCACCTCTATATTATTTCTGTGAATAGCTTATCAAGCTAATGACTATGCTAAAACTGTGGTGCTGTACTCTAAAACGTATTTTTGCTGTTTTAGAAGCTTTTCAACTACCCAAAAGGTGTTTTCTCTGCCTTACATTTGGCAACCATTAAATTAAATGCGGTTTGAGAAGGTTCAATAAAGGTTTAGAAATTCGGTTTGATAAAGGTTCGATGAACGTACCCCTTGTTCGATTGGGCTTGGCAAACCGAACCTCCAGAGGTTTGCTCATCTCTACTTCTACATGCAATGCATAGCAGAGCTGACCATTGAATAGTTGAGATGTGCTACAACCCGGCTGTCAGAGTAATGAGGATACCGTAAGTGTGCCTGGGGGATGTTTTATTAGAGAGGGTTATTAGGGTGTACATGTTTTTTATGAATTAGGCAGGCTCATTAGGTGCAAATGCAAGAGGTATCAGTGGGATCTTCAAAGCTGTCAGATTAATGAGGATGCTGTAAAAGGATTTTATTAGACACGGCCCTTAGGTGCATGCTGGAAGACAAATCCAGTGGAACTGGAAGATATAGAGAGCTTAAGTAATAGCTGCAAATCAGTGCAGATTTAAAAATAGCTTGTACTGACACGTATAATTAATTCTGTATATACAGTAAATTAAAACCACATAATGACTTTGGGAATAACCCTTTAATTTAAGTTTCTCATTACATATCCACAAAGCACAGCACAAGCCACACAAAAAGAAGGCTGTTAAAGGGTTTACTTTTATTGCTACATCTTCTAGCCTTCTCCTACTAACCTATATTACATAGTATTCAAACTAGCATTAAGGGCTCCAACACACATCCGTTAAAACCACGCACCTGTGATACGGGCCGTTTTTCGGGTCCGTTTTCCGTTTTTTAGGTCCGTTTTTATGGTATGTGTAGCCAGCGTGTGTATCCCGTATGCTAACCGTATGTGCGTGTGGAATGTCCGTGTGTGCGTGAGTGAAGTAACTGACATGTGTGTGTGTTGTCCGTGTGAAATGTACGTGTGTGATGCAAAATGTCGTTACTACATGTCGGAAGACAGAGTAGCGGGATGAGAATGAACTCGGGTGAACTTCACCCGACTTCATTGTCATGCCGCGGCTCTGTCTGTGCCGTGTACTGATTAGCGGTCACCTGTGAAGGATTCACCGGTGACTGCTAATCCCCCGAGTGACTGAAGTGTCCCCCCCTCTCTCATACTCACCGATCCCCGATCACCGGCGCTGCACGGCGTTCACACTGCTCCCGCGGCTTTTTCTAATTTGAAAAAGCTGGCCGCTCATTAAACAATCTCGTATTCCCTGCTTTCCCCGCCCACCGGCGCCTATGATTGGTTGCAGTGAGACACGCCCCCACGCTGAGTGACAGGTGTCTCACTGCACCCAATCACAGCAGCCGGGGGGCGTGTCACTATGGAGTATAGAAATAGATAAATAATTAAAAAAAAACGGCGTGCGGTTCCCCCCAATTTTAATACCAGCCAGATAAAGCCATACGGCTGAAGGCTGGTATTCTCAGGATGGGAAGCCCCACGTTATGGGGAGCCCCCCAGCCTAACAATATCAGTCAGCAGCCACCCAGAATTGCCGCATACATTATATGCGACAGTTCTGGGACTGTACCCGGCTCTTTCCGATTTGCCCTGGTGCTTTGGCAAATCGGGGTAATAAGGAGTTATTGGCAGCCCATAGCTGCCAATAAGTCCTAGATTAATCATGTCAGGCTTCTCCACGAGATACCTTCCATGATTAATCTGTAAGTGACATTTAAAAAACACACACACACACGAAAAAATCCTTTATTAGAAATAAAAAACACTAACAAAGTCCCTCATCACCAATTTATTAACCCCGACAAACCCTCCATGTCCGGCGTAATCCACAGTCCTCCAGCGTCGCTTCCAGCTCTGCTACATGCAGGTGACAGGAGCAGCAGAATACACCGCCGCTCCTGTCAGCTCCACGCAGCAACTGAGGTGAGTAGCACGATCAGCTGAGCTCACACTGAGGTTACCCGCGGCCACCGCTGGATCCAGCGGTGGCCGCAAGTTACCTGACTGACAGCAGCTGATCGCGCTACTCACCTCATTTGTTGCGTGGAGCTGACAGGAGCGGCGGTGTATTCTGCTGCTCCTGTCACCTGCATGTAGCAGAGCTGGAAGCGATGCTGGAGGACTGTGATTGGGTGCAGTGAGACAGCTGTCACTTAGCGTGGTGGGCGTGTGTGACTGCAACCAATCACAGGCGCCGGTGGGCGGGTAAAGCAGGGAATACGAGACTGATTAATGGGTGGCCGGCTTTTTCAAAATAGTAAAAGCCGCCGAAGTTTTTATAACAGCAGTGCAGCGCCGCGCCGGAGATTGGGGAATGGTAAGTATGAGAGAGGGGGGGGGACTGACCGACAGACAGCTAGAGGGACAGATAAAACAGAGAGACCGACCGACAGACATAGAGACCGTCCGATGGACTGAGGGAGAGAACGAAACAGGAAAAGAAAAAAGACCGACATCACATGAAAAAAGCACAAAACGTACAGGGAGCAAACAGAGATGCATCCGTGTCACTCGGACGTGCGCACAGACCCATTGACTTTCATTGGGTCCGTGCTGCGTGTTGCGTGCAGAAAACGGACATGCTGCCGTGCAAAACGCACACAGGTACGGATCACGGACACGGACAAACGGACATGCATCAAAAACGCACGTGGAGCTTTTATCATACAATAACATTGGTGCACGTTTGGCCGTGTCTCCAGTATACACGGAAACGGACCAAACACGCACGTGTTTCACGGATGTGTGTTTCAGGCCTAAGTAAGACAGCAGTACAGATCTCCCGTGTTTATATGCTGCACATAGTCTCCCTCACATATTGGTATCGCCAAGCTCAGAAACAGGATGTCTCACAAATCTGTCATAATAGGCAGGCAGTGGAGAGCACATCAGTCAATTCTAGTCCCACTTTTTTTTAACAGGCCACTGGTTTTATCATTAAATAAGATTTTTTTCTAATTATATATGAAAGCTTTTTAAGATTTTCCTTTTCCTCTTCCTCCAAATTGCCCTGGAGCTGATAGATTTTCTTGAAAAGTTTTTAAATATTTATGCAACAATTCTGTCATAGATATTCATTAAAGCACACCAGCCTGATCAGGTTTAAGAGCTCTTTTGAGTTTGAATCAAGATATACATTTATCACCTACGCGAAGAAAGATAAATAGTAAACTGTTTATCAACAGATATTATAATTCTCCAGAATCACAAACCTTTCTGGTTTCTTAATTTCTTCTGTGACAAAGTTCAGTGTGTCCCATCCAGAATAAGAAAAAAGAGCAGAATAGAGGGCGAGAGCCATAAATCCCACATTGGTGGTGGAACCTTGAAATGCAGTGTGTAGATTATCGGTTTCATCTGGAAGAGAGCAATGAACTTGAGTTTGACTCCTGCAATGATCCCTGGGGCAATAAATAGGAACAGGGCTGCAAAGTGTTATTGGTCCTGCTACATCTAGTTTCTGACAAGCAGCATAACCCCAAAAATTGCAAAATGTATCTGTGAATTATCCTGTAGCTATTTTGGAGTAAACTTTAGCTTTAAATTAATCAACCGAACAGCAGATAAGTCACAAGCAGGTCCCAATTACATAGGACAAGAGATGAGTGGGTCCGTTCAATTTCAAATATGCTGAATTTTCAGAAAAAAAAATTGATTTGCCATGAATAAATTCACGTCGATCTCCGTACTGGAAAGGGAGGCGGGGGGGGGGGGAGGTTTAGAGAGAGATAGCGTGAGATACTATCCAACTATGTTTTACATACTTCCAGTCCTCAGTTCTGTACTCTAGTGGGAACTGCTGATCTCAGATGACCCAGGAGTCTACTGTCCACCACTGCACCAGGTATAACAACCCACATGATAAACTGGGATGCGTTATCAGAGCTGTTGGCCTTTATTGGAAAGCCTACTTGGCCACACAGAACAACATTAGTCCACTCTGGGATGCTTCACCAGTGTGAGAAAAGTTGCAAAGATTTTTAGTTTTGTGAATGACGAATTAAGTCTTAAAGTGTGTGAGTTGGGGAATTTCAGGAAATTCGACTCAAACTCAATCCTCCACAGATCAATTTGCTCTTCTCTACATGTGACTTACATTGCCTTAGATAATGAAAAAGTCACATGACTTGTGACTTACAACTAAAAAATTAATCCAATAGTTTGTATTTTCCACAAAAGTTGTGGTTACATTTTGTTGCTACTACATTGACACTCATTAGATACTATCTCACAATGCCAAGCTTGGGTACAGTCCTAGCCCATCATATTGTTTGTTACAGCTTCCGAAAAGGTAGAATTTAGCCCTTCGAATTGGTTTAACAACTGGAATTGAAGTTGGTGGAGGATATACAGTATTTAGGTATGGAAAATGTAACTTCAAGAGACCTTCCTGCTTAAGATGTCAGTCTTTATTACAAGGGCATTAGTTGGAGTTGCTGCTAGAGATAAATTGTCCTGTACAGGTTGTTTTTCAGTAATTCTTGCTTATAAACCTCACTCATTTCTATATTACTTCCAGGAATTTTAAGATAAACTTGTTAAGTCTTTAACTATACAGTGGGAGAAAAAGTATGTAGTCAGCCACCAATTGTGCAAGTTCTCCCATTTAAAAAGATGAGAGAACCTGTAGTTGACCTCATAAGTAGTCCACGACTATGAGAGACAACATGAGAAAACAAATCCAGAAAATCACCTTGTCTGATTTGGCAAGATTTGTTTTGCAAATCATGGTGGAAAATAAGTATTTAGTCATCTAAAAACATGCCAGATTTCTGGCTCTCACAGACCTGTAACTTCTTCTTTAAGATGCTCCTCTGTTCTTCTCTCATTACCTGGAGTAATGGCACCTGTTTGAACTTGTTATCAGTATAAAAGACACTTGTCCACAACCTCAAATAGTCACACTCCAAACTCCACTATGGTGAAGACCAAAGAGCTGTCAAAGGACACCAGAAAGAAAACTGAAGCCCTGCACCAGGGTGGACAGACTGAATCTGCAATAGGCAAGCAGTTTGGTGTGATGAAATCAACTGATGGAGCAATAATAAGAAAATGGAAGACATACAGGACCACTGATAATCTCTCTCGATCTGGAGCTCCACACAAAATCTCACTCCATGGGGTCAAAATGATCACACGAATTGTGAGCAAAAATCCCAGAATCACACGGGGGGATCTAGTGAATGACCTGCATAGAGCTGGTACCATCGTAACAAAGGCTACCATCAGCAACACACTACGCCGCCAAGGACTCAGATCCTGCAGTGCCAGACGTGTTCCCCTGCTTAAGCCAGTACATGTCCAGGTCCATCTGAAGTTTGCTAGGGAGCATTTGGATTATCCAGAAGAGTGTTGGGAGAATGTCATATGGTCTGATGAAACCAAAGTAGAACTGTTTGGTAGAAACACAACTTGTCGTGTTTGGAGGAGACAGAAAGCTGAGTTGCATCCAAAGAACACCATACCTACTGTGAAATATGGGGGTTGCAACATCATGCTTTGGGGCTGTAATGATCCCAAGCACACTGCCAGGACAATGAAGAAGTGGCTTTGTAAGAAGCATATGAAGGTCCTGGAGTGGCCTAGCCAGTCTCTAGATCTCAACCCCATTGAAAACCTTTGGAGGGAGTTCAAAGTCTGTGTTACCCAGCGACAGACCCAAAACATCACTGCACTAGAAGAGATCTGCATGGAGGAATGGGCCAATGTACCACTAACAGTGTGTGCCAACCTTATGAAGACTTACAGAAAATGTTTGACCTTGGTCATTGCCAACAAAGGATATATAACAAAATACTGAGATGAACTTTTGTTATTGACCAAATACTTATTTTCCTCCATAATTTTTAAAATAAAATCTTGCCAAATCAGAGAAGGTGATTTTCTGGATTTGTTTTCTCATTTTGTCTCTCATAGTTGTGGTCTATGATGTCAATTACAGGAATCTGTCATCTTTTTAAGTGGGAGAACTTGCACAATTGGTGGCTGACTAAATACATTTTTCCCCCACTGTATTTAGATAGAAGATTAGAAATATTAAGAACCATTGTTTTGGGTGCCTTGTTCTTTTTGTTTGGATTGTAGCTTAGTTGAGAGTAGGAATATTAGAGATGTTTGTCCTCTCCCTAGTGCCTTGATCTAATCCGCCTTTTGCCCTAGAAAGAGAAAATCTCCCAACTGTGATGGGGTGTATGAAGGGCATTAGTTAGTGATTATGCAGAAATTACCATTTTAAAAAAGATCATTCACAACAAATGCATTAGAGAAACATTGAAAACTAGTATTTGTACCTTGTACAATCTTCACAAGACCTACAGAAATGATCATTAGAAGAGCCAAGACCTTGGCATAGGTGAAGACATCTTGAACTCTTGTTCCCCATTTTACATGGACACAGTTAATGAACGTTAAAGTGCCTAAATGTGAAATCAAATGGGTAAAAAAAATGCAATAAATGGCCAAGATTTGTATTATATTTTCTCCAAGTTACACTGGTGACCAAATATTGCACATTAATTCTAAAAACAACAGATACTAGTCATAATACTATAAATAACTCAGTGGAACACTACAAATTACTAACACAAAATTATTAAGGCTGTGGAGACATTATACTATGTGAGAGCCTGTGAGGGCATCATATTATGTGAGGAGCTGTGGGGACATCATACTGTGTGAGAGCTTGTAGGGACATTATACTGTGTGAGAATCTGTGAGGACACCATACTGAGTGACGAGCTGTGGGGGCATCATACTGTGTGAGGAGCTGTGGGGACATCACACTGTATGACGAGCTGTGGGGGCATTGTACTATGTGAGAGGCTGTGAGGGCATCATATTGTGTGAGGAGCTGTGGGGACATCATACTGTGTGAGAGCCTGTAGGGGCATCATACTGTGTGAGAATCTGTGAGGACACCATACTGTGTGAGGAGCTGTGGGGACATCATACTGTGTGAGGAGCTGTGGGGACATCATACTGTGTGAGGAGCTGTGGGGACATCATACTGTGTGACGAGCTGTGGGGGCATTGTACTATGTGAGAGGCTGTGAGGGCATCATATTGTGTGAGGAGCTGTGGGGACATCATACTGTGTGACGAGCTGTGGGGGCATTGTACTATGTGAGAGGCTGTGAGGGCATCATATTGTGTGAGAGCCTGTAGGGACATTATACTGTGTGAGAATCTGTGAGGACACCATACTGAGTGACGAGCTGTGGGGGCATCATATTGTGTGAGGAGCTGTGGGGACATCACACTGTGTGACGAGCTGTGGGGGCATTGTACTATGTGAGAGGCTGTGAGGGCATCATATTGTGTGAGGAGCTTTGGGGACATCATACTGTGTGAGAGCCTGTAGGGACATTATACTGTGTGAGAATCTGTGAGGACACCATACTGAGTGACGAGCTGTGGGGACATCACACTGTGTGACGAGCTGTGGAGACATTATACTATGTGAGAGGCTGTGATGGCATCATATTATGTGAGGAGCTGTGGGGACATCATACTGTGTGACGAGCTGTGGAGACATTATACTATGTGAGAGGCTGTGATGGCATCATATTATGTGAGGAGCTGTGGGGACATCATACTGTGTGAGAGCCTGTAGGGACATTATACTGTGTGAGAATCTGTGAGGACACCATACTGAGTGACGAGCTGTGGGGGCATCATACTGTGTGAGGAGCTGTGGGGACATCACACTGTGTAACGAGCTGTGGGGGCATTGTACTATGTGAGAGGCTGTGAGGGCATCATATTGTGTGAGGAGCTGTGGGGACATCATACTGTGTGAGAGCCTGTAGGGGCATCATACTGTGTGAGAATCTGTGAGGACACCATACTGTGTGAGGAGCTGTGGGGACATCATACTGTGTGAGGAGCTGTGGGGACATCATACTGTGTGAGGAGCTGTGGGGACATCATACTGTGTGACGAGCTGTGGGGGCATTGTACTATGTGAGAGGCTGTGAGGGCATCATATTGTGTGAGGAGCTGTGGGGACATCATACTGTGTGACGAGCTGTGGGGGCATTGTACTATGTGAGAGGCTGTGAGGGCATCATATTGTGTGAGGAGCTGTGGGGACATCATACTGTGTGACGAGCTGTGGGGGCATTGTACTATGTGAGAGGCTGTGAGGGCATCATATTGTGTGAGGAGCTGTGGGGACATCATACTGTGTGACGAGCCTGTAGGGACATTATACTGTGTGCGAATCTGTGGGGATATCATACTATGTGAAAAGCCATGGGGATATCATACTGTGCTATGGTAACCAGGGATACCTAAGCTGCAATGCCCTTCACATGAGGTAAGAGGCATGGCTATATCAGGAGAATTATACTACTTTTCTAATTAGAAGTATTTACTAATATTATTATTATTATTATTATTACACCTACAACATATTGGGATGTGATCTTGGAGATGGGAATACACCTTTAATGAATACGTCTTACATTTTTGGGGGGGAGTGAGGATTAATTAAAGCAAAAACAAACCAGCAATTCCACTATTTGTGTCATTGTCCATGCAGTATAGATAACATATTTTTTTTATTACTACTTTTGCAGATGAAATACATTTTTTATACAAAAATAATATTGATGCAGTCATCAGTCAGACCGTTATCAGTTTCTGAAGATAAAACTATATAACATGAATGACTCTCATTTATACTTACATATACAAGCTGCGGCTATCAGCCTGACCGCAGCATAGGGTGGTTCACAAAATGGGAAGATTGGTTGTACAATATAGTTAGCGAATGTTATAGCGATGATTGCCTGCGAGGTGGGTTCTATAATCAATAGCGAAGACCAGAGTCTGATAAAAGCAGCAAATCCTCCGAATACCTCCAATATATAGGCATAGCTTGCCCCAGACTTTATGATGGATGTCCCAAGTTCTGCATAGCACAAAGCCCCAAACATGGAGAAGATCCCTCCTAGCGTCCACACAATCAGGGACAGTCCGAACGATTCACTGTACAGCAGGACTCCCTTGGGAGACACAAAAATCCCAGATCCAATCATGTTTCCAACTATTAAGGTGACTCCATTGAACAGAGTGATTTCTTGCTTCATCTTCATTTTACTGTCCATATTTTCCACAGTTTTTTTACTTGAATCCACGTCCATCTTTTCTTTATTTTCACTGATGTTATTATAGCAAAATAAAGTCCAGGCAGGCGCCATGGTCAATGTTCTTCACAGCTTTACCTGGAATAGGAAAAAATAGAATGTTATCTTCATTTCTCGTCGTCTGTAAACAGATTGTGTATTAGTGCGACCCAAGAAACATGATCCACAAAACCAGGGAGAAATTGAAATAGTCATGCTCCTAATTCTAACAGCAGATGTGATCATTTCTTGGAATCAGATAGTAAACGAAGATGCAAAACAGGCAAAAGGATTTACCAAGAATAAAAGAAACTTTCTGCAAAGTTCATTGCTATTCTTGCCTTCTCTAAATCATATTTTTCAGATATTTTTTCAAGGTTTCTTATACTGATAAGTTTCTAGTTAGGGAATATACAGGGGATCGAGGAAGTTACTTGGAAAATATTTCCCATCCATCCATTTATGGTGGATGCTACAAGGGCCAGAACTGGGCTTCACATCCCAACAGTAGGGATCTTCCTCTTTTTATAAGGTGGCTGTTGTTAGTGGAAAAGGTGTGCGAGCATGGTCATCTATCCATTCTCAGGTGCAAAATACAAGGCCTAATTCTAAATATTGTTACAGCTCTCAGATGCGGGACCCATGGCCTCTCAGACATTTATAGTGGGCACTGAGGAAACGTCATAAATCCACAAGATGGGACAGCACGGTGGCTCAGTGGTAAGCATTGTAGTCTTTTAGCATTGGTGTAACGCCTGTACCAGCGTCGCCGCGCTGTCCTACCCCCTCCCATGGAGGCGACGCCGGAACTCTCGCCTTCCTGACCAATCTGCAGTGGCTGCCCCGTCCCTGGTCCATGCTTTCTCCCAGGGCCTGCGCACGCCGCACAAGCCTCCTCAGAATGCCCATAGGGTACACATACAGAAACGCCCTTTTTCTTAAAGTGCCAGTACATCTTGACCCAGAAGTTCAACTGAGAGGCTGCAGTATTTAAGGCACCTTCCCCTTAAGTGAAGTGCCTGGGCAATGAGTTTTATATGTTGCTAGTGTACCACCCCGGGGCTCGGCCAGCTGCTGAGCCGCTCGGATCCGTGCTCATCAGTGGGTGGCTCGAGCTCCTCCCGGACCCGGGGGTCACGTTGCTCTGAAAGGGAGTTGGCGCTATGTGTAGGGATTTCGGTGGGGAGGTTCACAGCCTTGGCTGTGGCATTTAGGGATGTAGGTTCATGACGCCACCCACGGGTTGTGCTGAATGTGGACACGACCGCTGCCGTTAACTAGGCTCCCGGGGACGATATTATGCAGCTTGGTGTTGACCCCTCCGTGGGCAGGGGGTGATGGTCTCGGGGCCCGGTGGTTGTGAGGTGCGGGCAAGATGGTGTGGTGCGGTGAGCAGCCCGAGGGCACTGTTGTACTCACTATGACAGATACACCGGAGTCTCTGGTAAACCAAAAAGGATGGTGATCGGTGCCTGCAGCCGGCTGCGCTTTGCCCCTTTTAGGTTGGTGGCTCCCGCCTTTCTCCGGCACCTCTTTGTAGAACTTGACTGCCTATGCTTCAGCAACGGTAGTCCACTCCCCGGCTTGATGTGTGTTGGGGAACCCGCTTGCCTGCAGGCGCTGGCCCGTGGGATCTCTCTGCCGGTGCGGTGGCTTTCTATCCCCCTCGGTGGGCTGTTGCCGTCTTTCGAGTCTTGGGACAGGAAAGGACCTAAGGTCCAAACCTCAATCAGTGAATTCGACGTGGTCCAGTGGCTTCTGGACCTCATGCTGGGTCTGAGTACCCCTCCTGGTGCTCCAGTTTACAGTTGGCTCCCCGGTTCGGTTCCGGCGGGCCACTACCCTGTCCCGGTCCCTTACAGTTCCACCAGCCGTCTTCACGGCTCCTGCAGGCGGCAACCACCATCTTCCTCCTTGCCAGAGGTGACTGGGCTCCAACCCAGACACCTGGTGTGAGACTGTGGCAGACCTGGACACAGGTCTGCAACTTGAACTCCACTCCACTCCACTGTACAGACTACACCGACTGAACTGAAACTGTTTTTCCTGCCTCAGGGCCTGTGAACTCCTTGGTGGGCGTAGCCAACCGCCTGACTCAGGTCTGCGCTTGAACTCCACTCCACTGTACAGACTAAACAGCTACGACCCCGGCACCGGTTAGTGTTGTTACTGCAGACCTGTCGCCACAGACCTGCTGCACTTGAACTTCACTCCACTCCACTGTACTTCACAACTGACTACTCCACTTAAAAAACTGACTTCTGTTTCCTGTCTCAGGCTCTCTGGACTCCTCGGTGGGCGTGGCCAACCGCCTGGCTCCGCCCCCTGGTGTGACCATTGAACACTGAGAGAGGTGACAAGGGTTTTGTAGGTTGGCTGCTGTCACCTTATTAGAGGCTGGTGTTTGTGCAGGGGGTCTACCTCTGGCTACCTGGCTAGTCCAGGGCGTCACATTAGTACTAAGGTCTTCAGTGCTGCTGTCAGACCTCCGGGATTTCCAGTTCTCTTTTGTAAGAGCTTGCCCTCGGTTAACATGGAGTTTGCTGTTCTGTTGCCCTACTTCCTGTCCAGCTGTTTAAAAGGCCGCCTCTAAGCTTAGTCCAGTGCCTGAGTATACTGCTTGCTGTGTACTCCTGCTTTGCTGCTCTTGGTGCCTGATTGACATTTGGATCCACCCGAAAAACAACCGACACCGACCTTGGACTTCCCTCGGACTCATCAAGCTGTCCCCGGACTCCGTCTGCCGTCTTCGGTCAGCACCTCTGCCCGGTTCCTTCCGGTTTGTAACCACCCTGGACTCTTATCTCGTGCGGACATTTTTGGACTTTACCTCTGGCCCTGTTTGTCCCGGCTGCTGCGCATTTAGGCCTTCTGGGGTGATTGCCAGACAGTCCCTGTATAGGGGTTCGCTCTCGGTGGTCTCCCTGGGGGAGTCCGGTTCGTAGCCCCGGGAATTCCCTTCGCTCCGTTCCTGGAAGGTATTTCCGGTGTTTATTGTTCCACTGTGTTTTGTTCCGTTTATGTACATATCGTTGGTTACCTGTTATAAACATTTCTGCACCAAGAACTCGTCTCTGAATGTTATTGCCCTAACGCAATCGAAATCCTCAATACATACAATAGTATTACATTATACTCAGGCCATAAAAGGATTTCGCTGGGGCAATGACTGAGACACGAGTAGATCAGCTTTTTTCCATGATCAACTCCTTGCAGCAGGAGATGGAGGCGGTGCAGACTAAACTTAGAGATGTGGAGGCACAGCTGGGCCATGATCACCAGGTACTGGGTCCGGCTATTCAGGATTTGCAAGTCAGAGTGGAGGCTCAGGAAGCCGTCCCCACTACGTCCGTATCAGCTGCCGGTATGCCTAGGTTACCCCCATTTCGTTTCAATGGTGATCGTAGTCAGTTTCGTGGATTTGTTAACCAGTGTATACTGTTTTTTGATGTACATGCTGATTATTACCGTTCTGACCGGTCAAAAGTGTTATGTATAATCATGTTATTAACCTCACGAGCACTGGCTTGGGCTAATCCTATGATAGAGAATCGAGATATCCGCTTAAATCACCTGGATGACTTTCTGACCGCAATGGCGCAGATGTTTGATGATCCGAATCGCCGTGCTACCGCTGAATCGGCTCTCCTTTCCTTACGTCAGGGAAAGCGGTCTGTCGTTGAATACGCCACTGAGTTCAAGAGGTTAGTGGTAGACACCGACTGGGGAAACAATGCGTTATTGTCAGTTTTCAGAAAAGGGTTGTCCGGTACCATCAAGGACGAGTTAGCTCGTTCCGAATCTCCAGGGGATTTTGAACTGTTTCTCCAACACTGTGTGCGTATTGATACCCGCTTGACGGAACGTAGACAGGAAAAATGGGCAGCTGTAAACCGGGTAACCAACCTTGCGTTTCCTTCCAGAGAACCCGCTCTCAGGACGCCACGGGAGGCCGAGGATGTTCCTATGCAAGTGGACTCTCTGCAAAAGCGAGAGACCAACGAACGTCGTGAACACCGGCTCCGTGAGCGGTTGTGTTTCTATTGCGGTCAATCGGATCATTTTTTGATTGACTGCCCGAGACGTCCAAATCGCCCAAATAAGGTATTGGCAGCCATGGCAGAGTGTGACAACACGGACGCAGAGTCCGATATCTCTGAGGCAAGTGGACACCTGGATGCGGTATTTCCCTTGACTGTAATGTCAACTTCACCTAAGGACTCAGAAGGGAAATACACCCATTGCTCGCTTCCCATTCAGATTCGGTGGGAGGGACAGTTAATACCTACATCTGCTATGATAGACTCTGGGGCAGGGGGAAATTTCATGGACTCTTCTTTTGCCAGGAAACACGGTATCCGGACTCAACAAAGATCCTCACCGGTTACCATGGAGACGGTAGACGGATCTCCGTTAGTTTCTGGACCAGTTGATCGGGAAACAGTACCCCTAGAATGTGTGATGAAGCCAGGTCAGCAGGAGACCCTTGTTTTCATGCTGATTTCTTCTCCCCATTTTCCGATTATTTTAGGAATTCCGTGGCTACGGTCTACAAATCTGGTCATCGATTGGGAGACTAAGGAAATATCCTTCCCACCGCAGAGTGGTCCGACCATTAGCCCAACAGTACCGGTTCCAGTAACACCGAATGCGGAGGGCACTGTACAGGTACCTGTTCTACCCCCGGTTTATCATGACTTCGCTGATATATGCGACAAAAGAAAAGCAGATCGGCTTCCCCCGCATAGACCTTATGATTGTCCCATAGACTTACTCCCAGGAGCAGAGATCCCGTTTGGGCATGTCTACCCGTTGGCGGCACCTGAGCTAGAAGCACTAAAGGATTACATCGATGAGAGTCTAGCCAAGAGATTTATTCGCCCTTCTACCTCGCCAGCAGGGGCACCCATCTTTTTCGTGAAAAAGAAAGAGGGGACTCTGAGACCTTGTATTGACTACCGGGAACTAAATAAGATAACCATCCGGAACCGGTATCCGTTACCGTTGATTCCAGAGCTATTGGAGAGAGTCCAACAGGCAAAGATATACACTAAATTGGATCTCCGTGGGGCATATAATCTACTCCGCATACGTCCCGGAGACGAGTGGAAGACAGCGTTCAGATGTCGGTATGGACATTATGAGTATCTGGTGATGCCTTTTGGACTTTGTAACGCTCCTGCGGCTTTCCAACACCTAGTCAACGATATTTTTAGGGATATAATGGACCAATTCATGGTGATTTACCTGGATGATATCTTGATCTTTTCTGATTCCCTACAGGAACACCAGGAGCACGTCAAGACCGTCCTTACCCGTCTGAGGGATAACCACCTGTACATTAAACTGGAGAAGTGCGAATTCCATTGCTCACAGATACAATTTTTAGGATATGTCATCTCTCCTCAGGGACTGAACATGGAGTCCGGCAAGATACAAGCAATTCTAGACTGGCCGGAACCGGGAAACATCAAGGAGGTACAACGTTTTGTCGGTTTTGCCAACTTTTACCGACGCTTTATCCGTAACTTTTCAGAGATCGTCCGTCCCATCACTCTGTTAACCAAGAAAGGACAGAAGTTTACGTGGTCCGCCCAGGCCCAGGAAGCTTTCAATCGTCTCAAGGTTTGTTTTACCTCAGCGCCAATACTCGTACACCCGAATCCCGCACTCCCCTTTATTGTGGAAGTCGACGCTTCCGATTATGCATTAGGGGTTATCCTTTCCCAAAGGACTGGGGACAAGAGTCTCTTGCATCCGTGTGCTTTTTTTTCTCGCCGGTTGTCCCCTGCAGAAAGGAACTATGACATTGCGGACAAAGAATTGTTGGCGATTATTTCAGCTTTTAAGGAATGGAGACACCACTTACAGGGAGCTGCACAGCAAGTGATAGTACTCACAGATCATCGTAACCTTGAATTTCTTAAGTCTGCCAGGTGCCTGTCTCCACGGCAAGCCCGTTGGAGCTTATTCCTTAATCAATTCAATTTTATCGTTACATACCGTCCAGGTTCACGTAATGGGAAAGCCGATGCCTTGTCCCGAATCCACGCCATGGACTCCGTGCCTGGAACCCCGTCTCAGACCGTGTTATCAGATGCCAATTTCGTTGGAGTGATCCAGGACCAGGACTTGTGGAAGGACATCAAGCTGGCCTATGATGGTGACGTATTTCTTGCTGCCCCCCCGAATGATGTGACTCTTGTTCTTCGGAATGGTGTGTGGTTGAGAGAGCGACGTATCTATGTACCGGAGGCCGTAAGACTTCGAGTTCTCAAGTTGGTCCATGACTCCGTGTTGGCTGGTCATAGGGGGGTACAGAAGACGCAGGAATTTCTGAGTCGTTTTTTCTGGTGGCCAACCTGTTTAAAGGATGTAAAAGACTATGTCCACTCATGTGTGGTTTGTGCCCGGTGCAAGGTCCCTCGTGTGGCTCCTACGGGACTCCTCCAACCGTTACCCGTTCCATCTCGCCCTTGGGGATCCATCTCTATGGATTTTATTGTGGAGTTGCCAGTCTCAGGCGGTCACAATACCATTTTAGTGGTGGTGGATCGGTTGACAAAAGCTGCCCATTTTATTCCGTGTACCGGTCTTCCCTCAGCCGCAGAGACAGTGGATCTGGTTATCCAGAACATATTTCGATTGCATGGGGTACCAGATGAGATCATCTCTGACCGGGGCGTGCAGTTCACGTCTAAGTTCTGGAAGGGGTTTTGTTCGGCACTCCAGATCGATGTCTGTTTATCTTCTGCATATCATCCTCAGACAAATGGGCAAACCGAACGGACTAACCAAACCCTGGAACAGTACCTCCGATGTTATGTCAGCCATCTACAGGACGATTGGTTGAAGATGCTTCCTTTGGCGGAGTTCTCGTATAACAACACTCAGAGCAGCTCCACTAAGGTAACGCCCTTTTTCGCTAACTTGGGTTACCATCCGAATGTTTTGCCTAGGTCACCGGTTGCGGTTTCGGTTCCAGCGGTGGAAGACAGATTGACGGAGCTACGACAGAATCTGAAGGTTCTAAAGGACACTGTGGCTGCGGCTCAGGAGCGTTACAAGAGGTCGGCAGACACTCACCGGAAACAGGCACCCATGTATAAGGTAGGGGACTCGGTGTGGTTATCCACCAAAAACCTGAGATTGGGTGTTCCTTCGCAGAAGCTAGGACAGAAATTCATCGGTCCGTTTAAGATCACCGGGATCGTGAGCCCTGTGGCCTGTCGGCTGCGGTTGCCGCACCATTTAAAGGTGCATCCGGTCTTTCATGTTTCTCTCCTCAAACCCGTTTCCCCTAATACGTTTCATGGTCGTGTCGTGCCTCCTCCTCCGCCTGTGATGGTTGACGGCGAGGAGCAGTTCGTGGTTGAGGACATTATTGACTCCCGGCTCCATCGTCATCGACTTCAGTATCTGGTGCGTTGGCAGGGGTACTCCCCCGAGGACGATTCCTGGGAACCCGTGGGTAACATTCGTGCGCCCCGGAAGGTTGCTCAGTTTCATCGGCGGTACCCGGACAAGCCAGGCCCTGTTCCGTCCTGAGGCCATTTCTGGGGGGGGGGGAGTACTGTCAGACCTCCGGGATTTCCAGTTCTCTTTTGTAAGAGCTTGCCCTCGGTTAACATGGAGTTTGCTGTTCTGTTGCCCTACTTCCTGTCCAGCTGTTTAAAAGGCCGCCTCTAAGCTTAGTCCATTGCCTGAGTATACTGCTTGCTGTGTACTCCTGCTTTGCTGCTCTTGGTGCCTGATTGACATTTGGATCCACCCGAAAAACAACCGACACCGACCTTGGACTTCCCTCGGACTCATCAAGCTGTGCCCGGACTCCGTCTGCCGTCTTCGGTCAGCACCTCTGCCCGGTTCCTTCCGGTTTGTAACCACCCTGGACTCTTATCTCGTGCGGACATTTTTGGACTTTACCTCTGGCCCTGTTTGTCCCGGCTGCTGCGCATTTAGGCCTTCTGGGGTGATTGCCAGACAGTCCCTGTATAGGGGTTCGCTCTCGGTGGTCTCCCTGGGGGAGTCCGGTGCGTAGCCCCGGGAATTCCCTTCGCTCCGTTCCTGGAAGGTATTTCCGGTGTTTATTGTTCCACTGTGTTTTGTTCCGTTTATGTACATATCGTTGGTTACCTGTTATAAACATTTCTGCACCAAGAACTCGTCTCTGAATGTTATTGCCCTAACGCAATCGAAATCCTCAATACATACAATAGTATTACAGCTGCTGCTGTTATTGTGCTATATTATGCTGCTGATTCGTGTCTGTATTTCAGTGCACTACTAGTCCACTGTTGTTAAAAGCATCCACGCCAACTATTATCTACATTATCTGCTACTGCAAGCAATCACACTGACTGCTGCTATACCATCCAACCATCCATCCTGGCCAAATCTATGTCACCGGCTGCTGCTGTCGTTTCTATCATCCGACACTCTCAGTGTTCGTACCCCAGGGGCCAGCTGTCACAGCCTCAGCTTCCTGAGTGGCACCTGGTCTCACACCTGCAGTGCAACACCCCCACCATTAGAGGCTCTGGGAAAAAACAGGTGTGGTTCTGCGGTTAAGCCCCTCTTAACTACAGTGGGTCCGCCAATCCAGTGCTTGCCCTGCGAACATAACAGCTGAGGTTTAAACCTCACCAAGAACAACATCTGCAAGGAGTTTGTATGTTCTCCCTGTGTTTCCATGGGTTTCCTTCAGGTTTTCCGGTTTCCTCCCAAGCTCTAAAGACATAGTGAGAGGGAATGTAGGTTGTGAGCCCCAATAGGGACAGTGCTGATATAAAAAAAGCATATAAACGGTCTAAAAGGTTTGGTTGAACTGTGGGATGAGCAAAAGTTTGTGATGTGCAAAATTTTGCAAGTTTTATATACGAGTTTTCTGGCGTAAAAGGCATGAGGGTTCCACTCTTTGTGTGTTTTAGTTTGAGGCACTGGGAACTACCCCTGTCACTGGTATGGCTAGGGAGCACATGTCTAGTTAGTAGAGATGAGCGAACCAGCCGTGGTTCGGCTCGCGTTCGGTTCGCCGAACGGAGGTCTCGTTCGAGTTCGGTTCGTCGAACGTTCGACGAACCAAACTCGAACCTATGGCATATAATGGGAGGCAATCATAAACACATAAAAATGCATGATAAATGTACACAAACAGTTAATAAACATTGCCATAACACTTACCGGTCCCCGCGATCCCTCCTGCACTCTGTCTCCTGCCGCTATTCCATCCGATGATCGCTGAATCCTCCCGGTGACCAGCACTGCCAGCAGTGATGCAGGACCTATCGTGACGTCAAAATAGCCATGTGACCAGTCACGTGGCTATTATCTCATTGGCTACAGACTGGTCACATGACTATGACGCGTCATGTAGGACCTGCGAGTGCATCTCTCCGGTACACGGTACACATTTGTGTATCGCCGTGTACCGGCGACATGCTCTAGCACACAGTCGACTCCCCGTTCCGTTAGGGACCGGCTGACACAGCCGGTCATTAACGGAGATCACCGTTGCCATAGCAACACAGTTAGCGGTGACGTCAACGCTAACCGCGGCTCCGGGAGCACCGTTGCTATGGTAACGCGTCTGTCAGCGTTACCGCTGTTACCGCTAGCAGCACTGATCTCTCACGGAGTGAAGGCTGCATGCTGCTTCCCGTGCAGCCTTCACGGAGTGAAGGCTGCACGGGGAGCAGCAGCGTCTTCCCCCATGCAGCAGTGATGAAGCAGAGCTGCATTTGTTGAACGAGAAAGACAGAAGACCATGGATCGTGGAGGACTGACAGGGGGTAATAAAGATGGAGTCTCTAATGTGTCTGTGTATTTATTTCTATTAAAGTATTTTTTCTCTGTGTGGTGTCTTTTTTTAACCCTTTATTGGAGATTCTTAATGGCCGGGTCAAACGTGCCTGACATTAAGAATCTCTGGCTTAATACTAGCTAGTAAAACAAAGCTAGTATTACCTCATTATTACCCAACAAGCCACCCGGCTCCAGGGCTGTTGGAAGAGTTGGATACAGCGCCAGATGATGGCGCTTCTATGAAAGCGCCATTTTCTGGGGCGGCTGCGGGCTGCAATTCGCAGCAGAGGCGCCCAGAAACCTCGGGCTAACCTGTGCTGCAGATTCCAATCCCCAGCTGCCTAGTTGTACCTGGCTGGACACAAAAATGGGGCGAAGCCCACGTCATTTGTTTTTTAATTATTTCATGAAATAAGTGAAATAATTAAAAAAAACGGGCTTCCCTATATTTTTGGTTCCCAGCCAGGTACAACTAGGCAGCTGGGGATTGGAATCCGCAGCACAGGTTGGCCTGAGCTTTCTGGGCCCCACTGCTGCGAATTGCAGTCTGCAGCCGCCTCAGAAAATGGCACTTTCATAGAAGCGCCGTCTTCTGGCGCTGTATCCAACTCTTCCAGCACCTGCCTGCTATACCTGGCTAGCATACAAAAATATGGCGAAGCTCACGTCCTTTTTTGTAGTTTTTTGGCAAAAAAAATAAAAAATGCTTCCCTGGATTTTCCATTGCCAGTGAAGGTAACACAAAGCAGTGGGGGTTAGCAGCCAATAGCTGCTTGGATTACCCTTAGCTAGCAATACAAAAAATGCAGCGGGAGCCCATATATATTTTTTTTAATTATTTATTTAAATAACAAAAAACAAAATAAGCTTCCCTGTATTTTGATTGCTGGACATCACAGTGCTGTAAAAATAAATCTTTAAAAAAAATGACGTAGCGCTCCGCGGTATTTTTGATTCTCAGTGCAGATAAAGCAGACAGCTATGGGTTGCCACCCCCATCTGCCTGCCGTTACCTTGGTTGGCAATCAAAATACAGGGAAGCCCATTAATTTTTTCTATTTAAAAAAATAGTTAAAAAAAAAATGACGTTGGGTCCCCCCATTTTTGATAGCCAGCTAGGGTAAAGCAGACGGCTGTAGCCTGAAAACCACAGCTGGCAGCTTTACCGTGGTTGGGGATCCAATGTGGAGGTCCCCCCAGGCTCTTTTTTTATAATTATTTTATAAATATTAATAATTACACAATAAAAGTAGGGTCCCCCCCAAATTGGATCACCAGCCAAGGTAAAGCGGACAGCTGTGGTCTGGTATTCTCAGGGTGGGAAGGTCCATAGTTATTGGGCCTTCACAGCCTAAAAATAGCAGGCCGCAGGCACCCCAGACGTGGCGCATCCACTAGATGCGCCAATCCTGGCGCTTCACCCCAGCTCATCCCGTGCCCTGGTGCAGTGGCAAACGGGGTAATAAATCGGGTTGATACTAGCTGTAAAGTCACCTGAGATCAAGCCCAGCAGTTTGTGATGTCATGGCGTCTATTAGATACCGAACATCATAAACTGTCAGTACTAATAAAAAAAAAAATCGACAAAAGAAATTTATTTGAAAAAACAGTCCCCAAAACATTTCCTCTTTCACCAATTTATTGTAAGAAAAGGAATAAAGGGGTCCCACGACGACTCTGGACCGTCTAGAATATGGGGGGGAGACACTCAGGGAACGTATCCCCCATTTTCTAGGAGTGCGGACCCTTCATGTGAGGAGTGTGGGTGCAATGAATCTGCACTCACTCTCCCTGGGTCCACAGCAGCAGAGTCCATGTCGTAATGGTTGCTACCAAAGCTGCAATGCCCTGCTCATGAGGTAAGGGCATGCCTAATCAGGAGAACTATTCTACATTTCCAAATATTGGTATTTGCTGATATTATTGCTATTCCACCTACTATATATTGGGGATAGGATCTTGGAGATGGAATACCCCTTTAACCCCTTCACGACCGCGGGCCGTAAAATTACGTCCTATTTTAACGTGACTTAACGACCAGGGACGTAATTTTACGGCCTAAACTTCATTTGATTGCCGTGGCCATAGCAACGGCTTTCAAATGATGTCCCCTGCTGTTTCTTACAGCAGGGGACCTTTGCTTGACCCCAGGGGGGGTGGCATCGCCACCCCCTATCGACGATCCATTTGTTTGGCTGTTCAAATCTGAACCGCCAACCACATCGATCGCACTAATTTCGGCAAAAATAATGCCCGAATTAGTGCGATCCTGTGAGATCCAGCTATGATATGCCGCAGCTGCTGCAGCATATCATAGGTGGACCTCAAACATGCCGCCCCCAGCCCCTGCAGCACTGATTGGAGCGATCGTGCTATGACGCGCAATCGCTCCAATCAGTGTGCAGTGGGGCGGTCTGATCTGCCGGTGGCCGCCCTCCCCAGGCCTGTGCTGGCCTGTGAGCCCTCCCCCAACATGTCTGCAGCGTGGAGTGGCTGGTACTTTTGGTACCACGCCACCGCTGCTGCTGCCGCCGCCGCCTCTGATGTCTCCGCCGCTGGTAATTATTCCGCTCCCTGCGCGCTCCCGTGAAGGCCCCTGCGCGCTCCCGTGAAGGCCCCTGCCCGTGCCCCCCCCCGATCTGCCCCCCTACGCCCCGATCTGCCCCCCTACGCCCCGATCTGCCCCCCGGCATCCCGATCTGCTACCACCGCTGCTGCTGAGGTCACCGCTGCTGCTGCAAAGTGAGTACTGTGCTCACTTTGCAGCCCGTGCGCGCTCCCGTGGTGCCCCTGCCACCCCCCCCCCCTCTGCTCTCAACCCCCCCTCTCCCCCTCTGCTCTCCCCCGACGTCCTCTTACCTGTCTTCACCGGCCTGATCACATCTGCGTCCATCGCTGGGTCCTTCCTGGGCATTCTGCTGATCTGCCTGCTGCTCCTGTAAAGCTGTCCATCTCTCTGCCATCTGTTCCTCTGCAGCTCTTCTGGTCAGTGATCCTCCTGCTAGTCCTATGGGTACTGTGAGTATAACTTTTTTTTTTTTTTTTCCGTATCCCCTGTCCATTTTTACACCTCATCCGTCCGTGCGTCCCGCCAAGCGCTGATCAGGGATGCAGATAACGGATCGGCATCCCTGCTCAATTTTTGGCGTGACTTTTTTTTCCGTATCCCCGACGCTTTTTGTATCGCATCCGTCCGTGCGTCCCGCCAAGCGCTGATCAGGGATGCAGATAACGGATCGGCATCCCTGCTCAATTTTTGGCGTGACTTTTTTTTCCGTATTCACGACGCTTTTTGTATCGCATCCGTCCGTGCGTCCCGCCAAGCGCTGATCAGGGATGCAGATAACGGATCGGCATCCCTGCTCAATTTTTGGCGTGACTTTTTTTTCCGTATCCCCGACGCTTTTTGTATCGCATCCGTCCGTGCGTCCCGCCAAGCGCTGATCAGGGATGCAGATAACGGATCGGCATCCCTGCTCAATTTTTGGCGTGACTTTTTTTTCCGTATCCCCGACGCTTTTTGTATCGCATCCGTCCGTGCGTCCCGCCGAGCGCTGATCAGGGATGCAGATAACGGATCGGCATCCCTGCTCAATTTTTGGCGTGACTTTTTTTTCCATATTCACGACGCTTTTTGTATCGCATCCGTCCGTGCGTCCCGCCAAGTGCTGATCAGGGATGCACATAACGAATCTGCATCCATGGTCAATTTTTGGCGTGACTTTTTTCCGTATTTGCGACGCTTTTTGTATCGCATCCGTCCGTGCGTCCCGCCAAGCGCTGATCAGGGATGCAGATAACAGATCGGCATCCCTGCTCAATTTTTGGCGTGACTTTTTTTTTTTACGTATCCCCGACGCTTTTTTTTATCGCATCCGACCGTGCGTCCTGCAGCGGCCGATCAGTGCACTGCGTCTGTGCGTTTGAAAAGTCAAATGGCGCTCCTTCTCTTCTGAGCCCTGCCATGCGCTCAAACAATTACTTTCCACCACATATGAGGTATCTGCGTACTCAGGAGAAATTGCACAATACGTTTTATGGTGCATTTTTTCCTGTTACCCTTGTGAAAAAAAAAGCTACCTAGTTGAAGCAACCGTTTTGTGGTAAAAAAAAATTTTTTTCTTTTCACGGCTCAACGCTATAAACTTCTGTGAAGCCCCCAGGTGTTCAAAGTGCTCACCAAACATCTAGAACAATTATTTGAGGTCTCTAGTTTCCAAAATGGTGTCACTTGTGGGGGAGCTCCACTGTTTAGGCACCATAGGGGGTCTCCAAACGTGACATGGCGTCCGCTAATGATTCCAACCAATTTTGCTGTCAAATGGCGCTCCTTCTCTTCTGAGCCCCGCCATGCGCCCAAACAATTACTTTCCACCACATATGAGGTATCTGCGTACTCAGGAGAAAATGCACAATACATTTTATGGTGCATTTTTTCCTGATAGCCTTGTGAAAAAAAAAGCTACCTAGTTGAAGCAACCGTTTTGTGGTAAAAAAAATTTTTTTTCTTTTCACGGCTCAACGCTATAAACTTCTGTGAAGCCCCCAGGTGTTCAAAGTGCTCACCAAACATCTAGAAAAATTATTTGAGGGCTCTAGTTTCCAAAATGGTATCACTTGTGGGGGAGCTCCACTGTTTAGGCACCATAGGGGGTCTCCAAACGTGACATGGCGTCCGCTAATGATTCCAACCAATTTTGCTGTCAAATGGCGCTCCTTCTCTTCTGAGCCCCGCCATGCGCCCAAACAATTACTTTCCACCACATATGAGGTATCTGCGTACTCAGGAGAAAATGCACAATACATTTTATGGTGCATTTTTTCCTGATAGCCTTGTGAAAAAAAAAGCTACCTAGTTGAAGCAACCGTTTTGTGGTAAAAAAAAATTTTTTTCTTTTCACGGCTCAACGCTATAAACTTCTGTGAAGCCCCCAGGTGTTCAAAGTGCTCACCAAACATCTAGAACAATTATTTGAGGGCTCTAGTTTCCAAAATGGGGTCACTTGTGGGGGAGCTCCATTGTTTAGGCACCTCAGGGGGTCTTCAAACCCGACATGGCGTCCGCTAACAGGTGCAGCTAATTTTGCACTCAAAAATTCAAATGGCGCTCCTTGCCTTCCGAGCACTGCTGTGTGTCCAAACATTTGATTTCCACCACATATGAGGTATATGCGTACTCAGGAGAAAATGCACAATACATTTTATGGTGCATTTTTTCCTGTTACCCTTGTGAAAAAAAAAGCTACCTAGTTGAAGCAACCGTTTTGTGGTAAAAAAAATTTTTTTTCTTTTCACGGCTCAACGCTATAAACTTTTGTGAAGCCCCCAGGGGTTCAAAGTGCTCACCAAACATCTAGAAAAATTATTTGAGGCCTCTAGTTTCCAAAATGGGGTCACTTGTGGGGGAGCTCCATTGTTTAGGCACCTCAGGGGGTCTTCAAACCCGACATGGCGTCCGCTAACAGGTGCAGCTAATTTTGCACTCAAAAATTCAAATGGCGCTCCTTGCCTTCTGAGCACTGCTGTGTGTCCAAACATTTGATTTCCACCACATATGAGGTATCTGCGTACTCAGGAGAAAATGCACAATACATTTTATGGTGCATTTTTTCCTGTTACCCTTGTGAAAAAAAAAGCTACCTAGTTGAAGCAACCGTTTTGTGGTAAAAAAATTTTTTTTTTCTTTTCACGGCTCAACGCTATAAACTTTTGTGAAGCCCCCAGGGGTTCAAAGTGCTCACCAAACATCTAGAAAAATTATTTGAGGCCTCTAGTTTCCAAAATGGGGTCACTTGTGGGGGAGCTCCATTGTTTAGGCACCTCAGGGGGTCTTCAAACCCGACATGGCGTCCGCTAATGAGTGCAGCTAATTTTGCGTTCAAAAATTCAAATGGCGCTCCTTCCCTTCCGAGCTCTGCCGTGCGCCCAAACAATTGATTTTTACCACATATGGGGTATCAGCGTACTCAGGAGAACATGCACAATAAATTGTATTGTGTACTTTCTCTTTTCTCCCTTGTAAAAATGAAAATTTTATGGCTAAAGTAACATTTTTGTGTTAAAAAGTAAAATTTTCATTTTTTCCTTCCACATTGCTTTGGTTCCTGTGAAGCACCTAAAGGGTTAATAAACTACTTGGATGTGGTTTTGAGCAGTGTGAGGGGTGTAGTTTTTAGAATGGGGTCACTTTTGGGTATTTTCTGTCACCTAGGCCTCTCAAAGTCACCTCAAATGTAATGTGGTCCCTAAAAAAATTATTTTGTAAATTTTGTTGGAAAAATGAGAATTTGCTGATGACCTTTGACCCCTTCTAACTTCCTAACGGAAAAAAAATTTGTTTCGAAAATTGCGCTGATGTAAAGTAGACAAGTGGGAAATGTTATTTAGTAACTATTTTGTGTGACATATCTCTCAGATTTATGGGCATAAATTTTCAAAGTTTGAAATTTGCGAAATTTTCAAAATTTTCGCCAAATTTCCTAAATTTTCACAAATAAACGCAAAACATATCGGCCTAAATTTACCACTGACATGAAGTACAATATGTCACGAAAAAACAATCTCAGAATCGCCAGGATCCGTTGAAGCGTTCCAGAGTTATAACCTGTCAAAGTGACACTGGTCAGAATTGCAAAAAATGGCCCGGTCATTAGGGTGTTTTAGTGGCCGGGGGTGAAGGGGTTAAGTCCAGTTATCCAGCTGAATGAATACTTAATAACAGAGCTCGCTATTTAGATGTGTTTTCTTGTGGCGTATAACAGACTCTCATGTTTGGTAGTCGTTCAGCGGGGAAACTATAAAAGCAAATCCCTCCATTTGGAAATGTAGTATATAGCTCTCCTGATCAATTATGTTCCTTACCTCATGAGCAGGGCATTGCAGTAATAATAATAATTTATTAATTTATATAGCGTTATTAATTCCATAGCGCTGTATGTCTTTGGAGTGTGGGAGGAAACCGAAGTACCCGGAGGAAAGCCACGCAAACACGGGGAGAACATACAAACTCCTTGCAGATGGTGTCCTTGGTGAGAATTGAACCCAGGACCTCAGCGCTGCAAGACTGCAGTGCTAACCACTGAGCCACCGTGCCGCCCATTTAGCTTACAGATGCATAACCACCACTCACTGTGTCTGAACACAGGAAGCTGAGCTGACAGCCGCTCTGTGCATGCGGCAGCGTCTATTGTGAAGGAGAGGGCCGTGGGGGGATCAACGCTGCACAGGTACCGTGGGACACCGGGGAACACCGGTGGGATTATAGGGGGTGACCTGGAGGGCCTGGGGAGGAGTTTTCTGTCGCATGTGTTATGGCACATGCGACAGAAATCAGAGGAGTAGGGTGAATGCGGCCGGCGCGCTGCTGTGCGCGCGGCCATCTTGGATTTCTGGGAGGGCATCAGGGGGGCACTTTGGCGACACCGGGGGACCGGAGGGGACCGGGTAGGAGATTTATCATGTTTGTTCATGCCAGATGGGAGATAAATAATTTTTTACCGGTGCTGTCATTTACTGTAACGTGATCATCGGTGTACGGTGTATACCTGTGATCACGTGAGCGGGGACAGGAAAAACCGCCCTGAATCATGATCTCCAGGGTCTCAGCTAGCCCTGAAACCCCGGAGATTTTCTGACGCTGGGGGGCGTTATTTACTTATTTCTGCCTGCTGTTTATAAACGGCAGATCAGAATAAGGCTACATTAACACGACCGATCCATTTTTGCGGTCTGCAAAAAACAGTCGTTTTTTTTTCACGGGTGCTTCCGTGTGGCATCCGTTTCCGTTCCGTAGACGGTCCATATGTCATCTGTTTGTCATCCGTGTGCCTTCCGTTTTTTTTGTGTACTGCAAAAAAACTGAAGGAGGGTAAATGCATAAATTTACCCAGGATCCATAGCTTCATCCTACATGAGGCGGTCACATGTTCACTCCAGTGCCATTTTCTACTGCTTTTCACAGCGTAGAGCGCTCTGGTGATTTTCTTGTGCTTGTGCACTTCATATCAGTCTTTTCTGTCATTATAATGGCAGAAAGACACATAATGTCCCACTCTCCTGCATTTTGTAATTTTGCACCCTTTGGTGCCTTTCATGTGGCACTAAGGGGTGCTTAGCTTTGTATTTAGCCAAAAAAATGAAAAAAAAATGACGTAGGGTTCCCCCTATTTTTGTAGCCAGCTAGGGTAAAGCAGACGGCTGCAGCCTGCAGACCACAGCTGGCAACCTCACCTTGGCTGGTAATCCAAAACTGAGGGCACCCCACGCTGTTATCTTAAATTAAATAAATAATGAAAAAAAAAACACGTAGAGGTCCCCCCAAAATTGGATCACCAGCCAAGGTAAAGCAGACAGTTGGGGTCTGATATTCTCAGACTAGGGAGGTCCATGGTTATTGGACTCTCCCCAGCCTAAAAATAGCAGGCTGCAGCCGCCCCAGAAGTGGCGCATCCAATAGATGTGCCAATCCTGGTGCTTCGCCCCAGCTCATCCCGTGCCCTGGTGTGGTGGCAAACGGGGTAATATATGGGGTTAATACCAGATGTGTAATGTCACCTGGCATCAAGCCCTGGGGTTGGTGAGGTCAGGCGTCTATCAGATACCCGACATCACCAACCCAGTCAGTAATAAAAAAAATAGACGACAAACACATTTTTATTTAAAAAAATAGTCCCCAATACATTCCCTCTTTAACCAATTTATTAGAAAGAAAAACAAATCCAGGTCTGGTGTAATCCAAGGGGTTGCCATGACGATCCACACTGTCCCAGTCAATGAAGAGCAGGATGTTCCCCATTGGCTGGGAGAGCAATGCAGTGACCTGAGCTAACATCAATAGGTCAGCCCAGGTCACTGCAGGGCATGACAAGTGGTGCTGTCAGCGAGGTATATTACCTGCGCTGATCTCTTGCACTGCTGACAGCCCCTGTCACTGAGTTCAATGACCGCCGCCTTCACAGTCAAGTATCGCGAGAGGCCCGTGATGTCACCGCTAGTCAGTCTCGGGTCGGAAGCGAGAGAAGGTGATGTGACAAGCGGCGGCCATGGAGGACAGTGACAGCGCTGAGGTCGGGACTTCATCACCGCAGGTAAGCCGAGCGGGACCATGTGTGCAGAGTGCCAGGATGACGGACGTGTGTGTGTGTGTGTGTGTGTACATGCCGCGTGCAGGAGGGGGTGGAGCGAGCTGAGCGGGGAAGTGTCGGCTTCCTGCACGTAACTAGGATAAACATCGGGTTACTAACCAAAGCGCTTTGCTTGGATACCCGATGTTTATCTTGGTTACCAGCTTCTGGCAGGCTGCCAGCGATGGCTCCTGCACACTGTAGCTGTAAAAAGCCCTGCTTTTTGCTGCTAGAACCGTTCTCGAACGTATCTAGAACTATCGAGCTTTAGCAAAAAGCTCGAGTTCTAGTTCTATCTAGAACAGCCCCCAAAATCACTCGAACCGCGAACTGGAGAACCACGAACCACGAACCGCACTCAAACCTACTAGTTAGTGGCCAGATGACTAAGATTAAGCACAATAAGTCTGGTTGAGGACAGAATTATATCAAATACACTGTGCTGTAGTGAAGTTGGAGTTCATCTTGTTCCGTTTACAGTAACCCAGAAGATGGGGAGTCCATGAGCTAAATTTCTGTCAAAATGTGATTACCTGTATAAAAACTATATATATTTTACAATGAATCAGCAGAGACTTTTACACAGTTGCTAGTGTTAATGGGATTGTTAGGAAGTTAAATAAGTGTGTGCAAAAACTGCCACAAGCTGGCCATGTTTTCCATAGTAAACAGGAAGATTCCAGACATTTTTCCAGAGCAAAAAAAAAAAAAGAAAATGAATGTGATCAGTTGCATTTACTTATATCCATTAGACCCAACCTCAATATTCCAGCTGTTCAACTGGTAGATGTAAACTTTATACACCCACATACATTCCTTTTCCTGACCGTGACAGCCAAAGCATACATATAATAACTATCCTAATAAATACAGTAGTAGAGCATGTCTAGTTTGTCAGACTTACAAGTCTGGGGTGTGGAAATTATATCTTCATTAACCCATTACTGTTGTGTCTTAGTTTGATGTGCTGTAATTGTGCTTAAGTTCAGGCTTCTCTTTACTCAACAATTTTAATATGTTACTAAAAAATGAGCATGTTGGGAAATTGCCAATATTGCATTACTGATATATTATAATTTAGGTGTTATGCAATAGTAGGGAAATCGTGAAAACATGTGTCGCGGGCGGGGAGGACGCCGCCGCTGCTGGTCGCTCGCCAACGCTCGGGTCCGGCACTGCTGCGGCTGCTCGGTGGCTCGAGCGGTGGGCCGGATCCGGGGACTCGAGCGGCGCTCCTCGCCTGTGAGTGAAAGGCGGGGTTGGTTTGGGGGATTTAGTCTGTGACGCCACCCACGGATCGTGGTGAAGATGGGCACCACCGCTGCTGGTGACGGGGATCCCGGGAGCGATGGTAGGGAGCAGCTGGGATGTTGTTTTCCCCTTCCGTGGGTAGGGGTCGGTGGTCCCGGGGCCCGGTGATGTGACGGGGAGGCTGGGTTGGTGAGGTGCAGGGTTGTGTGGCGCCCTGGACTAGCCAGGTCGTCACAGATAACACTCAAACAACCCCACCCCCATTAGACAGGGACACCAGCCAAACAAAAACCCTTGTTGCCTCCCTCCAGTGTCTGATGTCCACACCAGGTGGGGCGGAGCCAAGCGGTTGGCCCCACCCACCGAGCCGAGGAGTTCACAGGCCTGGAGGCGGAAAAAGTGACAGTTCAGTGTTGGAGTTTGAAGTGAGAGGAGCAAGCACTTGGGTGTCTGGGTTTGTGGCCCAGGCACTGACAGCAAGGTTGGCAGATGGTGGTGGCCGTCTGCAGGAGTGGTGAAGCAACGCGGAACCGTAGGACCGGGGTCGGGCGTTGGCCCGCCGGTACCGACCGGGGAGTGAAGTGAAGCCAGTACACACAGGCAGGGCCATCGGACCCCGACCAGGCTTGGAGCCACCGACAATAGTCAAATCCGAATGTGACCGTAGCCCCAGGGGTTTCCTAACAACCAAAGAGCCGATAGAAGTCAACCGCCCACACCGTGAGGGTATACAGCTACCGCCTAAGGCTAGAGACCCAAGGGCCAGCGACTGCAGGCAAACGGGCTCCTCCGGCATCCATTCACCGGGAAGCGGACTACCGTTGGGGATCCATAGTAGTCAACTGAGAACATCAAGGTTCAGGGACAGACAGCCGCCATCACCTGTCCGGGGAGAGACACTGCAGCCGGCTGCGGGACCCGTCCATCCAAAAAAATGTTGTATTTTCTTTATTCTCTCTCATTTGCTAAGATATTAGCAATGAAAGTATTTTGAACCTGTGACGCCCTGGCAAAACCAGGGTGTCACAGAGCCTGCAAAAATCCAGCAAAGTGCAGGCCATTCTCCTCCTTGGTAACCTGGTCCCACACCAGTGCAGCAGGACTGACACCCCCCCCCCCCAGTGTAAGAGCTATACTGAGCAGGAGGGGAGGGGTGAGAGCAGAGTGTGTGGGGAGAGGGAGAGGAGAGGAGTCCGGAGTTGTAGCTCCCGGGCTGGTACAGAAGCGTGCTCCAAAAGGGCCAGGACAGGCTGTTAGTGAGGAAGGGACTTGAAGTGACCGGGGCAGGGTAGTGGCCCGCCAGTATCGAAAGAGATCCCAGATCACTGCAGGGGAGTGGACTCCCCGTTCCCGGCCGAGGAGGAAAGAAAGAGAAAGAGTGGAGAAAGGCACCTGACTGCAGGGAAAGAACAGGGGTCTGCTGCACCGTGTGTGGGACTTAAACACCCTCCGTACCGAAGGCTGCGGACTCTGGCAGTTTCTAGTTTACCAGTGACTCTGTGTGGTTCAATTGTGAGTACAAGAGTGCCATCAGGCACCGCACCGCAGCACTGCGCCCTGCAGCACGCTCCCTCCTACTGGGCCCCGGGACCACTGCCCCTACCCACGGAGGGGTTAACATCCAAATCTGCGCCCCAACACCGTTCCCGAGAGTCCCGCACCTTCACCGCAGCGGTGGTGTACACCATCACCACAACCCATGGGTGACGTCACGGACAATCCCCTTTTACAATAACACCTTTTTACAGTGGAGCCTGGGATCACAGACCGGGTCACGCCACCGTGATACTTACTGAAGTGACCCTTGGCCCGGATCTGAGTACCCCTATCCCTGGGCGACACAAATTGGCGTCATGAACAGGATCCTACCCATCTACCTACCAGTAGAAGTGCGCCTTGCAGTCCCCGCCGGCGGTGTCCGGCCGAAAATTTTGAAATGCCGCCATCTTGGGTGCGAAAAATTCCCGCTCGAGTCGTCTTCCCCAAGCAGTGAAGATGCGAAAAGTGAAGCCCCGCCCCCAGGAGAAGGAGGTGCCGGAGAGAACCAAGGGGGGGCGGCTGAAGGCCTGCCTCATGTAACCGAAGGGATAAAGAGCAGGGACTCCAGGACTCTGCACCCGTCTGGTTCCTGGAAGCAGTAGCCGCAACCCCGATGACATCTCACCCGGCTCCGGCAGTCCGCCCGGCCGCAACGGTAATGACGTCGGCTCCGGCAGTCCGCCCGGCCGCAACGGTAATGACATCGGCCCCGGCAGTCCACCCGGCCGCAGCGGAGGCGACACTCGATTGGAAGTCTGCGCCAGATGCGGTGCCAGCCGCTCCCAGGTACCCCGTCTCGGCTGTGGAGCAGCCGGAGTGCACCTGCAGAGAGGAGCAGGCCAGTGAGAGATGGAGCCCTCGGCAGTTAGCGAGGCCGGTTGCAGCCGGTGCCGAGGGCATCTGTGTAAGCCTGGCTCTTACGCAGGAGGCGGAGCACAGGACCCGTGCCCCGTACCGGGAGCGGCGGCGGCAACAGCGACGGTAGTGGAACATGGACGGCTACCCGCAAGTTAAAAAGTTGACTTTTTTATGGACTGTCACCCCTGTTGAACGTCCTCAAGTTCAGGAGGAGGCCATCTGCACCGCAGGTGTGGGGTGGCAGAACAGTTTAAAGTTTTAGTAAACGTACCTCCCGATGTGGGAAGATGTATAGTTGTAATGTGTGCACTTTCTTTTTCCCGTTACAATAAATGTCGGTGCCCAGACAGCCCGAGGATGGGCTGTGTTTTACCAAGGGGGTGTGTGACGCCCTGGCAAAACCAGCGTGTCACAGAGCCTGCAAAAATCCAGCAAAGTGCAGGCCATTCTCCTCTTTGGTAACCTGATCACACACCAGTGCAGCAGGACAGACACCCCCCCAGTGTAAGAGCTAAACTGAGCAGGAGGGGAGGGGGGAGAGCAGAGTGTGTGGGGAGAGGGAGAGGAGAGGAGTCCGGAGTTGTAGCTCCCGGGCTGCTACAGAAGCGTGCTCCAAAAGGGCCAGGACAGGCTGTTAGTGAGGAAGGGACTTGAAGTGACCGGGGCAGGGTAGTGGCCCGCCAGTATCGAAAGAGATCCCAGATCACTGCAGGGGAGTGGACTCCCCATTCCCGGCTGAGGAGGAAAGAAAAAGAAAGAGTGGAGAAAGAGGCACCTGACTGCAGGGAAAGAACAGGGGTCTGCTGCACCATGTGTGGGACTTAAACACCCTCCGTACTGAAGGCTGCAGACTCCGGCAGTTTCTAGTTTACCAGTGACTCTGTGTGGTTCAATTGTGAGTACAACAGTGCCATCAGGCACCCCACCGCAGCACTGCACCCTGCAGCACGCTCCCTCCTACCGGGCCCCAGGACCACTGCCCCTACCCACAGAGGGGTTAACATCCAAAGCTCCAACACCGTTCCCGGGAGTCCCGCACCTTCACCATCACCACAACCCGTGGGTGGCGTCACGGACAATCCCCTTTTACAATAACCCCTTGTTACAGTGGAAAAAAACCACCATTAATTGAATAAGATCCATAATATCATGAATTTTAATATCTCTGAACCATGATCCCAAAATTTACATTGAAGCCTACAATTGATCATTGGTTATTAATTAACCCATAAATGACAATCCAAATGGACACGTCTTTTTTTGAAAAAATTATATATAAATCTTTATTATCAAAATTAATTTTTGTGAGGGCACACAGTATGGATAGACAGTGTTATTAAAAACATGTGTAAACCACCATATTAAAAACCAACAGGGCAGTGTGGTCAGTAAGTAATATCATTCAAATAAAGCATAATACAGCGGTCATGATTGTACATCACAGGCTCAATTGTCCCTACGGGGATAATAATCAGCGCATTACAATTATATAACAGCTTAAAGTAGTATTACCCAGGTCACATACACTGGGAGCTTTCAATCCATAGAGCACAAATATCACATCTACAATTAATCCTGACAACCAGCAAAGTAGTGCAATTTATTGGCAGCATATATAGAGGTAGTCAGTATTTAGCCTCCTTATTATAGATGATATAGACAATTTTATCAGCCAAAATTGCAAACATAATTGCGGGTAGTCATGAGTCAAACATGATTATAGACATTATATCCAAAGGAGCACATGCTTGCAGCCAGCAAAAGTACAGCTAGTTAATACACATAAATATAATCAAATAGTACAGCCAGATACATCAATCCATATGTGCAGCCACGGCTGTAGCAGATTTTTAGCGGACAGTCAAGCATGCACAACTGTATGTCAAGATTGTAGATAGCATGATATTGAGCCAGAAAATAATGTAGGCATAAGCCCAAGTTTTAGAAAAACCTTAGGATGTTTGTCTGAAAATACAGACCCGCTGTAGCCATGGTACCAATCCGACCACACTGCCCTGTACCTCGACGCGTTTCGCAGGAAAGCTTCGTCCAGGAGGTGCAGAGGCAGTGGGGAAGGCACTTTTTAAGGACACCGGGATATAACGCACCTGTGTACATCGGCGCACGCCATCCGGCCACGCCACCATCGCCGCGGCTCCCGGCGTCCCGGAAACCAGACCGCGCATGCGCGCGCGGAATGGATCCGATAGGACGCCACGAGTCATGGGGAGGGGAGGAGAGACCCGAACAGCGCGCGCACCACAGTGCTGCTAATACGGCCATATCATGTGAGGGCAATCTAAGGGCAAATCCTCTCCAATAGGTAAACATTATCAATATAATACATTCATCCACACAGGAGAGCCAGGGGCGCACAACTCTACAATGACAAACACCATACAGTGTGTATAATATATATGATGTAAGACATGGTTATTAACCAATTCTCTGGAGAACTATATTTACCAAATTTTATATATATTATAGAGTTCTCGCACCCCGACTACAACTGCGCAGATAAATGCAAATGCATATGCACCATGGTAGCAAGTGACATATTAATAAATCATCTTTGCTTGATCTCAGATGTCCTTCAGCATATTCATTTGTAAATTGATATTCGTGCCAATCCACACAGCCCTGTAAATTAAGAAATATAAAACACACATTAAAAACAGTGCTAGGGACAGATCACTGCAGTCATTGTTATATACAGCGGAGAGCTACAGGAAGGGTCTGAAACTGATTGCATCATTTAACCCTTTCGGTTTAATTGTATCCAAAAGGGTGATCCACTTGGCCTCTTTCTGAGCAAGTAAGTTTTTGAAATTGCCTCCTCTCATTCCTGGATATACCCTATCAATTCCCCTGAATTTCAGGAGTCTCCAGTTATTCGCATGAAATTCCCTAAAATGCTTAGGGATATTTTTAAGGGCTTCCACATCTTCCCTACTGACGGCTTTACTGGCATTCTTGATATCTCTTATATGTTCCATAATCCTCACTCTGAGTTCTCTAGATGTCAGCCCCACGTATATGAGCCCACATGGGCATATAGCCCAATAGATGACTCCTGTCGTGCGACAATTTATGTAATGTAGGATCCTATACGTGGTGCTGCCATCATTGTTGGAGAAGTCACTAACCCTCATAAGCTGTGAGCAGGCGCCACAGTCACCACAAGGGTAAGACCCCCATCTTGGGCCCTTTGTACTGCCCAGAAAATTATTAGGAGGGGGGACATAGTGGCTGCGAACAACTAAATCCTTGATGGTTTGGGATTTTTTAGGGGTTATAGCTGGTCTGGATGTTAAAACACCAGCTAGATCGTTATCTGACAACAGGATGGGCCAGTATTTGTTAATAATATTCGTCATTTCACGCCATTGGGCGTGATATGGGGTAATATATCTTACCTTGTGATCTTGTTCTCTTGTAGCCGTTTTAAGAAGCTGGGATCGTGGAGTTTCTTTTGCTCGTATATAGCCCTTATGTATGGAGTCCTCCCTGTAGTGACGGGAACGAAAACGCCTTTTTAGGTCATTTGCTTGGTATTCAAACAACGTATTAGTTGAGCAAATACGTTTAGCACGTAGAAACTGACCTATTGGGACAGCTTTGATGGTTTGTGCCGGATGTGAGGACCTCGCACTCAACAAGGAATTGACAGCAGTTCCCTTCCGATGAACGTCTGTTATTAACATGCCGTCGCTCCCTTTTGATACTTTGACATCCAGGTATTCAATGCTTTCGCTGCTGAAATTGAAAGTAAGTCCAATGTTTAACCTGTTGTTATTAAGTCCATCCATGAACTGTTTTAGCTGTTGGATCTCCCCCTCCCAAATCATAAATACATCATCTATAAAACGCAGCCACATGTGGACTGCGCCAGTTGGACCAGACGGAAATTCAATGGACCGCTCCCACCATCCAAGAAAGAGGTTATATTTCTTAATTTACAGGGCTGTGTGGATTGGCACGAATATCAATTTACAAATGAATATGCTGAAGGACATCTGAGATCAAGCAAAGATGATTTATTAATATGTCACTTGCTACCATGGTGCATATGCATTTGCATTTATCTGCGCAGTTGTAGTCGGGGTGCGAGAACTCTATAATATATATAAAATTTGGTAAATATAGTTCTCCAGAGAATTGGTTAATAACCATGTCTTACATCATATATATTATACACACTGTATGATGTTTGTCATTGTAGAGTTGTGCGCCCCTGGCTCTCCTGTGTGGATGAATGTATTATATTGATAATGTTTACCTATTGGAGAGGATTTGCCCTTAGATTGCCCTCACATGATATGGCCGTATTAGCAGCACTGTGGTGCGTGCGCTGTTCGGGTCTCTCCTCCCCTCCCCGTGACTCGTGGCGTCCTATCGGATCCATTCCGCGCGCGCATGCGCGGTCTGGTTTCCGGGACGCCGGGAGCCGCGGCGATGGTGGCATGGCCGGATGGCGTGCGCCGATGTACACAGGTGCGTTATATCCCGGTGTCCTTAAAAAGTGCCTTCCCCACTGCCTCTGCACCTCCTGGACGAAGCTTTCCTGCGAAACGCGTCGAGGTGCAGGGCAGTGTGGTCGGATTGGTACCATGGCTACAGCGGGTCTGTATTTTCAGACAAACATCCTAAGGTTTTTCTAAAACTTGGGCTTATGCCTACATTATTTTCTGGCTCAATATCATGCTATCTACAATCTTGACATACAGTTGTGCATGCTTGACTGTCCGCTAAAAATCTGCTACAGTCGTGGCTGCACATATGGATTGATGTATCTGGCTGTACTATTTGATTATATTTATGTGTATTAACTAGCTGTACTTTTGCTGGCTGCAAGCATGTGCTCCTTTGGATATAATGTCTATAATCATGTTTGACTCATGACTACCCGCAATTATGTTTGCAATTTTGGCTGATAAAATTGTCTATATCATCTATAATAAGGAGGCTAAATACTGACTACCTCTATATATGCTGCCAATAAATTGCACTACTTTGCTGGTTGTCAGGATTAATTGTAGATGTGATATTTGTGCTCTATGGATTGAAAGCTCCCAGTGTATGTGACCTGGGTAATACTACTTTAAGCTGTTATATAATTGTAATGCGCTGATTATTATCCCCTTAGGGACAATTGAGCCTGTGATGTACAATCATGACCGCTGTATTATGCTTTATTTGAATGATATTACTTACTGACCACACTGCCCTGTTGGTTTTTAATATGGTGGTTTACACATGTTTTTAATAACACTGTCTATCCATACTGTGTGCCCTCACAAAAATCAATTTTGATAATAAAGATTTATATATAATTTTTTCAAAAAAAGACGTGTCCATTTGGATTGTCATTTATGGGTTAATTAATAACCAATGATCAATTGTAGGCTTCAATGTAAATTTTGGGATCATGGTTCAGAGATATTAAAATTCATGATATTATGGATCTTATTCAATTAATGGTGGTTTTTTTGATCTTTTTGGTGAATTTAGGTCTAGCAATGGACTATCGCAGCAGAGATGCTAACTGGGCTACACAGTTGGCAGACGTGTTCGGCAGTGCCGGGGAGACAGCGGTACAGTCACCTTCTATGCAGTGCAGAGAGCTACAGGTTAAATTAAAATCCTACTTGCTTAAAAGAACGAAAACTTGGTGGAACAAGGCCTCTTTGGAGCAATACCTAAGTAAAGATATAACCCCTAGGGGGCTCCGGATTCAGGTGTTTCCTGCGTTCCCAGTTGAAGATGAGAATTTTAAAGAAAGGTGGGAAGAAGCATGCAGGATGTGCTCACGCACAATGATTGAACTCCTAATAGGTCATGATAAAAAACGACTTGATGAGTTGGAGAAGGATATAGAAATGCTCAATCTTGAAATAAAACAAAAATTATCCAAGGAATCATTGGCTCAATTTGATATTGAGTTGGAGGAAGAATTTAAACAGTGGGAAACTGATATTAAGACCAAGAAAGCACGTAAATTTCAACGAGACCTAACAGATTATAGAAATAACACGGTCTTTAAATGGTACCATGAAAGGAATGGTCGACGTCCGGCTAATTATAGGTCTTCTAATCAGTCCCTGGCAGATTCAGTCTCATCAGCGGAGAGTGCTGGCAGCTCAAAAATTTCAAACCATGAGGCCCATGGACAGATACCCCATCGAGGAGGTGTGGAAACTAGAAACTCCTATAAAACCAGATATAACCAGGAAAATTGGAGAAAAGATGGTCCCCATGCCAAGGATACCTTAAAGGTAATAAATTTGACAGATAAAATTCTGACTGGGGCCCAGCTTGAGGTGCTGCAGCTGGGGTTGTCCTTCTCTCCCGTGGCCAATTTTGATTTGTTCACGGGAATAAAGGACATCCAGCTGTTTGGACGTAAGCTTCTGCTTAAAAAATATTTTGCGAGAAAGGACATGGGTAATTTGACTGGATTTTCTAGGGAAGAACAGGAGGCAATTAAGATTCTGGAATTCCTTTTGGCAGAACAAAACTCAACTGATCTTACAAGATTCCGCTCGTTTACTAAAAAGAAATCAACCACCTTTCCACCCTTATCGGCCTGCCCCACTATAGAACTATTTGTCAAGATGGTAGTTCAAGAATTTAGATCTCTACCATCAAAAAGAACTCATGACAATTTAAGTAGTCATCAGAGACAAGCATTAAAAGAACTACAATTGATGAAGGATATAGTGATCAAGCAGGCCGATAAGGGTGGCAACGTGGTTATTTGGTCTACGAAAGCCTATGAGCAGGAGGCATACAAACAACTACATGATAAAGCCTGCTATACTAAACTTGAGGGGAATCCAACAACTAAATTCAGTATTGAGCTTTTGGCCATACTTCAGAAGGCTTATGATGAGGGGATTATTCCTAAATCAGTCTTTGAGGGTCTTATACAAGAACATCCGGTAACTCCCACAATATACTTCTTACCTAAGATACACAAGAGTATAGAACAACCTCCTGGAAGACCCATAGTATCGGGAAATAATAGCTTGTGTGAGCCGATATGTAGATTCCTAGATCACTACCTTAAGATCAGTGTGTGTACTTTGCCTTCTTACATAAGGGATTCTACAGAATTCTTGAATAGGCTAGAAGATCTGACCATGGAAGCTGACATGGTCATGGTCACCGCTGATGTACAATCGTTATATACATCTATAGCGCATCAGGATGGGCTTCGTGCAGCTGAGTTTTACTTGAGAATGACAGACATGGACCAACAGCTGGTGGATCTCCTCCTCCTACTTTTAAAATTTGTGTTAACCCACAATTATTTTTTATTCAAGGACCGCTACTACCTCCAGGAGAGGGGGACCGCAATGGGGGCGTCTTGTGCGCCCTCGTATGCTAACCTCTTTCTTGGATGGTGGGAGCGGTCCATTGAATTTCCGTCTGGTCCAACTGGCGCAGTCCACATGTGGCTGCGTTTTATAGATGATGTATTTATGATTTGGGAGGGGGAGATCCAACAGCTAAAACAGTTCATGGATGGACTTAATAACAACAGGTTAAACATTGGACTTACTTTCAATTTCAGCAGCGAAAGCATTGAATACCTGGATGTCAAAGTATCAAAAGGGAGCGACGGCATGTTAATAACAGACGTTCATCGGAAGGGAACTGCTGTCAATTCCTTGTTGAGTGCGAGGTCCTCACATCCGGCACAAACCATCAAAGCTGTCCCAATAGGTCAGTTTCTACGTGCTAAACGTATTTGCTCAACTAATACGTTGTTTGAATACCAAGCAAATGACCTAAAAAGGCGTTTTCGTTCCCGTCACTACAGGGAGGACTCCATACATAAGGGCTATATACGAGCAAAAGAAACTCCACGATCCCAGCTTCTTAAAACGGCTACAAGAGAACAAGATCACAAGGTAAGATATATTACCCCATATCACGCCCAATGGCGTGAAATGACGAATATTATTAACAAATACTGGCCCATCCTGTTGTCAGATAACGATCTAGCTGGTGTTTTAACATCCAGACCAGCTATAACCCCTAAAAAATCCAAAACCATCAAGGATTTAGTTGTTCGCAGCCACTATGTCCCCCCTCCTAATAATTTTCTGGGCAGTACAAAGGGCCCAAGATGGGGGTCTTACCCTTGTGGTGACTGTGGCGCCTGCTCACAGCTTATGAGGGTTAGTGACTTCTCCAACAATGATGGCAGCACCACGTATAGGATCCTACATTACATAAATTGTCGCACGACAGGAGTCATCTATTGGGCTATATGCCCATGTGGGCTCATATACGTGGGGCTGACATCTAGAGAACTCAGAGTGAGGATTATGGAACATATAAGAGATATCAAGAATGCCAGTAAAGCCGTCAGTAGGGAAGATGTGGAAGCCCTTAAAAATATCCCTAAGCATTTTAGGGAATTTCATGCGAATAACTGGAGACTCCTGAAATTCAGGGGAATTGATAGGGTATATCCAGGAATGAGAGGAGGCAATTTCAAAAACTTACTTGCTCAGAAAGAGGCCAAGTGGATCACCCTTTTGGATACAATTAAACCGAAAGGGTTAAATGATGCAATCAGTTTCAGACCCTTCCTGTAGCTCTCCGCTGTATATAACAATGACTGCAGTGATCTGTCCCTAGCACTGTTTTTAATGTGTGTTTTATATTTCTTAATTTACAGGGCTGTGTGGATTGGCACGAATATCAATTTACAAATGAATATGCTGAAGGACATCTGAGATCAAGCAAAGATGATTTATTAATATGTCACTTGCTACCATGGTGCATATGCATTTGCATTTATCTGCGCAGTTGTAGTCGGGGTGCGAGAACTCTATAATATATATAAAATTTGGTAAATATAGTTCTCCAGAGAATTGGTTAATAACCATGTCTTACATCATATATATTATACACACTGTATGGTGTTTGTCATTGTAGAGTTGTGCGCCCCTGGCTCTCCTGTGTGGATGAATGTATTATATTGATAATGTTTACCTATTGGAGAGGATTTGCCCTTAGATTGCCCTCACATGATATGGCCGTATTAGCAGCACTGTGGTGCGCGCGCTGTTCGGGTCTCTCCTCCCCTCCCCGTGACTCGTGGCGTCCTATCGGATCCATTCCGCGCGCGCATGCGCGGTCTGGTTTCCGGGACGCCGGGAGCCGCGGCGATGGTGGCGTGGCCGGATGGCGTGCGCCGATGTACACAGGTGCGTTATATCCCGGTGTCCTTAAAAAGTGCCTTCCCCACTGCCTCTGCACCTCCTGGACGAAGCTTTCCTGCGAAACGCGTCGAGGTGCAGGGCAGTGTGGTCGGATTGGTACCATGGCTACAGCGGGTCTGTATTTTCAGACAAACATCCTAAGGTTTTTCTAAAACTTGGGCTTATGCCTACATTATTTTCTGGCTCAATATCATGCTATCTACAATCTTGACATACAGTTGTGCATGCTTGACTGTCCGCTAAAAATCTGCTACAGCCGTGGCTGCACATATGGATTGATGTATCTGGCTGTACTATTTGATTATATTTATGTGTATTAACTAGCTGTACTTTTGCTGGCTGCAAGCATGTGCTCCTTTGGATATAATGTCTATAATCATGTTTGACTCATGACTACCCGCAATTATGTTTGCAATTTTGGCTGATAAAATTGTCTATATCATCTATAATAAGGAGGCTAAATACTGACTACCTCTATATATGCTGCCAATAAATTGCACTACTTTGCTGGTTGTCAGGATTAATTGTAGATGTGATATTTGTGCTCTATGGATTGAAAGCTCCCAGTGTATGTGACCTGGGTAATACTACTTTAAGCTGTTATATAATTGTAATGCGCTGATTATTATCCCCGTAGGGACAATTGAGCCTGTGATGTACAATCATGACCGCTGTATTATGCTTTATTTGAATGATATTACTTACTGACCACACTGCCCTGTTGGTTTTTAATATGGTGGTTTACACATGTTTTTAATAACACTGTCTATCCATACTGTGTGCCCTCACAAAAATCAATTTTGATAATAAAGATTTATATATAATTTTTTCAAAAAAAGACGTGTCCATTTGGATTGTCATTTATGGGTTAATTAATAACCAATGATCAATTGTAGGCTTCCTTGTTACAGTGGAGCCTGGGATCACAGACCGGGTCACGCCACCGTGATACTTACTGAAGTGACCCTTGTCCCGGATCTGAGTACCCCTATCCCTGGGCGACGCAAACCTATTGAGTTAACTTGTAAGTCAATATGGCTGTCATTATACAGTTTTCTCTGAGTGTGTGTACTTCTTTCAGTGTGAGTTGCCCAATCGTAAGCAGGCAACAACACAGGAGGAAAAGAACACACCTCCATAATGGCTTAGGTTTCTATGTGAGTGACCTGTAATAATATAGCTCTAATCTCCTGGGCTAACCTCCTGCATGATTAGAAAGAGCAGCTGAGTATAGTCCAGTCTCTGTGCAGAGAAAACAGAGCTGAATGTCTTTACATTTCACTCAGGGGTTTGTTGTTGTACACTCACTGTGCCGTTTCCCCTAGCATAACGTACATAAGTGTGACTTAACTCATAGGCAGTGTTGGAGGAGATGCAGTACAACAGAGTTGTCAGTGCTATGAGAGGAGGAGGTGAGCTGATAGAATGGTTTGCAATGTGACGCAGCTAAATGCAGCTGTGCTGCCCTTCCCCCACTGATACTTTTTCAATTGTTTTCTTGTGCTTTTCACCTGTGCATTTTTGGGGGACATTTTAATATAAACGTTTCAGCAGCATCCAAGCTGAAGCCATCTGAAGTATGGTCAGGTCTTTTGCTTTAGCCACTTCACAGCTTTCCAAGTCTGAAGCTATTAAAAGAAGTTAAAAAAGACAGAATACCCAGTATGTGCAGGATGGCGTTTTGACATTGCAGTGCATATGTTCATTCTTTTAGCATCTTTTAAGTACTTTTTCAGGTAGATTTCAGGTGTAATACGCCTGAAAACACAATGTGTGCACATACACTAAGAGAGGACATATCTGTACAGAACTGGAATTAAGTTTTTGTAGTAGTTTTAGGATTATTTTTTATGGTATACAAGAGAAAAAGAAAATGTGCAACAAGTGGGATCACCAGAAATGACCATATAATATCATTTTATTAATCAAAAAGGACATACAAACACACAGATGTTCATTAAAAACAATTAAAAAAGCAAAAAAGCTTGTACATACATTTGGTGCCAATAATATGAGCCACCAAAATACACCCCACCCTCTCAGCAAGCCAAAGAGAAACCCCACATAATAAGTCAGAGTAAGTGTGATAGCCAAAAAAACCTTGTTCAATCAATAACAGGCAGTGAACACGGCATGCTAAATGAGACAATAGCAGGCAGAAGGACAATTGCTGCATACAAATACCTCAAAGCCGCATGAAAATAATCTGCCCTGAAAACAAATGTCTGGAACCAGTATAAGGCAAATCACATACCCAGGGGTCCTGCACGGGGTAAATGGCAAAGCAAATATCATGAGAAGGGTGGGGTGGAAACCCCACGCGTATCGCTACAAGGAGTTGTAGCTTCCTCAGGGGAAAGTGAGGCACACTATGGTAGGTATGTCTTAAATAGCCATTATAATCAAAGAAGATTGCTTACCAGCATGGGCAAGGAGGAGGAGGGAGAGGTCGCTATGCAACCTGAAGATGCCGATGGGCGCCGCCATTGTGAATCATGTGATCAAATCATGTGGTCCCTTTTTGCAGGCAAACGTCACAGCCCGAACGCAGGCGCAGTGATATCAGCGCCACAAGCACGATTAGCAATCCCTTAGTATAGTGAAATAGGTATACAAAAGACATATATATTGTACACTATGCATGCGAAACAGGTAGTACATATGTGCTAGATGAATAACGCAAGTCACTTTGTATATACGGAAATCCACATGAATCTGCGCGTGCGCAGTTTCAGTAAGAGATCCCCGAAAGGACATTTCAAGTGCAGGGATTAAAAAAACCTGACAGCACAGAGGTAATACTCAAGTTACCACTAGAGTAACATTGAGTGTTAATCCATCATACGGGTACCTATGTTATGCACACACAATGCTGATATGTCACGCACAAACACTTGTGGCCTGCATCACGTGTCTATATGACACCATGCCAAAAACAGTGCTTCTCATCGCGCATGCGCCGAGACATCAGCAATGTCCCATTCAAAAGCAGAGAAATGATCTCAGTGGGCAGCACAGCCCATTAAGGCCAGTATAACTGAATAACAAGAACTCAAGCATTCACAATCTGTGCGCACAGAACCACACGCATACATCCAATAAAGATTGAATATGGATACTGTTCCCGAAAAATATTTATCTCACCACTTAATGCGCATGCGCTATGTAAATGCATACTAGCATAGAGGACTCTGTTGCCCAAAATACGGGCCTACAGGGAAACCACACAGCCATTGTATGAATTTGTCACAGAAAAAAGTCTTTGTTCAGAGGACATAACAGAAAACAGTACAGGTACACGAACCCCCATCCCAGATTAGCACAAAAATAGACCTGTGTGCTTGGATGACACAAGCACATAGTCTGAGTACATGAAGTAGGTAATATGCATATGAAGGACCATAAGGGAACCAAGAAGACCAAATTATTAATACAGAAAGCCCCACTAGAGGGTTGGTAACCTACAAGGGGGCTAGCCAGAAACCGCCTCGGAATTACAAGCAGGTCATGAGACCAAACTGAGCAAGCAAAAGGGTGTGTTCTGGTCACCCATACAGGTATAGCATGTTCACATGATATATAAGTGTCCAAAAAAAGGGGGATTGCCAGGTAGAGATAATGTCCAAATAAATGGCAGAGTCCCATTGAGGCGGGTCTTCCAGAAGTGGTCAGCAACTTGAATGTATCCATCACCGAAAGGTAGACAAAAGAACGCTTCAGATCATAGTTCGGGTAATCCCACAGCTCCAAAGACCAAGAAAAAAGGAAGAGCCCAGAAGGACGGACTCCAGTCTGCACGTCACTGGACATCAAGGAACGGACGTCCAAAAGTGATTATTTGTGTGTACATAAATTCTTCACGAGCTGTAGTCAACAGACCCTGTTCAGGGCAAATGGAGCCAAGCCCACATGGTCAGAACCCTGGAATGTTAAAAAGGTAAATACATAATCAAGATTGTATCCACACCAAAGAGTGGGGAGGTGGGAAGAGGGGGGGGGGGGAGAGGGGGAAGAGGGGGGGGGGGAAGAGAAAGGGGTGGAAGGCCAGACCCACCAAAAATACTGGTGTAAATGTGATGAGGCTCTCACAAATCCCCAAGTGAATGGGATGCCACATCCAACTGGGAATATCCCATGTAATTGGTGCAGGCCAAGCATTTACTTCTTGTAGAAGCCGGTGAACAAAAGTTCCTCATTCAATCCCTGGGGGGAGAGACTCTGAAGTTGGTATATCCATCTCGCTTCCCTTCTCAATAATTCGTCAGATACCCTACCCCCAGTGATGTTCATTTGAACATGATCCAATACCAGGATCTGGACCTTGCGAAACGAGCAACCATGTGAGTCAAGGAAGTGTTTAGCCACAGAGGAAATGGGCTTACCTTGAGCTTGGTCTTTTTGTGCTCGACCGATGTCAGAAAAATGGTGCTGGATCCTGCGGCGAAGCTCCTGTGTGGTCTGTCCGACATAAAGTTTTGGACACTCGCAAATCAGGAGATACACAACATTCCTACTTCGACAGTTTGAGTAAAATTTGGTGGTGATGGTTCCTGGAAAAACACCAATGCGAACACAACTGTCAGCAACAAGAAAAGGGCAAATGGTGCAGTCCCCACACGGGAAAGACCCAACAAGTTTGTGTCCCCGACCCAAAGGAATAGTGGGTCTCTTAAAATGGCTAGAAGAAAGCATATCCTTCAAATTCATCGCACGTTTTGCGGTCAATTTGGGATGGGCGCTGATAAATGGAGTCAACCTGGGCTCACTAAGGAGGATATTCCAATTTTTTGTAAGAACCTGTCGTACCTTATCCCAATGGTTGTTATATGTGGTCACCAGGTTTATAGTACCCATCTCAGTTCTCAGTCTGCCCCGAAACGTGTCGGACCGTGGAGTGTTGGCTGAGTGTTGGAAGGCTTTAGAAACAACCTTGCGTGGGTATCCTCTCTTGATAAATCGCGTGGTCAAATCTTGTGCCTCATTCCTGAAGGTGGTGACATCAGTACAATTGCGGCGTACTCGCAAAAACTGCCCCTTGGGTATCCCGTCTCGCACATGTCTCGGATGAAAAGAGGAATAATGTAACACACTGTTGGTAGCCGTCTGTTTCCGGAACAGGGATGTTGTAATATGGTTATTCTCCAACATAACCCTCAAATCAAGGAATTCCACCATTGTTGTTGATATACTTGCAGAAAGTCGGATGTGCCACGGGTTCTCATTCAGCTGGGCAATAAAATCTTCACAAGACGCACGGTCACCTGTCCAGAGAAAGAGAACATCGTCGATGTATCTAAACCAGTTTGACACGTGCCTCTGGAACAAAGCGATGGGCGCCACCTGTGTCTCCTCCCACCAACCCAAAAACAGGTTGGCGTAGGAGGGGGCACAGCGGGCACCCATCGCGGTCCCAGATGCTTGTTTATAGAAAACACGATCGAACACGAAAAAACTATTTTGTAAAACAAAATGTAACAGTTCAAGAAGAAACGAATCGTGTTTTCTATCACCTGTAGAGCGACGATCCAGAAAGTAGGTGACCGCTTGAATTCCCAAATCGTGTTCAATGCACGTGTATAGCGACTCGATGTCCATGGTGACCAAGAGTGTACCAGCCTGTACCTCCACCTGTTCGAGTTGGGTGATCAAGTGCGACGAATCTCGGACGTATGAATCCAAAGTAAGGACATATGGCTGCAAATAAAAGTCCACATAAATACACGGACGTTCATATATGCCCCCTATGCCGGATACTATGGGCCTCCCCGGAGGGTCCACCAAAGACTTGTGTACCTTTGGGAGCATATAGAACGTCGGCGTTGTAGGGTGGCGTGTGGTGAGAAAATCCCTCTCACGTTTTGAAATTATACCAAGATCAAAGGCACGTACAAGAAGTTTGTCCAATTTCCCCTTAAAGGCATCAGTGGGATCTGATGGAAGAATTGCATAATTGATTCGATTGCCCAACTGTCTGTGGGCCTCTTTCAGATATAATTCAACGGGCCACAACAGCACGTTGCCACCCTTATCTGCTTCACGGATAATGAATGAGTTGTTTTTTCTCAGATTAGACAAAGCCCTTTGTTCAGCCTTATTAAGGTTGTTTTGTTGGAATGGTATCACCTTAAGGGCCTGTATATCACGGCACATGGCTTCAAAGAAAATCTGGATTGCCGGAAACAAGGAAAATGAGGGTGTGGCCTGAGAGGGAAGCCTAGATGGAAATGGCAGTTTCTTACCTCCGAAGGAATCGCCCTCTTCCAAAAGTTCCATAAGGTCTCGAAATACCTGCCTATCCTCCGCAGGCAAGGTGTCGATGACCCCAGGCTGATGATACATCAGTTTGAACACCATTTGCCTGCAGAATAGATACACATCCTTCGTGAGCTCAAATTTGTCCAATGCCTTGGTGGGTGAAAAGGAGAGACCTTTAGAAAGAAGACTCACTTCAATCTCAGATAAAGGATATTCAGTTAGATTTATTATTTGTAAGTTACCTTGTGAGTCCTGCTCCAGATCCCTGGAACCATGGTCAATCTACATCACCACCTCTTCCTGTTCCTTGTGGTTCTGTTGGTTGTTGGGGGCCCTTGTCTCCCACGGGTCTGATATACCGACCTCCCTGTTGTGCTTGGCGGGTTTGCGTCTCCCTCGTCTGGTGGGCCTTCCCTGTCGCTGACGTCCGACGACAAAAAATCACTGGAAGATAACTCCCTGGTCGTGACATTATGTGCAGTTTGTCCCATCGTGACAGCCCTGCGAAACCTCTGATTGCCATGATGTGACCAACGAAATGCTGCACCACTTTCAAAGTCCTTTTTGTCCCTAAGAAATTTCTGTTTTTTACCCCTGATGATGTCCTTCTCGTATCTATCAATGGACTCTTTAAGTTTTTGTTGAAAGGGAAGAACCTGGTTATTCAGATCAAAAGTTCTCAGTTTGGTTTCACAAGCCCTGATTTTATCCTTAATCGTACTCAGTAAGGTTTTATCATGCTCAATTAACATATTCAAAATGATATCTGAGCACTTCAAAAGGCCGGCTTCCCAAACCCCCTTAAATCCAGCGTCAGGTTCCCATGCGGGAAAAATCTGCACCCTCAAGCCCCTCGGTGCAAACCCCATTTTGAGATATTCCTCTAGAGTTTTAATATTCCACCATGTTTTAGTCACAGCTTTATGCAAATTGGTGAGCTCCGTGGAAAGCTGTTGAAAAGAATCCTGTACCACAACCTCAGCTGCGGATCCAAACAGATCACCAGACTGATTACTCCATGCGGCCTCCCTGGCCTCCAAATCCATGCTGTATATGAATAATGATAATCAACAAATCCGTATACTGTGCCACACTCCCAGAATTGAAGGGAAAGCCTTCTCTAACACAATCGTAGTAAACAAGACAAGCGGGAGGGCACCAAAGATAATGAAAAAAATATATAAAGATGGGATCACAACCACTAGCACATTCAAAGCAAACAGTTATGGTATACAAGAGAAAAAGAAAATGTGCAACAAGTGGGATCACCAGAAATGACCATATAATATCAATTTATTAATCAAAAAGGACATACAAGCACACAGATGTTCATTAAACACGAAGGATGTGTATCTATTCTGCAGGCAAATGGTGTTCAAACTGATGTATCATCAGCCTGGGGTCATCGACACCTTGCCTGCGGAGGATAGGCAGGTATTTCGAGACCTTATGGAACTTTTGGAAGAGGGCGATTCCTTCGGAGGTAAGAAACTGCCATTTCCATCTAGGCTTCCCTCTCAGGCCACACCCTCATTTTCCTTGTTTCCGGCAATCCAGATTTTCTTTGAAGCCATGTGCCGTGATATACAGGCCCTTAAGGTGATACCATTCCAACAAAACAACCTTAATAAGGCTGAACAAAGGGCTTTGTCTAATCTGAGAAAAAACAACTCATTCATTATCCGTGAAGCAGATAAGGGTGGCAACGTGGTGTTGTGGCCCGTTGAATTATATCTGAAAGAGGCCCACAGACAGTTGGGCAATCGAATCAATTATGCAATTCTTCCATCAGATCCCACTGATGCCTTTAAGGTGAAATTGGACAAACTTCTTGTACGTGCCTTTGATCTTGGTATAATTTCAAAACGTGAGAGGGATTTTCTCACCACACGCCACCCTACAACGCCGACGTTCTATATGCTCCCAAAGGTACACAAGTCTTTGGTGGACCCTCCGGGGAGGCCCATAGTATCCGGCATAGGGGGCATATATGAACGTCCGTGTATTTATGTGGACTTTTATTTGCAGCCATATGTCCTTACTTTGGATTCATACGTCCGAGATTCGTCGCACTTGATCACCCAACTCGAACAGGTGGAGGTACAGGCTGGTACACTCTTGGTCACCATGGACATCGAGTCGCTATACACGTGCATTGAACACGATTTGGGAATTCAAGCGGTCACCTACTTTCTGGATCGTCGCTCTACAGGTGATAGAAAACACGATTCGTTTCTTCTTGAACTGTTACATTTTGTTTTACAAAATAGTTTTTTCGTGTTCGATCGTGTTTTCTATAAACAAGCGTCTGGGACCGCGATGGGTGCCCGCTGTGCCCCCTCCTACGCCAACCTGTTTTTGGGTTGGTGGGAGGAGACACAGGTGGCGCCCATCGCTTTGTTCCAGAGGCACGTGTCAAACTGGTTTAGATACATCGACGATGTTCTCTTTCTCTGGACAGGTGACCGTGCGTCTTGTGAAGATTTTATTGCCCAGCTGAATGAGAACCCGTGGCACATCCGACTTTCTGCAAGTATATCAACAACAATGGTGGAATTCCTTGATTTGAGGGTTATGTTGGAGAATAACCATATTACAACATCCCTGTTCCGGAAACAGACGGCTACCAACAGTGTGTTACATTATTCCTCTTTTCATCCGAGACATGTGCGAGACGGGATACCCAAGGGGCAGTTTTTGCGAGTACGCCGCAATTGTACTGATGTCACCACCTTCAGGAATGAGGCACAAGATTTGACCACGCGATTTATCAAGAGAGGATACCCACGCAAGGTTGTTTCTAAAGCCTTCCAACACTCAGCCAACACTCCACGGTCCGACACGTTTCGGGGCAGACTGAGAACTGAGATGGGTACTATAAACCTGGTGACCACATATAACAACCATTGGGATAAGGTACGACAGGTTCTTACAAAAAATTGGAATATCCTCCTTAGTGAGCCCAGGTTGACTCCATTTATCAGCGCCCATCCCAAATTGACCGCAAAACGTGCGATGAATTTGAAGGATATGCTTTCTTCTAGCCATTTTAAGAGACCCACTATTCCTTTGGGTCGGGGACACAAACTTGTTGGGTCTTTCCCGTGTGGGGACTGCACCATTTGCCCTTTTCTTGTTGCTGACAGTTGTGTTCGCATTGGTGTTTTTCCAGGAACCATCACCACCAAATTTTACTCAAACTGTCGAAGTAGGAATGTTGTGTATCTCCTGATTTGCGAGTGTCCAAAACTTTATGTCGGACAGACCACACAGGAGCTTCGCCGCAGGATCCAGCACCATTTTTCTGACATCGGTCGAGCACAAAAAGACCAAGCTCAAGGTAAGCCCATTTCCTCTGTGGCTAAACACTTCCTTGACTCACATGGTTGCTCGTTTCGCAAGGCCCAGATCCTGGTATTGGATCATGTTCAAATGAACATCAGGGGGGGTAGGGTATCTGACGAATTATTGAGAAGGGAAGCGAGATGGATATACCAACTTCAGAGTCTCTCCCCCCAGGGATTGAATGAGGAACTTTTGTTCACCGGCTTCTACAAGAAGTAAATGCTTGGCCTGCACCAATTACATGGGATATTCCCAGTTGGATGTGGCATCCCATTCACTTGGGGATTTGTGAGAGCCTCATCACATTTACACCAGTATTTTTGGTGGGTCTGGCCTTCCACCCCTTTCTCTCCCCCCCCCCCTCTTCCCCCTCTCCTCCCCCCCCCTCTTCCCACCTCCCCACTCTTTGGTGTGGATACAATCTTGATTATGTATTTACCTTTTTAACATTCCAGGGTTCTGACCATGTGGGCTTGGCTCCATTTGCCCTGAACAGGGTCTGTTGACTACAGCTCGTGAAGAATTTATGTACACACAAATAATCACTTTTGGACGTCCGTTCCTTGATGTCCAGTGACGTGCAGACTGGAGTCCGTCCTTCTGGGCTCTTCCTTTTTTCTTGGTCTTTGGAGCTGTGGGATTACCCGAACTATGATCTGAAGCGTTCTTTTGTCTACCTTTCGGTGATGGATACATTCAAGTTGCTGACCACTTCTGGAAGACCCGCCTCAATGGGACTCTGCCATTTATTTGGACATTATCTCTACCTGGCAATCCCCCTTTTTTTGGACACTTATATATCATGTGAACATGCTATACCTGTATGGGTGACCAGAACACACCCTTTTGCTTGCTCAGTTTGGTCTCATGACCTGCTTGTAATTCCGAGGCGGTTTCTGGCTAGCCCCCTTGTAGGTTACCAACCCTCTAGTGGGGCTTTCTGTATTAATAATTTGGTCTTCTTGGTTCCCTTATGGTCCTTCATATGCATATTACCTACTTCATGTACTCAGACTATGTGCTTGTGTCATCCAAGCACACAGGTCTATTTTTGTGCTAATCTGGGATGGGGGTTCGTGTACCTGTACTGTTTTCTGTTATGTCCTCTGAACAAAGACTTTTTTCTGTGACAAATTCATACAATGGCTGTGTGGTTTCCCTGTAGGCCCGTATTTTGGGCAACAGAGTCCTCTATGCTAGTATGCATTTACATAGCGCATGCGCATTAAGTGGTGAGATAAATATTTTTCGGGAACAGTATCCATATTCAATCTTTATTGGATGTATGCGTGTGGTTCTGTGCGCACAGATTGTGAATGCTTGAGTTCTTGTTATTCAGTTATACTGGCCTTAATGGGCTGTGCTGCCCACTGAGATCATTTCTCTGCTTTTGAATGGGACATTGCTGATGTCTCGGCGCATGCGCGATGAGAAGCACTGTTTTTGGCATGGTGTCATATAGACACGTGATGCAGGCCACAAGTGTTTGTGCGTGACATATCAGCATTGTGTGTGCATAACATAGGTACCCGTATGATGGATTAACACTCAATGTTACTCTAGTGGTAACTTGAGTATTACCTCTGTGCTGTCAGGTTTTTTTAATCCCTGCACTTGAAATGTCCCTTCGGGGATCTCTTACTGAAACTGCGCACGCGCAGATTCATGTGGATTTCCGTATATACAAAGTGACTTGCGTTATTCATCTAGCACATATGTACTACCTGTTTCGCATGCATAGTGTACAATATATATGTCTTTTGTATACCTATTTCACTATACTAAGGGATTGCTAATCGTGCTTGTGGCGCTGATATCACTGCGCCTGCGTTCGGGCTGTGACGTTTGCCTGCAAAAAGGGACCACATGATTTGATCACATGATTCACAATGGCGGCGCCCATCGGCATCTTCAGGTTGCATAGCGACCTCTCCCTCCTCCTCCTTGCCCATGCTGGTAAGCAATCTTCTTTGATTATAATGGCTATTTAAGACATACCTACCATAGTGTGCCTCACTTTCCCCTGAGGAAGCTACAACTCCTTGTAGCGATACGCGTGGGGTTTCCACCCCACCCTTCTCATGATATTTGCTTTGCCATTTACCCCGTGCAGGACCCCTGGGTATGTGATTTGCCTTATACTGGTTCCAGACATTTGTTTTCAGGGCAGATTATTTTCATGCGGCTTTGAGGTATTTGTATGCAGCAATTGTCCTTCTGCCTGCTATTGTCTCATTTAGCATGCCGTGTTCACTGCCTGTTATTGATTGAACAAGGTTTTTTTGGCTATCACACTTACTCTGACTTATTATGTGGGGTTTCTCTTTGGCTTGCTGAGAGGGTGGGGTGTATTTTGGTGGCTCATATTATTGGCACCAAATGTATGTACAAGCTTTTTTGCTTTTTTAATTGTTTTTAATGAACATCTGTGTGTTTGTATGTCCTTTTTGATTAATAAAATGATATTATATGGTCATTTCTGGTGATCCCACTTGTTGCACATTTTCTTTTTCTCTTGTATACCATAACTGTTTGCTTTGAATGTGCTAGTGGTTGTGATCCCATCTTTATATATTTTTTTCATTATCTTTGGTGCCCTCCCGCTTGTCTTGTTTACTAGGATTATTTTTTATAGTACCAATTGTCATAGAAAACATTTTGCATGAATTAGTCAGATGTATGAATATATGAAACTTTGCAATATATGTAATTGGGGAAAGTGGCACCTTGAAAATATTAAATCTACAGATTCATAAAAAAATTACAGAATGCTACTTAGGGAGGATGCAGGTGGCATAATTATCAGGTGGAATCTGCTTGAAAAACTACTCAGTAAGCATTAAAAATAAAGAATGTATGTCTTTTGTAACTTCTTTCAGCTGATTTGAAAGCTGTGGAATGGTTACAAGAAGTGACCAGACCATTCTCAAAGTGATTTCGGAAGATACCATTATTTTATATACACAATTTTTGAAAAAGAAGCAGGATGCAAAGCTGCGGCATATTAGGCAAACCCCCCCCCAAAAAACAACACACACTGGGAAAAACACTATTGGCGGTTTCCTGAAGCGTTTTCTGTTTCAAAAACTATGGTGGTATGCCAGTGTCTATAACAGACATAATGTTAGTATGTCCGTGACACAGCAGGAGCAGATGCTGGTGGTGGAGGACATCTGATTGGCTCAGAGCTCACAGAACGCTGCGGACATCACGCCAAGAAAAGTCTGGAGGAATAAAGATAGAAAGTGTGCAATAACCTTAAACCGCAACGATAGGGAGAACCTCCCAAAATATGCAAATTACCTACCATATTCCCAGCTGCTCTGTATCTAATGCACAGCTGTCTGGGGGGAGGAGGGACTGTCCCTTTTTTGTAACTCCGTCCCCTTTTTTTGGCCAAATTTCCATTTTTTTTTACGTTTACGGCATATCCCGTAGTAGTAGCGATGCTACGTATTTGAAGTGCTGCTTAATTTTCCCAGAACAGTCACAACATATGTCTACAACGTACAACCCTATAGAGTCATATGTGCAGAGGAGGATCATATTTTATGAATAACTAGAAAATTTGGATACCTCTTACCTTTACATTCATTGTACTTCAGTCTGTCGAAGAATAAACAAGACTCTCTTCTATGAGGCAGCAGAAATGAAAGTTTGTTTAATTTGGCTTTGAAATAACAGGCGTCAAGTACTGAAACAAACAGCTGAGGGTACATGATACGGGCATCACTTTCTTGTCACGATGCCACAAGTCCTCTGGTTTATTTTGGGCCATCAGCATGTACTGTATGTTAATGCCAACAACACGACTGACTGTTACTGGCACAAAATATTTACATTATTTAGTGCAATTTTTGTTTTTAGTGATTTAAAGTAATTCTATTAATATTTCTTAAGTGAGTACACACGATGACAGTAATGTAAAGAACAACAGCAAAATATTATGTTTTAAATCCCATAATTTATTGATTCTCAGACACCTTTATGTAGCACTTTCATTACTTTTATTGAGAATCTGTCATTCCTTTACTGGACACAATATTAATGCAGTATTTTTAACAAAATTTGAGAGAAAAGAAGCCTCTAATACAGATGTGGACACATCTATGGGAATCATGTTATAAAGCTGATGAATCTGAAAAGATCGATATGTAGGCTTGTGGGAAAAGATTCTGAATAAATTGTATTTTAAAGAGAATCTGTCACCAGGTTTTTGCTCCCCTATCTGACAGCATAATGTAGAGACAGAGACACTGATGACGGCGATGTGTCACGTGGTTTACTGAGTGCGGTAGTTGTGACACAATCATAGTTTTAGATGTAGGAGCGCTCAAAAAGCTAACCGCACCTGTCGCGTGCGGGGGCCAGACCTTCTGCGAGGGGCTGCGAGGGGCTGCTCGGGACGCTCGGGTCTGGTGGCTTTGGTGCTGTGGCTCAGGCAGGAGCCGGACCCGGGGATCGAGCAGCGGTCCGCCGCCCACGAGTGAAAAGGGGGTTGTTATTTACAGGAGAGAGATATTGTCCGTGACGCAACCCATGGTATGTGGTGAAGGATGGTACCACCGCTGCAATTACGGGAGGCCCGGGGAGGTGGTATGGCAGCCGGTTGTTAACCCCTCCGTGGGTAGGGATGGATGCCCCGGGGCCCGGTGGGTTTTGGTGCTGAGGGTTCACAGTGCAGGGGCCGGCGCACCCGGCCTGGCCGGGAAGGTTACTCACGAGAAGAAGAAGTACAGAAGTCTTGTGGTAAACCAAAATGGTGGTGGCCGGCCTCCTGGAAGGGGTGTATCTGGTCCCACACTCGGGTGTGATAGCCCAGTCTTTCTCCTCTGCACTTCTGTGTGTAAATGGGATTGCCTGGTCTGCAATGCAGGTTCCCGTTTATTTGGTTGGGAGCCGTGCCCGTCCGATGCTGACCCGTGGGATCTACTAGCCTTGGCGGTGGCCCTATCCCTTTTCGGTGGGTGGTTGTCTACTTTTTGGGACTTAGGTGGGACCGGATCTATAATCCTGCCCTCAATCGGTGAATTAGTCGGGCCGCTGGTTTTGGTCCCAGCTTCAGGGTCCGAGTACCCCCTTTCTGTGCGTATGGTTTCTGGCCGGTTCTCCGGTGGCTGCACCGGCGGGTCACTACCCTGCCCCGGTCCACTCTGGATCCCCGCAGCAGTCTTCCCATCTCCTGCGGACTGTGGCTACCGTCTGCCACCTAGCCAAGGTACCAGGGCTCCAACCCTGGTGCCTGTCAACTTAAACTTCACTCCACTTCACTCCACTTGAACTTAACTTATCTGCACTAAAGCTGAACTGACTGTTTTCCCGCCCTTGGCTGTCTAGACCCCTAGGTGGACGTGTCCCAACCGCCTGGTCCCACCCACTGGTGTGTCCGTCCTGCTTTAAGGGGGGTGACTAGGGTTTTAGGTCGGCTGGTGTAACTCTTTGCGGACTGGTGTAATGTGGGGGCCTAAGTACGTGTATACCCCTGGTTTTCCAGGGCGCTACATACCCACACCAAAGCTCTTTGTGAACATTGCATATTGATAGTGAGCTGCTAATCAGTGCTGGGGGCGTGGTCGGTCTAGCAGGGACATGAGCTGGATGTTACGGTTGCCGAGGGGTGACGAGCATCAGGGGGTGGACCCACTGAATTGTGCACCAGACTCCCTCGAAGGCGCAACCAGCAACGAACCCCTATACAGAAACTGTTGTGACGCCCTGGACCCCAGGGGTCACAGAATAACACCACATACACACACCCCCTCCCCTGGTCAGGAACACAAGTCAAACAAAACCCTTGTTGCCTCCCTCCAGGGTCTGATGTCCACACCAGGTGGTTGGCCCCACCCACTGAGGAGTTCAAAGGCCTGGAGGCGGGAGAAGTAGTCAGTTGTGTGGAGTTGAGTGTGGTCAGTGAAAGAGAGAGGAGAAAGATTGTGTGTGTCTGGGTTGGAGCCCAGGCACCATCAGCAAGGTCGGCAGACGGTGGTGGCCATCTGCAGGAGTTGGTGGAAGTCAGCGGAACCGTAGGAACGGGGTCAGGAGGTGGCCCGCCGGTACCGAACCGGGGAGCAGATTGAAGCCAAGCACCAAGGCAGGGTACTCAGACCCCGACTAGGCTCGGAAGCCGCCGTAAAGGTCAAATTCTCTGATTGCGGTCTGGACCTCAGGGGTTCATTCCCAACCAAGTCCCGTCAGAAGGCAACAGCCCAACCCGTCCGGATAAGAGCCACTGCCAACGGCCAGAGATCCAAGGGCCAGTGCCTGCGGGCAAAATGGGCTCTCCCGACACGTACACGCCGGGAGCGGACTACCCTTGGGAAGCCATAGGAGTCAAACACTTACACATAGGTGCAGGGAAAGACAGCCACCATCAACCCATGTGGGGAGAGTGAAGTCACCGCAGCTGACTGTGGGCCCCGTCCATCCAGCCGTTTGGTTTACCAGAGACTCTGTTCTTGTCTACCTGAGTGAGTACACCAGTGCCATCCGGCACCGCGCTGTACCGCAACGTCGCACCCGCATCCACGCTGCCTCCCCGCATCGGCACCTGCACCTATCCCTCCTCCCTACTCCCCAACCAGGGCCCCGGGACCAACAACCCCTACCCACGGAGGGAACAACACCTTAGCTGCTCTCCGCCATCGCTCCCGGGATCCCGCGTCACCAGCAGCGGTGGTGCCCACCATCACCACAACCTGTGGGTGGCGTCACAACCGACATCCCACCACCAAACCTCCCCTTTTCACTCGTGGGCGAGGAGGCGCTGCTCGAGCCCCCGGGTCCGGCCCCGTGCTCGAGCCACCGAGGAGCAGAAGCACCGGACCCGAGCGCCAGCGAACCCCAGAGGTGAGCGGCGTTCCCGACCTCCCTCCGCCCGCGACACTGTGTGGTGCACCAATGGAAGGCCTAAATGCACGACAGCCAGGGACCTGTAGTGATTGTCTCTTAAGGACGGGTACAGCCTCTTAATGTCTGATATTGGTGTACACAGTTGCAGCAGCACAGAATTGATGACACAGATGAGGCAGAACAGCAGTGAAGGATGAGATGTGGCGGCGCAGCATTGCCACTGGGTGGCAAGTACTCTTGGTGGGGATTAGAAGGAAATACTGTGTGGGAAGTGTTCTTGGTCAGGATTAGAGAAAAAGAGTGGGTGACAGAGGCTGCTGGTGGGAATTAGAGGGAGAGAGGGGGAGAAAGAGGTTGCTGGTAGGGATTAGGGGAAAACACTGCGTTGCTGTGAGGGTGGACACATTGAAAAACTAATTTCATTGGTAGCATGGACAAATCATACCAGCAAGAGGCAGCAGGTATCGATGCTGCCACTTACTAGACACAATAGTTAACTGTCTTGCAAAACTGAGCAGAGATATTTATGGATGATGCTGAAGCAGCCTGTGCTGGGCTTCATCTTCTCTTCATGGCCATGTTACTAGGGGCCATCTAAAGTTGGAGCAATTTCCCCCCCAAATCCCTTCCGACTGCAAGATAGCTCCTTAAGTTCGACACAGTGCCGCTGGATCCATTAAGTTGGGAGGTATGAGACAACCCTGGACCACTAAGCAGAACATCACATGAATTTTAGAGGGGTCGTCCTACACTGTGCGCACAATTACTAAGCAAATTGTATTTCTGATGATTAATTTTATTATTGAACCGATACAGCAACGTCAATCCAAAAGGTTAATAAACCTGAACATTGAGAAAAGCAAAAGTGAGGTTTTATCTTTCTTAGCGGTATATCTATGTGGGCAAAATAATTGGCCCACTATTACTATGAAGAATTATTATACAACCAAATGAAAATCGAAAATTCTCAATTATTTATTTTCACATTTTAGAGGCAGAAAAAACCCCAAATAACTCAAAAAACATATCTTAAAAAAAATATCAATGAGCAATATAGCCACTGTTCTTTTTTTTTTTTTTTAAACACAAACTTTATTCCAGTTTTCATAATCATTACAGCAGGTTAAACAATATTACATAAAATGGTTCATCTTTCCAATACGCCCACATTCAACTGCACCCCTCCTTTCTTTAATCCCAATTTATCCCCCCCAAACAATTTAACATATACACCGCATTTCAGACTCGAGAGAACACATAACTCCTCTACCTTTTGCCCCCATATATTCGCCACCTTTCTCTGAGACAATCATCCCACCCTGCCAACATGACTCTGCTGTAGATTCAATCGCAACATACCCAATGTACCCTGAATATCTTCCAGTAGATACCATTCCGTGTTGATGAAGGGAGATACTATTTTTCTTATTTCTGCGACCCCACATTGTTGTACTATGAATTTCCTCCATTTGTTCAAAAATTTTCTCGTCAGCTCATCTTTATTCCTTTCTGCTTCCAGCTGCTCAATTCTGAGCAGCACTTTAATCTGCCCCAGCACATCTTCCTCCGTAGGTACACTACCCTCGAGCTATTTGCGCAGTAGGGCCTTTTTACCGATCATAGCTATGCTGTGAAACAATCTTGGTATTGTGGACCCCTGTTTATCTTCTCCTTCTTCCCTTCCATCAGTCGTATAATGGAAAATCCATATCAATGGATCCATTTTCATTTCTACTCCCCAGGTGTGCCTTGTAAGTGCTCGCATCCTTTCCCAGGATTTTTGGCTTTCTGGGCACTGCCAGATCCCATGAAATAGATCCGTTTTTGTCCTTTTACATTTAAGGCAATGATCCAGATTGTTCACCTTCTGTCTGTTTGAGATATTAAAACCATATACTGCTCTATGTATTAACCTAAACTGCGTGTCCCTCCATCCCTCATTGATCACTTCTTTCCTCAGTTTCATCCACCCCTTCAGTAACCCCATTATTCCCTTTTCTACCTGTTTGTATTTTATGATTTGGAATGGAGATAACCCATACCTTGTCACTATTTCTTGATATGACAACCATCTATGTTCCGTTTCATGCAGCAGGTCCTTCACCCCTTCAATCCCTTTATTCCTCCACTCTGAAAATAGTTTATTTTCTCTCCCCGCTGGGAATTCCAGGAATTTCCAGATATTTAGTACTTGGAAATGTGCCAGGATAAGTTACATTTTTTCCTCACTGCTTTCCATGCCATTACCTTATCTCTACATACCAAAGAGTGTTTAATATTCCTCGGAATGAAGGCAAGTGATGTATGTAATATTGCCCCCAGATCCCATGGTTTGCAAAATTCACTTTCCAATTTTATGTCTGAATAATGACACCAAAACTATGTAGGATATTAAAAACTGACCTTGATAGTATAATATTACAAAAAGATCTGGATAAGATGTCAGAATGGGCAGATACTTGGCAAATGAGATTTAATGTTGATAAATGTAAAGTAATGCTCCTAGGACGGAGTAATCCTATCGCTGCGTATACATTAAATGGAAGTAAACTTGGGACTACAGATCAGGAGAAGGACTTGGGTATTCTCATTACAAATAAGCTGAGCAGCAGCACTCAATGTCAGGCAGCAGCTGCAAAAGCAAACAAGATTCTAGGGTGTATAAAAAGAGAGATTAGATCCCGTGATCCCAACGTATTGTTACCTCTCTATAAATCACTTGTAAGGCCACATCTGGAATATGGGATCCAGTTTTGGGCTCCACATTTTAAAAAGGACATTCAGAAGTTAGAGTCAGTTCAAAGGCAGGCAACTAGACTATTACAAGGAATGGAAGGCCTCCCATATGATGGCAGGTTGAAAAAGTTAGATATGTTTAGCTTAGAAAAAAGGCGTCTCAGAGGAAATCTCATTTATATGTATAAACACATGTGTGGTCAAAATAAAGGACTGGCACATGACTTATTTCTTCCAAAGACAATACTAAGGACCACTGCGAGTGGAAGAAAAGCGATTCTGACAGCTAAATAGGAAAGGGTTCTTTACAGTTAGAGCAGTCAGACTGTGGAATGCCGAACACAAGAGGTAGTAATGGCAGATACTATAACAGCTTTTAAAAAAGGGCTGGATTATTTCCTCAGTACACAAAACATTGTTGGTTATAAATGATTTGGTGACCAAATGTAGAACTGGTGGAGGAAGGTTGAACTAGATGGACCTAGGTCTTTTTTCAACCTTAGTAACTATGTAACTATGTAATTATTCGTCCTCCTCAGCCAGTCTATGACATGTCTCATCAAACATGCGAGGTTGTATCCTCGAACATTTGGCAGCTTGATTCCCCCCTTTTCCACTGGTAACATTAATTTTTCCGCCCTAATTCTTGGTCTTTTTCCCCTCCATAGGAAAGTCGAGAACGCTTTGTTCAATCTATTTACGTCTATATGTTTCATTAATATGGGGATAGTCTGCATCGGGTACAAAAGTTTTGAGAAACTCATCATTTTTAGGAGGTGGTTTCTACCTAACAAAGATAAGGGTAGCCCCTCCCACATCTTTAATTCCCGCTCTATATTCTTTATTAGTGGTTTATAATTTAGTTCATAAATCGAGGCGGGCTGTCTCCCCAACTGTATTCCCAAATATTTAAGGTGTGATTTTGCTATCGGTATCCCACCTATGTTGTCTCCTATCCCCAGGGTTTTCAGGGATGACATGTGTCGCTCATTCAGAAACAATATTTCACATTTTGCTTTATTTAATTTAAACCCTGCCATGGTCCCAAACCTCTCTATCTGGCTTAATGCCTTCAGGAGATCATTCTGGGGTTTATTCATAAATAATATGACATCATCTGCAAATAGTGCTGAGTATATTCTCTCCTTTCCGATGCTGATACCTTCAAAACATTCTTCTCCATTGAACAGTCTTGATAATGGCTCGATGGCCAAATTGAACAAAAGGGGGGACAACGGGCATCCCTGCCTGGTCCCTTTAGTTAGTGGGAAGGGCCGTGATAAAAAATCAGGCGTCGCCACCCTGGCTTGAGGGTTTGCATATAATACCCTTATAAATGATCTGAATGCTCCCCTGAAGCCCATACTATCCATTACCGTTTCCAGCCATGACCACTGCACATTATCAAACGCTTTTTCAGCATCTAACGTGATCATGGCTGGCAACTCCCCTCCCTGTGGATCTCTATGTTTAATGGCATCCATTACTAACATGGCTTTCCTTACGTTCGTCACCGCTGCTCTCCCTTTTACAAAACCAGATTGGGCCGGAGAGATCAATCTTGGTAATATCTCAGCCAATCTGTTGGCCATCAGTTTGGCCACTAATCTGAGATCTTGATTAATTAGTGAGATTGGCCTGTAATTTGTTGGGTCGTCCAAATTTCTGTCCCCCTTGGGTAGAAGTTTTATGTACGCAGTATTGAGATGTCTAGACATTTCTGTTCCCCCAAGTAGTATTTTATTAAACATATGTGTCAGTGTCGGCGATATTTGTTGTTTCAGTGCTTTATAAAATTCCCCATTAAACCTGCCAGGCCCCGGTGCTTTATGTATACTCAGTTCTCCTATTGCTGTTTGCACTTCCTCTACTGTAATGTCTGCGTTCAGTCTATTCAGTTCGTCTGTGGTGATTTGTGTGAGTTTTAGATTCTTTAACCAGTCTTACCCTCCTCCTCCTGACTCCTCCCCCTTGCTATACAATTTAGCATAATAATCCCCCAGAATCTGATTAATCTCTTGTGGGTTTGTGGATTTGCTCCCGTCTTGTCTTGTCATATTAGCTATCAATGTCATTGGCCTTCTTCCCTTCGCTAGGTTAGCCAATAGTTTCCCTGCCTTATTTCCAAATTTATGTAGATCAACCGCCTGTTGTGACCGGACTAACTCTTCTCTTCTCCCTGCCCATATGTCAAATTCTTGTTTTGCTTCCTTCCAATCTTCTTTTGCTGTTTGGGTTTTGTCTTCAAGGTATCTCGTGTACTTTTCTCTGAGTGTGTTACTCGCGTCTTGGTATTGTTTTTGCGTCTGTCTCCTGATTTTGGCTACATGCCCCATCAGTTTCCCCCTTAGCACTACTTTCGCTGTTTCCCAAAATAACATCACCTCTTCTTTATGTTCATTATTTGTACTACAATATTCCTCCCACCATTCCTTTAGAGTTTTAACAAAATCCTTATCCTTGAGTAGGAATGACGGAAATCTCCATATATAATCTGTCCCCCTTAGAATTGTGTCATTTATGTCTAGGGATCACCATGTTCTCTATGTTCACCTCTTTAACCCTGTGCCAAAGATTTTGGTCGACCAGTATGTAGTCGATCCTTGACCATGCTTCGTGGGGGTGTGAGTAGAGTGTAAATTCACGTTCATATGGATGTTGTATTCTCCAACTATCTTGTAAGCTTGTGTCCTCCAGGAGTTTAGCCATCAAGCCCTTTAGCTTTTTATTCTGCCTATCTTGGTCTTTGCTATATCTCCTATCTTCCTCCTTTGAGACTACAGCATTGAAATACCCCCCTACTATCTTATTTGGTTCCACATCCCTTCCCAGTTTACTTGTGATTAGTTTAAAGAATGAGTTTTGTTCATTGTTGGGTGCATATATGTTGTGTATGCTAAGCTCTCCCTGCGGGCTAGTTAGTTTGATGTGTATACCGTATTTTTCAGACCATAAGACGCACTTTTTTTCCCCCAAATGTTGGGGGAAAGTTGGGGGTGCGGCTTATGGTCTGACTATAGGGCTGCGGCCGGGAACGAGGGTGCTGCGGTGGAGCGGGTCATCGGGGGCACGAGCAGGCAGCAGCAGCGCCTGCCGTGACCACGTGGGCCCGCTCATTACATATGCACGCCCATCCTCCCGCCCATCTCTCAGCGCTGAAAACGGCACTGACAGGTGGGCGGGAGGACGAGCGGGGACGCGCGCATAGTAAAGAGCCGGTCCGCATGATCACCCCTGGCAATTACAGCCTGGAGTGATCATGTGAGGCTGTATTCACTGCCCCCCGCGCGTCATCATCAGCGCGGGGTGCAGTGAATCAGTGCACTCACCCGTCCCCGTGTGTGGAGCCATTCCCCTGCAGCATGTGATGTCTTCCTGTCTGTGCCGGTCAGCTGATCTGTGCTGATCAGCTGATCGGCACAGACAGGAAGACATCACGTGCTGCAGGGGAACGGCTCCACACACACAGGTCAGTGGCGCAGAGAGGAAGATGATCGGTGCTGGAGGGAGTGAGGAAAAGGTGAGTATAAACGTTTATTTTTTTTCTCTGTGCTATAGGATACAGGCCATATACCAGGATGGTATATGAGCACGATGGGGGCATATAGCAGGATGGGAGTATATGAGCAGGATGGATGGGGGGTATATGAACAGGATGGGGATATATGAACAGGATGGGGGTATATGAACAGGATGGGAGTATATGAACACGATGGGGGCATATAGCAGGATGGGAGTATATGAGCAGGATGGATGGGGGGTATATGAACAGGATGGGGGTATATGAACAGGATGGGGGTATATGAACAGGATGGGGTATATGAACAGGATGGGAGTATATGAACACGATGGGGGCATATAGCAGGATGGGAGTATATGAGCAGGATGGATGGGGGGGTATATGAACAGGATGGGGGTATATGAACAGGATGGGGGTATATGAACAGGATGGGAGTATATGAGCAGGATGGGGGTATATGAACAGGATGGGGCATATGAGCAGGATGGGAGTATATGAGCAGGATGGGAGTATATGAGCAGGATGGATGGGGGAAATATCAATAGGATGGATGGGGGAAATATCAATAGGATGGGGGTATATGAACAGGATGAGGAAATATGAGCAGGATGCTGGTATATGAGCAGGATGGGGGTTTATAGCAGGATCATATACAAGGCAGGAGAATCATTACCAGGATGGGGTACCTTAGTAGAGAATTTGGGGACATTACCCCCATAACAGTGTCAGCAGCAGATCCTCGCCCCATAACAGTGTGTCATGACCACATTTTTTTGCTTAAAGTTTTATTTTCCTATTTTCCTCCTCTAAAACCAGGGTGCGTCTTATAGTCCGGTGCGTCTTATAGTCCGAAAAATACGGTATATCTCCCGTCTTCATCACTATCTTGGGCCACTATTTTATGATTAAAGTGTTTGTTTAATAGAATCAGTACCCCTGCCTTCCTTCCCATGGAGCCGGACCCGACTACCGCTCCCACCCATAATTTTTGCATACGGAAGAAGTCCTCTTGTTGTAGGTGGGTTTCCTGCAGTAATGCGATGTCTACTTTCAGTCTTTTAAGGTGTCGCAATATCATCATGCGTTTTTGTGGAGATTTCAAGCCTTTTACGTTCCAGGATACAATTTTAACCATTGTCCCAACTCCTCATGATTTCTATGTCGTTATGTGTTCTCTCATGTGTGTGTCTCCACGTCTCATCTAGATTTTTCCCTTGCCTGTAACGGTGTTTAGCCTTAGCCCAACCAATCATCTTAGTCCATTTAACAACTTTAAACTGTTTAACTTGTCCCCCAACTTCAGTCATTTTTCAAAACACTTCCATTTTTTCTGTGATGCTCCCTTCTCCACAACCCTTCCCCAGCCAATTGTATCTTCACCATGTATTACCTCTTAGGCCCCCTACCGACACATCAACTTGTCGCCCTCTTGATTAATTACATAATGCTTTTTTCAGCATTCAATCTCTCCACTCTCATTGACTATGCATGTCGTTCGCCGAAGAGAGGAATATGCGTCAGTCCACAGAAAGAGAGAGAGCCGAAAAGAAGGGAAAGGAGAAAACAGGGCCCCGACCTCCAGACATATGTGTGTCATCCATTACCTCAACGAGTGGGAAGGAACAGGGCAGGCATATGTAGGGAGGTGACAAAGAAAGAAAGAAAGAAAGAAAGGGAAGGAGAAGAGAAGAGGGGAAGAGAGGGAAAGAAGGAAAGAGAGAGAGAGGGAGAGGGAAAGAGAAAGAGAGAGGGGAAAAAAAAGGGAGGGGGGATAAGTAAGGGGAGGGGCCAAGGTAGGAGGAGAAGTGTCAGCCGGGAGTCCATCTCCAGTGTAGGGCGTTAATACTAGCCCATCCTCAGGGCCCACTCACTCCCCCCTCAAAATGTCAATCTCTTCTGTAAATGGGGTTGTGTCTTCCCGATCTTCCAGTCTTTCAAATGTCCCCTTTCCTTTGCTGTCCGGACTTGTGGGTCGATGCTCTTTGGGCTTTGGGGCTCTCAGAGTGTCCACCTCTCTGCTCCCTCCCGCCATACATCCAGTCACTCTGTCTCATCGCCCGCTCCAACTCCCCTCCCCCTCCAGGCACCTCGCTCTGCTTTTCTGTTGTTCTTCCCGGGTGTTCCCTCTCTCCAGGGCCCCCCAGCCATCTCTCCGCCTCCCTCAGCTCTTTAGTGATGAAAAGGGATCCATCTTGTTGCGTCACTCTCAGCACTGCCGGATATAGCAGTTGGAATTTTATGTTTTTGCGGTACAGCTCAGTACAGACTTTGCTAAAGGCTTTCCACTTGCAGGTAACTTCCACTGAGTAATCTCCAAAGACTAGCACTTTGTGTCCATGTATAAACAATGGTGTTCTCCGTCCTCTAAATGCACGCAGGAGTTCCTCCTTGTCTTTATATTCCAAGTACTTTACTATTACTTGGTGTGGTCTGGCTGATCCAGGATCCCCTGCACCACTTTCTTTTCCCGCTCCTTTCCGTTGGTCTGGCTGGTCTCTTACAGGGCCCACCCTGTGTGCTCTTTCTACCCTGCATCTGTGTGTCAGACCCAACACCTTGGGAAGCTCAGATTTGCATATGCTGTCCAGCTGCTTCATAGTTATAGATTCTGGCAAACCTACAAGTCTCAAATTACTCCTTCTGGAGCGGTTTTCCAGGTCTTCCAGTTTGTCTTTCATAATCTGGGACCCTGCTGTCACCTCCTGCAACTGCCCCTTCAGCCTTGCCACCTTATCCTCTGTATCAGAGATTCTTTGTTCGCATGCAGACAACCTGTTTCCCTGCTGATTAATCTGTTCTTGTATGGGGGAGAGCGCTGCCCGGACCATATCTTCCAGTGCTGGTTTGATCCTGTCAGCCAGGTAAACTGCCACTTCCCCCGCAAGGTGGGTATAGTCTATCTGCAGGTTCACCACTTGGTGAGGCCCCTGTGCTGCTGGATTGTCGCCCGATATGTCGCTCTGTGCCTCCCTCGCCTCCTCCATTGCATAGCACTCACCTTCCTGCAGGCTTCCATGCCCCGTGTCAACCGCCATTTTGGGATCCCGCTCTGCGCTCTCCCCCTCCACCGCTCCGTGCCCTGTCTGCCTGCCGCTGCTTCTGAGGAGGTACCGCTCCATGTACCGGCACCTCCCGCTCTCCAGCACTTATTTTCCGCTGCCTTCCGTGTCTGTGGGGCCGTTAAGGTCGGTCTGTGGCCAGGTACAGTGTGGAGCTCTGACTTCGGCGTCCTCACATCACAGCACCGGAACCGGAAGTCAGTCACTCTTCTTTTCATCAGTACTAGTCATAAGCCATCCATTTATTGATTCTGTCAGTTTCTTAATCTGTTGATGATCAACTTTTTGGCCAGCACTAGCCGCAGCTTCCTAGAAACTAATTTGAGAGGTGACTGTTTTCCTTCACCAAAAATCTTTTGTTTAAGAAGGGCCCACAAGTTCCAAATAGGATTTAGATCAGATGAGGAAGGGGCCTGGTCATTATTCTTCATCTTTACAGGTTTTACTGACAGCCGAACAGTGGGGACTTCGATGCTGTGATGGAGCAATGTTCTGCATAAAAAGCATGGTGTTCTTGAAAGATCTAGACTTTCTTTTTCCATGCAGTATGTTTGAGAGTTGATATTGAGTCAATTTTCAACCTGAAAAGGTCCATCTAGCTCAACTTTATCACCTCACCACCCAGTCTGTTTTCACCTTTGTGACCTGGCCAATTTTTTTCTATTCTGACCAGTGTCACTTTATGAAATAATAACTCTGGAGCACTTCAGCGGATCGCAATGATTCTGTTTTTTGTGACATACTGTACTTCATGATAGTGGTAAATTTAGGACGATATTTTTTGTGTTTATTTGTGAAAATATTGGAAATTTGGCAAAAATTTAGCAATTTTCAAACGTTGACTTTTCAGGCCTTTACACTTTGAATTTTATGTTGCATAAAATACTTAAATAACATTTTCCACAAGTCTACTTTACATCAGCACCATTTTTGAAACAATATTTTTTTGTTAGGATATAAGATGGGTTCAAAGTTTATCAGCAATTTCTCATTTTTCCAACAAAATTTACAAAAACAATTTTTTAGGGACCACATCACATTTAAAGTGACTCTGAGAGGCCTACGTGACTGAATATACCCAAAAGTAACACCATTCTAAAAACTGCACCCCTCAAACTGCTCAAAACCATATCTGTTGTGGAGAAAGGAGGAAACTTAGCCCTTAGATACCAGTCACAGCATCTCACCAAATCAGCCAAATCAGCCAAATCAGATAAGACACTTTGCACTCATGAGGAGCAATATCCCGAAACACAGTGTCTGCAAATTGATATTCTGATTTGGTTTATATCCAAAGTCATATGGTAATTCCTCGTTAAAGGGTCAATATTGACTTTTAGGATTCCTACTTCCAATAGGTGGCAAAAGAGTTTAACCCCTTAACGACCTTGGACGTACTGAGTACGTCATGGTGACATGGTGCTAAAGGACCCATGACGTACTCAGTACGTCCTGGCGAAATCGCGGTCCCGGAGCCCCGGGGAGTGAAATTTATTTACTTAAACGGTGGATTCGGGAAGGAGGGGACCTCTGCCTGACGTCAGGAGGGGTGGTGCCTCCTCCCCGAACCTACAGAGGCTGTGATTGGCTGACGAACGCCGCTCAGCCAATTACAGCCACTGTAATGTTCCAGCCATTGAAAATGGCTGGAACATTGAAATCCAGCCCTGATCAGTGCTGCTGTAGCACTGGCCATTGGCTGGAGCTGGGTGATCGATGCTTCACCCGCCCCCAGCTCTGATTGGAGAGACCGGTCTTGTGACCGCTCTCTCCAATCAATGTGGATCTGCGGCCTGTGACCGTCCCTGGAAGCCGAGGAGAGCGGTAAGTTGTTGTCCCCGCCGCCCGCCCCTGTCCCCGATCGCCCCGCCGCCCGCCCCTGTCCCCGATCGCCCCGCCGCTGCTCCCGCTTCACCGCTGTCCCCGCCGCTGCTCCCGCTTCACCGCCGCTGTCTCCGATCGCCCCGCCGCTGCTCCCGCTTCACCGCCGCTGTCTCCGATCGCCCCGCCGCTGCTCCCGCTTCACCGCCGCTGTCTCCGATCGCCCCGCCGCTGCTCCCGCTTCACCGCTGTCCCCGCCGCTGTCTCCGATCGCCCCGCTGCTGCTGCCGCTGTCTCCGATCGCCCCGCCGCTGCTGCCGCTTCACCGCTGTCCCCGCCGCCATGCTCCCGATGCACCGCTGTCTCCGCCGCCATGCTCCCGCTCCACCGCTGTCCCCGCCGCCATGCTCCCGCTGCACCGCTGTCTCCGCCGCCGCTCCCGATCCACCGCCGTCCCCGCCGCCATGCTCCCGCTGCACCGCTGTCTCCGCCGCCGCTCCCGATCCACCGCCGTCCCCGCCGCCATGCTCCCGCTGCACCGCCGTCCCCGCCGCCATGCTCCCGCTGCACCGCCGTCCCCGCCGCCATGCTCCCGCTGCACCGCTGTCTCCGCTGCCGCTCCCGATCCACCGCCGTCCCCGCCGCCATGCTCCCGCTCCACCGCCGTCCCCGCCGCCATGCTCCCGCTGCACCGCTGTCTCCGCCGCCGCTCCCGATCCACCGCCGTCCCCGCCGCCATGCTCCCGCTGCACCGCTGTCTCCGCCGCCGCTCCCGATCCACCGCCGTCCCCGCCGCCATGCTCCCGCTGCACCGCTGTCTCTACCGCCATGCTCCCGCTGCACCGCCGTCTCCGCCGCCGCTCCCGATCCACCGCCGCCCCCGCCGCCATGCTCCCGCTGCACCGCTGTCTCCGCCGCCGCTCCCGATCCACCGCCGTCCCCGCCGCCATGCTCCCGCTGCACCGCTGTCTCCGCCGCCGCTCCCGATCCACCGCCGTCCCCGCCGCCATGCTCCCGCTGCACCGCTGTCTCCGCCGCCGCTCCCGATCCACCGCCGTCCCCGCCGCCATGCTCCCGATCCACCGCCATCCCCGCCGCCGCTCCCCATCCACCGCCGTCCCCGCCGCCGCTCCCGATCCACCGCCGTCCCCGCCGCTATGCTCGCCACTGTCCCCGCCGCCGTCGCACCCACCTTTTTCAGCCGCTGCTGCCCCCGATCGGCGGCGGCCGCCGCCTCCTTCATCGGCTGCCCCTTCTCCATCGCCACACCACCTATCCCTCCATGTGCTGCAAGCCACCCTCCCCCCACGTGGGGGGAGGGTGGCTGGCTTGCAGCACATGTGGGGGGAGGGTGGCTGGCTTGCAGCACATGTGGGGGGAGGGTGGCTGGCTTGCAGCACATGTGGGGGGAGGGTGGCTGGCTTGCAGCACATGTGGGGGGAGGGTGGCTGGCTGGCTTGCAGCACATGTGGGGGGAGGGTGGCTGGCTTGCAGCACATGTGCTGCAAGCCACCCTCCCCCTACATGTGCTGCAAGCCAGCCACCCTCCCCCTACATGTGCTGCAAGCCCCCCTCCCTCCCCCTACATGTGCTGCAAGCCCCCCTCCCTCCCCCTACATGTGCTGCAAGCCCCCCTCCCTCCACCTACATGTACTGCAAGCCCCCCTCCCTTCCCCTACATGTGCCATCTCTCTCTCCCATCAGACTCTGCCCCCCTCCCCGATCTGCTGCCTGCTCTCTCCCATTTTCCATCTACTGCCCCCTCTCACCCTCCTCGATCTGTTGCCTCCTTCATCTGCTGCCTCTTCTGTCTGCTGTCTCTTCTGTCTGCTGTGATCCTGCTGCCTAGATCCATCCTGTAAGGTAGGTATCCCCATCTCACCCCCCCCATCCTCTGCCGCTCCTCCATCCGCTGCGCCATTTCCCATCCATCCGCTGCGCCATTTCCCATCATCCATCCGCTGCGCCCTTTCCCATCCTCTGCCGCTCCTCCATCCGCTGCGCCCTTTCCCATCTTCCATCCGCTGCGCCCTTTCTCATCTGCCGCCCCGCCCTCTCGCATCGCATTATCCAGCGCAGTTGCTCGCTTCCAGACTGCAGTGGATGATGCGATGCGAGACTCGTGCATTGCTCTCACGTTTGGCACTGGTCTTGGCAGGCGCTCATTTTTTTTTTTTTTTTTTCTACTGATGTCTGTATTTTTTATTTCGCCAAACTAATTTTTTTTGTATGGGGGGGGGGTCTAGTTTCCAAAATGGGATCACATGTGGGGGAGCTCCATTGTTTAGGCACCTCAGGGGGTCTCCAAATGAAACATGGCGTCTGCTAATAATTCCAATCAATTTTACTGTGAAATGGCGCTCCTTCTCTTCTGAGCCCCGCCGTACGCCCAAACAATTGATTTCCACCACATATGAGGTATCGTCGTACTCAGGAGAAATTGCACAATACATTTTATGGTGCATTTTTTCCTGATACCCTTGTGGAAAAAAAGCTACCTGTTTGAAAAAACAATTTTGTGGTAAAAAAAAATAAAATATTTTCACGGCTCAACATTACAAACGTTTGTGAAGCCTCCAGGGGTTCAAAGTGCTCCCTAAACAGCTAGATAAATTCCATGAGGGGTCTAGTTTCCAAAATGGGGTCAATTGTGGGGGAGCTCCATTGTTTAGGCACTTCAGGGGGTCTCCAAACGCAACATAGCGTCCGCTAATAATTCCAACCAATTTTGCTGTGAAATGGCGCTCCTTGCCTTCCGAGTCCTGCCGTGCGCCCAAACATTTGATTTCCACCACATATGGAGTATCTGCGTACTCAGGAGAAAATGCACAATACATTTTATGGTGCATTTTTTCCTGATACCCTTGTGATAAAAAAAGCTACCTGGTTGAAGCAACAGTTTTGTGGTAAAAAAAATTTTTTTTCTTTTCACGGCTCAACGTTATAAACTTCTGTGAAGCCCCCAGGGGTTTAAACTGCGCATAAAACATCTAGAAAAAATATTTGAGGGCTCTAGTTTCCAAAATGGGGTCACTTATGGGGGAGCTCCATTGTTTAGGCACCTCGGGGAGTCTTCAAACCCGACATGGCGTCCGCTAATGAGTGCAGCTAATTTTGCACTCAAAAATTCAAATGGCGCTCCTTGCCTTCCGAGTCCTGCTGTGTGCCCAAACATTTGATTTACACCACATATGGGGTATCTGCGTACTCAGGAGAAAATGCACAATACATTTTATGGTGCATTTTTTCCTGATACCCTTGTGATAAAAAAAGCTACCTGGTTGAAGCAACAGTTTTGTGGTAAAAAAAAATTTTTTTCTTTTCACGGCTCAACGTTATAAATTTCTGTGAAGCCACCAGGGGTTCAAAGTGCACATCAAACATCTAGAAAAAATATTTGAGGGCTCTAGTTTCCAAAATGGGGTCACTTATGGGGAAGCTCCATTGTTTAGGCACCTCGGGGAGTCTTCAAACCCGACATGGCGTCCGCTAATGAGTGCAGCTAATTTTGCACTCAAAAATTCAAATGGCGCTCCTTGCCTTCCGAGTCCTGCTGTGTGCCCAAACATTTGATTTCCACCACATATGGGGTATCTGCGTACTCAGGAGAAAATGCACGAAACATTTTATGATGCATTTTTCCTGATACCCTTGTGAAAATACTAATTTTTATGGCTAAAGTAACATTTTTGTGTTAAAAAAGTAAAATTTTCATTTTTTCGTCTACATTGCTTTGGTTGCTGTGAAGCTCCTAAAGGGTTAATAAACTTCTTGGATGTGGTTTTGAGCAGAGTGAGGGGTGAAGATTTTAGAATTGGGTCACTTTTGGGTATTTTCTGTCGCCTAGGTTTCTCAAATCACTCCAAATGTGATGTGGTACCTAAAAAATTTTTTTTTGTAAATTTTGTTGGAAAAATGAGAAATTGGTGATAAACTTTGAACCCTTCTAACTTCCTAACGGAATTTTTTTTTTTCAAAAATTGCGCTGGTGTAAAGTAGACATGTGGGAAATGTTATTTAGTAACTTTTTTGTGTGACATATCTCTCAGATTTATGGGCATAAAATTTCAAATTTTGAAAATTGCAAAATTTTCAAAATTTTCGCCAAATTTCCGAAATTTTCACAAATAAACGCAAAACATATCTGCCTAAATTTACCACTGACATGAAGTACAATATGTCACGAAAAAACAATCTCAGAATCGCCAGGATCCGTTGAAGTGTTCCAGAGTTATAACCTGTCAAAGTGACACTGGTCAAAATTGCAAAAAATGGCCGGGTCTTTAAGGTGAAAACAGGCTGGGGGCTGAAGGGGTTAAGTGCTCCCTGAAGAGGCAATTTGCAGCTATATCAGTCTAAATCAGAATTTGGCGCCCATAATGTCAGAAAATATTGCACTTGGAACGTGTGCCCAATTATTTGCTGAACTAGCACCACAAACGCTGAGTAAAAATCTCACTGCTTTTTAGTACTGTTGCTGTTTTGCCATAATTGTGGTTATGTATTTTGTTAAAGAAAAAGTCCCAAGAATTGTTCTATTCTGTAGGTGACCACGATCACTGTACGACATGGGAAATCAACAACTAAAGTTTTTCATGTGTTGTTCAATGCTGGGATTTTCCCATGTTGAAGTCAATGGTGATTAGAATTTTGTAGGGTTGTAAAGGGGATTTTCAAAAATCAACATGGTTGACTGTATAAATAAATATTCATATTATAAAATATATTTTACAACATATACGGTTTATGAAAAAAGGGAGAACATCCAATAAATATTTTCATACTTTTAATATACAAATGTAAATTATAACAAAATGGGTTTTAATATATTTAATACTAGCATATACTGAAAAAAGTAAAAAAAGTAAAATTCTTGACCCCCCAAAATTATATTCAGTATTCCATTTTCTCTGACTCAACAATCCATATTCTCAGAAAATCTAAACATCTATTGTATTGCTAAGGCTCTACACACAAAAAGAAGACTTCAAAAGGGCATAAGATACTACAGTATCTTTATTTCTATAGCGCCAACATATTCTGCAGCGCTTTACAATTGAGAGGTTCATATACAAACATAAGTAACAGTTATAGAAGATACAATAATTAAGGCAAAAATAAAGACAACCCTTCTCCTAAGAGCTTTCAATCTACAATGGGGTGAAGTGGGGTGACATAAAGTTCAAGTGCTTACTTATAACGATGGTCCAGCCATCTCCAAAAAATGAGGGGGGGTAGATAAAGGCTGCATGAACCAGTCATCAGCCAATCTTTGTAATGCTTTGGGTACAGTGGAGTTTAAGGGAGAATTAAGGTTCTGAGAAATAGTGGAGGGGATATATATGTATCTACTTTGATTAGAGAAGGTGATAGGTCACTATAAAAAGATGTGTTTTTAGGGAGCGTCTAAAGCTGTGCGAGTTGTGCATCGTCCTGGTTTCTTGGGTCAGAGCATTCCAGAGGATTGGTGCAGCTCGGGAGAAGTCTTGGAGCTGGGAGTGGGAGGTTCAGATTATGGTGGATGTTAGTCGAAAGTCATTTGTGGAGTGTTGAGAACTAATAGGGTGATAGACTGAGATGAGGGTGGAGAGGGGTGCCATATTGTGAAGAGATTTGTGGATGAGAACAAGCAATTTAAATTGGATCCTATAATATATGGGCAGCCAGTGCAATGACTGGCACAGAATCCCCTTGAGCCAGTTGCATATCCAGTGGGGGGCAAGTGGGGCATTTGACCCATGCACTGGAGACAGGGGGCAACTTTGGGCTGCCAGATGGGGTGGTCCGAGGTATCTCCCCACAGGCTGCATTTTGCTGCCCTGTAGTGGGAGTCGGCTGCTCTCGGTGTCAGGGGTCAAGCTGACAGCTGGCTCAGAAAAGGTGCAGTGCGTTGGCTCCCAGTGATCAATAGTACCCGCATCTTTCAGACTCAAGTACAATTGAATCTCTGCCCATTAGTACTTCTGGGTCAGGGCAACATCAGCAACGCAATCAGATCATATGGTTAAGATGCTGATGTCACTAGCTGGCGCAACAGAGGCGTACACAGTGTTGGTGGTAAGTGCTCCAATGGAGCTGAAGTCACCGAAGATCTATTGTACTTGGGGGGTTTAATTGAGGACAGTTTGGGGAGAAAGGGGGGATGGGTGCTGACACAGAATGAGGAGTGAGGGTAAGATGGGTGCTGTTACAAAACAGGGAGCAAGGTAGAAGGTAGATTTGAAATACTGTATGAGGAGTGAGGAGGCATGGATGTTGGCTCAGAATAATGAGCGAGGGGGGATGGGTGCAGACTAGCATGGTGAGCAAGGGTGGGATGGGTGTATACAGTATGGAGAGCAGGGCAGGGGAAAGGGATAGATGCAAACACAGTATGGTGAGTGAAAGGGTGATGGTTGGGAACATAGTATGAGTAGTGAGAGAGGATGAGTGTAGACACAGTATTGAAGAGTGAGGAGGATGGAATTCCTGTGACACAGTATGGTGAGAAAGGGGAGTGGGGGGGAATTTGAGGACACAGTATACTGTAAATAGCAAGGGGGGGGGTGTATAGTGGTGTGAAAAAGTGTTTGCTCCCTTCCTGATTTCTTATTCTTTTACACGTTTGTCCCACTTAAATATTTCCAAATAAATCAAAATAATAAAAAGATAACACAGGTAAACATAAAATGTAGTTTTTAAATGAAAGTCTTTATTATTCAAGCAAAAAGAAATCCCAATCTACAGGGCCCTGTGTGAAAAAGTGTTTGAAATACTTTCCAAGAGCAGATTATATAATATTTCTGCCCCTGAAAGGCAAGATATGAAAGATTATATCTTAGAGAGTCTTGCTAAGGGACACATTAGACCCTCCTCTTCTCTCGTGGCGGTGAAGTTCTTTTGTTAATAAGAAACATGGAGATCTGCATTCTGTGTCCCTGTTTGGATTTCCATGAATTAAATCATATTACTATTTGCGACCCTTACCCGTTCATTCCTGACTTATTCAATTAGATTTTTAGAGATAGGTGGTTCTCCAGGTTGGAACTCAAAGGAGCCTATTATCTGATTATAATAAAAAAAGGGGATGAGTGAAAAACAGCCTTTAATACTCCTGAACGGCAATTCGAAAACCTTAACATGCCTTTTAGTTTGACTCAAGCTACTGCTATTTTTCAGCATTTTGTTAATTTAATTTTTTGTCATCTAGTGGGCAGGTTTGTGGTGGTATACCTCAATGATATCTTGATCTACTCACCCGATCATAAGACACATCAGATACAGACATTACAGATGCTATGGGATAGTAAACTGTAAATTCAAGTATATCGGTCTCCCCTTGACTACCATGTAACAGATGTGTCATATTACAGACCTTGATATAAAATATGAAAATCAGAATGAAGATATTTGTGTAGGACTTGTGAGTAGGGAACTATTGAATGGCTTTAAAATAGCAATTAAATTTGGCATGCAAAAAATACAGCACCATTCACTCTGTAAAGGTAACACATAGGATGTGCTCTGCTTGGAGAAAAGTCCATTGAAAAATTCAGAGAAAATGGCACTCACCAATGGTGTCTTGTATCTTTATTTTAGATAAAACATAGCAGCTTGGATACATTGGGAGGGAGTTGATTCATGTCGGCCTACATTCACCAACTTCCTCCCACTGTATCCAAGCTGCTATGTTTTATCTAAAATATAATGAACAAGACACCATTGGTGAGTGCAGCTTTTTCCTACTTCAAGAATTTTTCAGAATGTAGATATGACTTATCATTGCTGCTTAAATCACACCTTTGTCCATAGGAGGCATTTTTAAGATCCCCACTACCACGAGTACAGACTCAGTCAGATCTCCAATATGGTAGCATAGGAATAAACTCTAAGTATTTAGTTACATATGTTAGACATTTTAAAATAATCCTGTTGCTATATATCTAATGAGTGTTTCCAACTGCAGATTTTTAAGGAATAATGTAGACACTGTTCAATAAGGAACATAATTTCCTTGATGTTTGAGTCTGGCGCCGCTAGATATGGTCAATCCCCGGTCACCATGACCCTCATAGCCGTCTCCACACTTGAAATGTTTCCTTATGAAAATTAGAGACCACGTTTTGGAATGAATTGGTTACAGCAGCCATTTATTGAAAACAAAAAAAACATATAACACCAAGTACTAACTTACAATAACAAAATAGGCCAGCATCACCTTGAGATAGATTAGGTTCTTTGTACCATATAGCTAATAGACATGTACAAAAACGGGAAAGGACGGGTATTTTTTTGGTGCCTCATATATACCTGTCCTAACTTCTTATAAAAGAATACATTTACACCAATTGTATCATCCAATGGATATTCACAGAACAATGACTAATGGTTCTTGGAGCTACAAAGATCTGGCTACCAAAAGTTCTAATTTGCCAGTTTTAACCCAAGCTATTTTTAGTGGCATCATCATAAGCCCTGTAAAATGAGTCTTAACATTCACAAGATGAACAAAATTGTTCTCCATAAATTCAGTGGCCCATACCCTCCCCAGATCGCCAGACCACTGCATTTAAACCAACCACAAGGTCCCAACAACAACAATCTCAATAACCCACATATAACCCATTTCTCCACTAGGTTAAGCCAATCAGACCATTGAGAAAATAAAGCAGGATTACCCATAAAATACCCAAGGCTATTCAAACAAATAGAGGGCATTTTTTTCTCCGCATCCAATCTTTTATAAAACTCTCCCCAACCTTGCCTATTATATTGCCCAACCTATTTGTTCTTGTCTCCATACACTACAAACCCCACTCATGTTGGGCCTGCTTCTATGCCTTTCTGCCTGGACTCCAGTTATCTAGGCAAAACGTTGTCCATTTGCAAGACCCATTTTTGACCAAGCTTTATGTTCCTGGCTGATGTCTTGAGATGTTGGTTCAGTATTGCCACCTAATCTTATTTCCTCATGATGCCATCTATTTTGTGAAGGGAACCAGTCCCTCCTGCAGCAAAACAACCCAACATGATGCTGTCACCCCCGTGTTTCAAGGTTGGGATGGTGTTCTTAGGCATCAAAACTTCTCCTATTTTCCTCCAAACGTAACGATGATCATTATGGTCAAACAGTTCAATTTTAGTTTTGGCAGACCACAAGACCTGTCTCCAAAAATTAAGGTTCCTGTGTGCATTGGCAAACATTAATCTGCCTTTTTTATGATTTTTTTTGGAGTAATGGCTTCTTCCTGGCAGAGTAGCCTTTCAGCCCATGTTGATACAGTACTCGTTTCACTGTGGATAATGACACAATCTTACCAGCTTCCGTCAGCATCTTCAAAAGGTCTTTTGCTTTTGTTCTTGGGCTGATATACACGTGTCTGACCAAAGCATGTTCATCTCTGGTACACCAAACTCATCTCCCTCCTGAGTGGTATTATGGCTGGACATTCCCATCTTGTTTGTATTTGCATATGTGTATGTAAACTTCTGGTTTCAACTGTACATTTGTGCATGGTAAACCTATATTCCTGAACTCTATAAATACATATGAACAGCATTCCTATTAGGAGAGCTTTGGAAAATGGCATACCTGTGTATTTCTTTCATTCTCACTGGCTCCGTAGAATGAATCTCAGAAACCTTTAATTGGAGTTAGAACTGTTCCAACAACCTCATCCTCCAGACATGACTCTAGGCATAAGACACTTAGCAGTTTTGTCTTGAGTAATCCTAGTAGGAACAAACACATTGGGCCATTTCTGTATCACCCATTTATTTTAGTGGAGTGTGATTGTCGACTACTGTACCACACATAAGAAATAGTCCCCAGTCTTCAGTGGGACAACCCCTGTACTGTGCAGAAGTGACTTTGCTTTTTTTTAGTAGCTGGTTTAGTAGATACAATATTATGTAAAGGTTTTAGGCAAGAGTTGTAAAAATGCCGCAAAGTAAGAATGATTTTAAAAATAGAAATGTTAATAATTTATTTTTTATCAATTAACAAAATACAAAGTGACTGAACAAAAGAGAAATTAAGTTAAATCAATATTTGATTTAATTTCTCTTTTGTTTGTTCCCTTTGTCTATTGTTAATTGATAAGATAAATCACTAACTCTTCCAGTTTTAAAAACATTCTTATTTTGCAACATTTTTTTCGCAATTGTCTAAACCTTTTGCACAGTTTTCATATTTACAGATTATTTAAATAAACACAACCTAATATGAGAATTTCCTCAAATTTCTGGAAATGGGCAAAGATCAGTTTGCCTATTTTCTTTCAGTTTTTTTACAATAATCCGGGCAAACAATTCTCCTTTCAAGTCACAGGTGTCAATAAGTTTTCTGACTTTTCCACTTCTTGTGCTCTTTGATTTTATCAGTTCATAATCTTCCTTGAAAATAGTCCCATGTGAAATGAGAGCATCCAGGCACTGATTCAGACAGGCGTCCGTCATCTGATTTATGATTTGATCTCGCTTTTGTTGGACCCACATTAGGGCGACTGACTCCTGTTCAGGATCTAGTAGGAATACATTATGACAATGATTAGGACAAAAATGCCAGCATAAGATTCACTCTATGTTCTATATAATGGAAAAAAAATAAAATATATTCATAAAGTACTATGGTGGTCTAGAGCAGGGGTGGGCAATTAATTTTCCCAAAGGGCCACATGATAGATCATAACTCTTGAGGAGGGACAAACCAGATGAAACTTATTTCTGCTCATTATTATTAATGCTTTATATTAATTTTTTATTACTTAATATTGAGCAAACTCTACTGAAATTGACCAGCTTCTACTGATAATGCTTGTTACGATAGGGCTAAAGGCCACTTTACACGCCTTTAGCCCCCGTCGTTTGTGCGTCACGGGCAAATCGCTGCCCGTGGCGCACAATATCGCTAGGCCCCGTCACACGGATTTACCTTCCTAGCAACATCGCTGTGGCCGGCGAACAGACTCTTTTCTAAGGGGGCGTTTCGTGAGGCGTCACAGCGACGTCACACAGCAGGCATCCAATAGAAGCGGAGGGGCGGAGAGCAGCCGCATGAAAGTCACGCCCACCTCGTTGCCGGAGGACACAGGTACGGTGTTGTTCGTCGTTCCCGGGGTGTCACACGTAGCGATGTGTGCTGCCTCAGGAACGACCAACAACCTGCGTCCTGAACCAGCGATGACATTTGGGAAATGAACGACGTGTCAACAATCAACGATTTGGTGAGTATTTTACATCGTTAGTGGTCGCTCGTACGTGTTACACGCAACGACGTCGCTAACAAGGCCAGATGTGCGTCACGAATTTTGTGTCCCCAACGACATCTCATTAGCAATGTCGTTGCGTGTAAAGCCCCCTTTAATCAAAACTATATAATTCACGGCTTTTTAAAAATTTTATAAAACACAATAAATCAAACTTCTCCTGTTATTCAGCCCTTGTATCTTGATGAACAGCTCCTAACATGATATCCCAAAGTCCACTACACAGTATGATTTCTCCACACAGCCCCTCATATAGTACCATGTCTCCACACAGCTTGATGTCCCATCATGCATTATGATGTCCCCACACAGCCGCTCACAGAGAATGATATCCCCACACGCAGTATGATGTCCCCACAGGGCCTCCCACGTAGTATGATGTCCCCAATCAGTATAAGGTTTCTACAAAGCTCCCCATGCAGTATGATGTCCCAAGCAAATCACGCCTCACAGAATAATGTCCCCACACAGAACCACATGCAGTATGATGTCCCTACAAAGACCACCTGTCACATGGTGTTTGGATCTAAACTCACCGAGTATCATGGCAGCATCTGACACTGTTCACACTGAAGAATCTGACACACCACCCTATACCGCCTTTGGTGCTTCAGAGTTCCACAGACAAGCTCGAGTGTTGACCAGCTGTGTTATCATTAGTGATCGGTGTTACAAAGTTAATTTCTGCTAGTTACCTCTTTTGATCACATGTTGTGGAAGACCTATCAGAGTCACTCCCCACCTTTTTAAGATGGTGGAGCCTGTATTCCTATGCCATCTATAGCATTTTGCTAAATTGGTCCATATGCTGTTGTATCCCAGTCCTGCTGGTGATTGTAATACTTTGTGCATGGAGTTTTTGTGAAGTTCTCCTGTTGTCTTGTTGTTTTCTCCCTGCTCTTATTTTCCTCCCTGCTCTTATTTTCCTCCTTACCTCTTAGTGTCTGTGCTGTGTTATAGAGTTTTGATTTTCCATATTTGTCTATCTCTGTTGGTTTTATCACACTTCTATCCTGACCCTCCCCTGGGGTAGGGGGTACAAGATTTGGGCTAATCAGGAGCAGGGCCAGGAAGGTGGCTCAAACATCCTCACCTTCAGAAGTATCTCTGAGATTAGGAGCCCCCTCGCCTGAGATTCAGTCTAGGAGCCTTTGTCCCCAGCTTTCTCCATAACCTCTGTGACATTATAATCGGCCCAACCCTTTTATGTTGCTGTACTAGCGAGATGTTTGTAGACCATGTTGCTTCAGGTGGCTGAGTTAAAGGAAGCTGTACTGTAGTAAGTTCAGCCTATCACACTTGAGCAATCTTTCTGGGTTGTTGGATCATCTAAACCTAAACTGCCTCTCCCTGAGAGATTTTCAGGGGAGCTCTTAGCCAATTTGTCACTTTCAGGGAGGTATGTAAGTGGTATTTTCATTTACGTCCCCACTCCTTTAGTGGTGCGGAACTGGGGGTAGAAATTATTCTCTCCTTCTTGAGTGGGGACCCACAAGCATGGGCCTTTTCCCTGCCTGCTAATTCCCCTGTTTTTATGATGGATTTTTTTTTTCGACACGTGGTCTTATTTATGATGGTTCGGATAAAGCATGGGAATTGATTCACAGATACCAGTCCATCAGTCACAACAGCGGATTGTGGTCACTGGACAGGATCGGGAGAAGTGCCTCTTACCTGGCAGCTTTTGGTTAGCCGATTTGGCACAGCGTTATTGTTGCGACGTGACGCAAATCAATTGCATCATCATACATCATCTAAACCCACCAAAATAGAGTTTTTCTACAATTGTTTTTTTTCTTTATTGGCTCAAGCAGCATGAATATATCAAAATGAGAAGTCCCTCACCTTCTGCTGCTCCAGAGTTTGAGAAAACCATAAACTGTACTGCTATTATAAAGAGTTAAAAATAAATTCATAGCAAACTCAAATTCAGCCGTTTGGTCCAGTCCTTCTCAAAAGTCCCAGTTTCTGATGTGGCCAATAGATAAAATGATTTGCCCACCCCTGTTTTATTGAGTAGTTTAACACCTACTATACTTACATAAATAGGCAGTATACTCTGGTTCATCTATTGGTTTCCATTCATCGCCTGATTTCAATTTCGTTTTCTCGTATGCATCTTAAAATAAAAAAAAAAAATATTATTTCTACTCATAGGATCATAATTAGTCTTTTAATAACAGTGGAAGCCCTATGTCTGATCCCCTACGGTTCAGAAAGTTCAGTAACGAATACACTCTCCTTCCTTTCACTTCCTAAGCAAGCAGTGTTTTTAAGCCTTAAAGGGACTTTCCAATTTTGGAAAACCCCTGAAGCCTTGCCACTCCTCCTTATCTTTGTTATTGTCATGGCGGCACGGTGGCTCAGTGGTTAGCACTGCAGTCTTGCAGCGCTGGGGTCCTGGGTTCAAATCCCACCAAGGACACTATCTGCAAGGAGTTTGTATGTTCTCCCCGTGTTTGCGTGGGTTTCCTCCGGGTACTCCGGTTTCCTCCCACACTCCAAAGACATACAGATAGGGACTTTAGATTGTGAGCCCCAATGGGGACAGTGTTCCTGATGTATGTAAAGCGCTGTGGAATTAATAGCGCTATATAAATGAATAAAATAATAATAATAATAATAATAATTGTCTGCAGCGCTGAAGTCCCTTCCAAAATGTTGCAGCCAATCAGTGAGTTCATTGACTGAGCAGTTGACTGGCTGCAGTGCTGTCAATGTGATCTCAGCGCTGTGGACAATAATGTACACCTGAGAGCTGAGATTTAGTGCTGGACCAGTGGAGGGTAAGTAAAGACTGTCCAGGACCTGGTGACGGTGAGTAAAGTACCTGTTCGTTTTTTAAATATTGCAGCCTGGAAAAGGGGGTTTCTGAAACCACATAATCCCCTTTAGGGATGTAATGACCAGCGGTCCGAGTGAGATCCAGAGAGTCACAAACCGAGGCCCAGGCAGAAAAGTCTCAACACAATATTTACTGGAAGAGATGGGGAAGAGGTTCAAAATAAAATGCGCATTCAATTACTCCCCAGTAACTACTATTGTACATGGCCAGGCTATACGCCGAGGTCAGTGTGTTAGCTCCAGAGATCCTTTCAATGTTTATCACAAACTGTAGGAACAAATTTAATTAAGGTTCACAGAAGAGAAAAGCAGCGGCACACTAAGGCTATGTGCCCACGGGGACATTGTCCTGCGGATATATCCGCAAGACATTCCGCAGGTGCTCCCAGAAATCCGCAACAGAACTTTCTCTGTTTCAATGCTGCGGATATACAGCGGAATGTCGTGCGGATATGGTACGGGCATTCTGCATTGAGGATACAGTACCATGGCTTCGGCACTGCATCGTCAATGCAGAACAAGTGCTGCAGTGATCGGGGTGCTCATACTTACCTCCATCATGCAGCACCTCGCTTTCCGGCGGCCGGGTCACTGTCAGGCAGCGTCTGGTTCACTGTGCTGGAGGTGGGCGGGCCTGAACTAGCTCCGGCTGTCACATGACCGGAGCTCGTGCAGGCCCCGCCCACCTCTTCCTTCCTGTACCTGGCTGGATCCACCGCGCTGCTGTCGCTGCCGCTACACCGGACGGAGAAAGTGACTCGGGTCTCTATCAAGGCAGGTAAGTATATGGGACCCTGCGGAGAAATCCGCAACAATAATTGACATGCTGCACATTTTTCCGCACGAAAATCCGCACGATTTCCGCTGCGGAAAAATCCGCAGCGTGGGCACAACATTTCCCAAATGCCATAGAAATGGCTGGGGAGTAGCTGTACTGCAGTTTTCTGGAAAATCCGCGGCTTTTCCGCGAGAAATCCGCGGCAAAATCCGTGCATTTTCCGCAGCGTGGGCACATAGCCTAACACATCAGCAGACAGGTTGTAAATCTAATGAGTGTAACCTAGTGAGGGTCTCTGGAAATAACACACTGGCTCACAACTTAACAATCCTATAAATTAAAAATACAAACACAGCATACAAGTGCATTAATTGTTTGGATACCCAAGTAGTAGTAAGTGGTAAGTTCCGGCTGCAGCCACTCCCAGTGATCTTCGGCAACAAAAACCATGAAGAAAAACAATAATCACACAAAAAGAGTCCGTGTTCCTGCCTGCAGCAGGGCCCTGCAGATTCCCAATCACAATACACTTACAGTTCTGCAGGTTTCATAGCACTGCTCAAGATGTCACAAATGCTCTGATCCAAGCTCCTTCTTCCCAGGCAGCAATCCACTTGATTCGTGAGGGTCCCGGCCGCTTGGCCCAGTCAGCGTCCGATCTCTGCAGCATCAACCACCGACCTCCATAAAGCTCTCAGCTCCTCACAAGCCTGCCGGAAATATTTCCTCCTCTTTTCCCACTCTTCTCTGCTCACAGACCAGCCACTGTCCTCTCTCACAAACACACCCCCACCTTTTTTAAGGAGGATTCCTTTGGGTCCCACTGCCCTCACAGTTCTCTCTACACACAATGAGTCACACACAAGAATGTCAGCGTTTATGTACCGCCCTGCGGGCTCGGCTGCGACAGCCGAGCCGCTCGGATCCGTGCTCGCACTGCGGGTGGTGGCTCGAGCCTCTCACGGACCCGGGGGTCACGTCCCTCTGCAAGGGAGTTGGTGCTACATGCGGGGATGTGGGGTGTTTGGATTTGAGGTGATAGTTTGTGACGCCACCCACAGGTTGTGGTGATTGTAGACACCACTACTGCGGTGAAGGTGTGGGGGCCCCCCGGGAGCGGTGTAGTAGCGCAGCTAGGTGTTGACCCCTCCGTGGGTAGGGGATGTTGGTCCCGGGGCCTGGCGGGCCGAGGCCCGGGTGCAGGGTGAAGTGTTGCGGTGCAGCGCGGTGCCTGATGGCACTGGTGTACTCACTCTGACACAAAACACTGGAGTCACTGGTAAACCAAACGGAGTGATGAACGGGGCCCGCAGCCGGCTGCAGCTTTTCCCAGGTTAAGTTGGTAATGTCCGCCTTTCTCCTGCACCTTTGTAAGTGAAACTTGACTCCTGTGCCTAGCGTGTATCTGTCGTAGGAGCCCTTTTGCCCGCAGATGCTGGCCCTTTGGATCTCTGGCCCTTGGCGGTGGCACTTATCCGGAATGGTTGGGCTGTTGCCTTCAATCGGGACTTAGGTGGGAATGAACCCCTGAGGTCCAGACCGCAATCAGTTAATTTGACTATGGTGGTGGCTTATAGCCTTGTTCGGGGTCTGAGTACCCTGCCTGGTGCTCCGGTATCCAGTTGGCTCCCCGGTTCGGTTCCGGCAGGCCACTACCCTGTCCCGGTCCCTTACGGTTCCATCGGTCGTATTCCCGGTCTCCTGCAGGCGGCCACTACCGTCTGCCTCCTTGCCAATGGTGACTGGGCTCCAACCCAGCCACCGGGGTAGTCTTTGGCAGCCCTGAGCACAGGTCTGCTTCTGGACACAACCTCCTCCTTCACTGTCCAAAACCACACACTACACTGACTTGAACTTGACTACTGGGTTCCCGCCTCCAGGCCTGTGAACTCCTCGGTGGGTGGAGCCAACCACCTGGCTCCACCTCCCCTGGTGTGGACATCAAACCTGGAGGGTGGTGACAAGGCTTTTTGTTTGACTGCTGTTACCTAACTGGGAAGGGGGTGTGTAGTGTTGTTGTGTCTACCTGGGACGACCTGGATAGTCCAGGGCGTCACATTTACAGCACTTTGCACACTGTTACAAGGACACAACAATTTTATTGTATTTCGTTAGCTATTGATGTTCATTTTTTCCCTTTGATGAATTCACGCTTTCTGGCAAACCACTTCACCACTTCCTCAGTCAATAGTGACCACGACTTCTAAGGGATGAAGTGCAGGGATCGGAGTACTTCTTCCTTCCTGCAAACACCTGCTTTATCACATGCTGTATCACGGAGCTATTCTCTTCATAAACCACAGTGGGAAAAAGATATTTCCCACTAATAGCATCAAGCTACAAACAGCGTTTCCATGAGAAGGCAAATATTTGCACCATAGCGTGCATCACTTTCTTGAATTGACATTGATATGGTTCTAATCTATGTGTTACCTGCCAATGAAAGAGTTGAACCCTTGATCTAAATGTTAATAATGCAATGACATCCCTGATATTACTAGTGTACAATGATACCTGTCCATGGCAGGTCACCCACATCCGGGAGGTGTCGGGAGCCACGTCTGGTTTCTGAGTCATAGGTTGGGGAACACTGCATGAGAACTTTAATAAAAACAATAAAAAAGAGTTGTAAGTGTCTATAGTACATTGCCCCTTGACTCAAAAGGATTTTCTATTAAATACTTACCATGTGGATGTGAAGATGAGGAAGTAGAGCCAGGCCAAACCGGGCTGGGCATCTAATGCAATGAAAAGACCAAAAAAACTCATGTGACAAATAGTCTCATACAGAAATGATCAGTAAAACTAATTTGTTGCTGAAAAATCTTTCACAGTGGCATAAGACAGCATTAGAAAAGATGTAGGAGCTCTTCTCACCCTATAGGCCCCACTACACGCAACGACGGATCTAACGATATATCGCCGGGGTCACGGATTCCGTGACGCACATCCGGCATCGTTAGCGACGTCGTTGTGTGTGACAGCAAGGAACGACCGTTAACAATGGAAAATACTCACCTTATCGTCCATCGTTGACACGTCGTCCCTTATTAAAAAATCGCTGATTGTTGCAGGACGGAGGTTGTTCGTCGTTTCTGAGGCAGCACACATCGCTACGTGTGACACCCCCTTAAAACTGAAAGGGAATCTGACACCAGATTTGGCAACTATAAGCTGTGGCCACCACCACTGGGCACTTATATACAGTATTCTAACATGCTGTATATAAGAGCCCAGGCCACTGTGTAGAACGTAAAAATGATTTTATAATACTCACCTAAATGGTCGGTTCGGTGCAGACTGGTCAAATATGTGTCTCCATTCTCCGGGTGTGGCGCCTCCTCTTTCGGCCATCTTTGTCCTCCTTCTTCTGAAACCTGGGTGCATGATGCGTATTATGTCATACACATGCGCCGACATTGAGGGCCTGCGCAGGGCAGCTCAAAGTATTGTAGTGCGCCTGCGTAGGACCTCAATGCTGGCGCGTGTGCATGACGTAGTACGCATCATGCACCCAGGCTTCAGAAGAAGAAGGACAAAGATGGCCGAAAGGGAGGCGCCGGTACTGGAGAACGGAGCCACGCCTCCAACCAGTCTGCACTGTACCGACCCTTTAGATAAGTATTATAAAGTCATTTTTATGCTCTACACAGTGGCCTGGGCTCTTATATACAGCATGTTAGAATGTTGTATATAAGAGCCCACTGGTGGTGGCCGCAGCTTATAGACACCAAATCTGGTGACAGGTTCCCTTTAATAATAAACACCATGCTGGGCTAGACCTCGGTGTGTGGAATAGGCTTAGGAGTTGAGCCTGCTTCACACACTGCTGGTGCCAACTGTTATACAGTCACTATCTTCTGATCACGGACAGTAGCAATTAAGTGAAGCAATCAGTCCCTCACAAATGATCACTGGGTGCCACTGGACTGTCATGCTGTCATGGCAGTTGTGAGTCTGCTAAAGGCATCCATGGCTGCCATGCTGATCCATTTGTGAAGGTGAAGCTCATCAACAGGCTGGGCTTCATGGTGCTGCAGGATAGAGCAAGCAATCAGACAATTGTTGGCTCAACCTGTGGTGACTAAAACTAAACCATAAACATGAAAATCAAAATATATTTGAAATAAAAAAAATTAAAATTCACATCCAAAAGTCTGACCTATCAAGGTGTAAAATTATTTATCCCATAAATAATGTTAAGTAAAAAAGATTGAAATGCCAGAATTGCGTTTTTTGTTCTGTCCACAGACTCTTTTCTAAAATTGCAATAAGGAAGCTGAAGGAAGAGATGAAGCAATCGCAGCACCACTAAGAATTAAATTAGTGATTTTTATTTCTCAACGCGTTTCTGCGAATACTTTCGCCTTCTTCAGGACAAAAAAAAAATCACATATCAAAAATACAATAGAAATTATTAAATCATTATATTTATCCAATAATGCTATCAATAATAAAGTCAGCTTGACATGTAAAAAAACAAGTCCTTACAACAGTCCATTTACAGAAAAAGTATTTTTTTTTCTTTTACAGAAGTCTGATTTTTTTCTGCTCCACTTACAGTACATCACAAAAGTAAGTACACCCATCACACTTTTGTAAATATTTTATTACATCTTTTCATGGGACCACACTGAGGAGATGACTCTTTGATACAATGTACAGTAGTCAGTGTGCAGCTTGTAGAACAGGGTAAATTTGGTGTCATCTAAATAACTCAACATACAGGCATTAATGTCTAAACTGCTGGCAATAAAAACGAGTACACCCCAAAGTGAAAATAGCCAATTAATGCCCAAAGTGTCAATATTTTTGCGGCCACTATTATTTTCAACCACTGCCTTTACTCTTTTGGGCATGGAGTTCACTAGAGCTTCACAGGAGCCGCTGGATCCTCTTCCATCCTCCATAACTACAGCACGGAGCTGGTGGATGTTAGAGACCTTACGCTCCTCCACCTTCCATTTGAGGATGCTCAATAGGGTTTAGTTCTGGAGAGGCTTGGCCAGTCCAGCACCATTCATCTGTTTCTTTAGCATGGAGTTGTGTTTGGGGTCATTCTCATTTTGGAATACTGCCCTGCTGCCCAGTTTCCAAATGGAGGGAATCATGCTCTGCTTCAGTATGTCACAGTACATGTTGGCATTCATGGTTTCCTCAGTAAACTGTAGCTCCCCACAGCCGGCAGCACTCATGCAGCCCTAAATCATGACACTCCCACAACCAAGACACACTTGCCTTTGTACTAATCCCGTAGTTGCCACCACACTGCTTTACACCATCTGAAACTAATAAGTTCATTCTAGTCTCATGAGGCCATGTGACATGGTTCCAGTAAGCCATGTCTTTAGTCTGCTTGTGTTCAGCAAACTGTTTGCAGGTTTTTTTGTGCATCATCTTTAGAAGAGGGTTCCTTCTGTGATGACAGCTATTCAGACCAATGTGTTGCATTGTACGTCTATTTTGAAAAGACAACCTCTGAATATGACGTGAGCACATGCCCTCAACTTCTTTGGTCAATGATGGGAAGGCCTGTTCTGAGTGGAACCTGTCTTGTTAAACCTATGTATGGTCTTGGCCACTGTGCTGCAACTCAGTTTCAGGGTGTTGGCAATCTTCTTAGTTTAGACCATCTATATGTAAAGCAACAATCTTTTTTCAGATCCTCAGAGAATTCCTTGCCATGAAGTGCAATGTTGAACTTCCAGTGACCAGTATGAAAGAGGATGTGAGAGATAAATTTTGTGTTATCACATCTGCTCTTCATTCACACCAGAGACCTCCTAACACTAATGAGTCACATGACATCGGGGAGGGAAAATGGCTAATTGGGCAGAATTTGGCCATTTTCAATTAGAGGTGTACTTACTTTTGTTGCTAGCAGTTTAGACATTAATGCCTGTGTGTTAAGTTATTTAGAGGAGACACCACATTTACACTGTTATACGAGCTGTACACTGACTACTGTACATTACAGAAAAATGTCAGATCTTCAGTGCTATCTCATGACAAGATATCATAAAATATTTACATAAATATGAGGGGTGTACTCACTTTTGTGATATATTGGTGGTTGCTCACTCACCCCAGTCTCACAAGCTCGTTGCCTTGGAGTGACCCTCGACTCTGCTCTATCCTTCAAGCCACACATCCAAGCCCTCTTCAACTCATGCCGATTACAACTCAAAAATATCTCCCGGATCCGTGCTTTCCTTAACCAAGAATCTGCAAAAACATTAGTGCATGCCCTCATCATCTCCTGCCTCGACTACTGCAACCTCCTGCTCTCTGGCCTACCTTCCAACACTCTTGCACCCCTCCAATCTATCCTAAACTCTGCAGCCCGCTTAATCCACCTCTCCCCTCGCTACTCCCCATCCTCGCCACTCTGCCAATCCCTTCACTGGCTTCCCATCGCCCAACGACTCCAGTTCAAAACATTAACCATGACATACAAAGCCATGCACAACCTGTCTCCTCCCTACATCTGTGACCTAGTCTCCCGGTACCTACCTGCACGCAACCTTAGATCCTCACAAGATCTCCTTCTCTGCTCCTCTCTTATCTCCTCTTCCCACAATCGTGTACAAGATTTCTCCCGCGCATCCCCCATACTCTGGAACGCTCTACCTCAGCACATCAGACTCTCCACTACCGTGGAAAGCTTCAAGAGGAACCTCAAGACCCACCTCTTCCAACAAGCCTACAACCTACAATAGCCCTCAGTCCAGTAGACCACTGCACAACCAGCTCTGTCCTCACCTATTCTACCATCACCCATTCCCTGTAGACTGTGAGCCCTCGCGGGCAGGGTCCTGTCTCCTCCTATACCAGTCTGTCTTGTACTGTTAATGATTGTTGTACGTATACCCTCTTTCACTTGTAAAGCGCCATGGAATAAATGGCGCTATAATAATAAATAATAATAATAATAATATTGTAAATAATAACCAAAGCACATAGTTTTTGGCGTTGTTGACATCGTACTGCTGTGAGCAACAATGTTGCCAGGTCAATTTTACCTTAAGGACGAATGTAAAAAAACAGTACAGTAGTAGAATTCAGCGCTTTGTTTTTTACACAATTTTAGCACGCTTTGGAAATTATTTCCTTTTTTCGCCAGTATTTTATATTATAAAATGAATGATGTCATTCAAGAATACTAGAGATGAGTGAATCTGAGGTTTGGTTTTCGAACCAAACTCCAAATTTAAAAATCAAGGTTCGGGTTTGGAGTTTGGATGCTGTACGTGCGAACAAAACTCGCGCGAGCATCGCTGTGCTCAGGTACGCTCGGTGCTCAGCCCTGTGCGAGCCGCTTGCAGTGTTTGAACGGCTCTCACTAGGGGTAACAACAGCGTGATCGGATGTAGTGTGCAAAAAAAAGTTTGAAACTCCCCCGGAAGCAATCTGCTTATGGCTGGCTGTACGTGAACAGAGACTCAGACTAAATCAGTGACTTGCTCCAGGGTTCGGGTCACGTTCGAGCCTGTGGAGCTAAATTAGTTTGCTGCCAGCGAACCGAGCCGCCAAATTTTCACTTATCTTTAAGGACTACAACTCATTCCACAAGAAACGATCCCTTGTACGGCTGTGGTGACCGACAAATAAAAAGTTTACAAAGTGGATTTAAATAATTGGTCCCGCCATGATGCACGAGCGCCTGTGCTTGGTTTGAGCAGTCATTCTGTGCTGACAGAGGTCCTTTCAATAAATCCTAGCCCATTGTATTCTTATATTTTGGATAATTTTGGCTCATGTGACCATATTTTAGGTGCTGCTCATGAAAAAATTGACATTACATTGACAACATTAGGACCAATGTTATTTAATTGGGCCGTTCAGATAATTTTTGAACAGACCGAATTTGCGTTTAAAAAAATTGTTCCATGCATTAGTTTCTTCATGTTTATGAGTGCACAAAAATACCCGTAGCCTTTGTTTAGCATCCGATTTTTAAGGATACACTGCAGTTCTTATCAATGGGAACTGTACTTGCTCTTGTTAATTTTTTTAACTGCTGCTATAAAAATCAGATGCCATATACATTACACACTGGCCACCATGGGGTTAAAAACACCAGTTTTGTTTCTAGTTGAAACTCCCTGTGATTCAACCTTCCTCCATCCAGACTGATATTAGTTCCATTAGTCTAGCGAAACTCGGTTTTCATTGTGTAAGTCTTTGTCGTGTGATGTTCTCAAAAAATATTTTTTAGGTTACTGTTTTGAAAGAAAGTTCTTTCGAGGAAGTAATAAAAATGAAGAAGTATACATGTCGCGGGCGGGGAGGACACCGCCGCTGCGCTCGCTGACGCTCGGGTCCGGCGCTGATGCGGCTGCTCCCACCAAGGACACTATCTGCAAGGAGTTTGTATGTTCTCCCCGTGTTTGCATGGGTTTCCTCCGGGATTCCAAAGACATACAGATAGGGACTCTAGATTGTGAGCCCCAATGGGGACAGTATTGACAATGTATGTAAAGCGCTGTGGAATTAATAGCGCTATATTAATGAATAAAATTACTATTATTATTATTACTTACGGGTTAATCATGAAAGCTGTCTCATAGACGCTGCCATGATTAAGCCTGGACTTAAATGGCAGTGATCCGCTGCCATTTAACTCCTTATTACCTGGATTGCCACCGCATCATAGCAAACTGGAAGAGTCAGGGACACTCCAGGACTGTTGCATAATGGATGCGACAGTCCCGGGGCAGCTGCGGGTTGATATTCTCGGCTGCAGGGGGAAGGGGGGGAAGGCATTAACCCTGGCCCTCGCTTTCCCCAGCCTGAGAATACCGGGCCACCGTTGTGTGTTTACCTCGGCTGGACGGTAAAAATACAGTGGAGCCCGCGTTGGTTTTTTTTTATATGCACGTTTGATTTCTATGTGTATTCTATATGTCTGTGTGTGTGTGTGCGCGCAATATGTGTGTTTACTATATGTCTGTGTCTGATATGTGTGTTTACTCTCTGCTCCGCTTCCTCTTCCTGTCATAATGACATCACTTCCCTGCAAGACGCAGGCAGCGATGAACATTATGTCCTGAAACCGCGAAATACCGCAGGGAATAATGCAGGAAAACGCAATGAACCGCACATAATTTGCTGCCTGCGTTATTCCCTGCGGGATTTCACGATTACATTACAGTCAATGGAGTGAAATCCGCAGCGACGTGCGGAAAAGAAGTGACATGCAATTGTTTTTGCTGCGGGAATACCGCAGCAAAACATGCAGCTGTCAAAATCCGCCTAGTGCGCACAGGATTTTTTTTCCCATAGCATTTGCTGGTGAATCACTGCAGAGTTGTTATGAACATTTCCTGCAGCGAAACATGCAGCAAAACCGCAGGAAATCCATGGCAAAACCGGCAAGTGCGCACAGGGCCTAACATTTCTGCAGTCATTCCCCAGCAAAACCTATTAGTATAAAAAAATGCTGTGTGCACACTGAGTTTTTTTATACCTGCGGGATTTCTGCTGCGGAATTAATGTGCATGTCACTTCTTTTCTGCAGGTACCTGTGGTTTTACCATTAATTATTGGTAAAAATGTGACACCCTGGCTGGGCCAAGTAGTCACTGACAGCGCCCCACATTACACCTGTCCCTCATAGGTAACACACAGCCAAACATTTAAACCCTAGTCACCTCCCTCAGGTCTTGATGGACACACCAGGGGGCGGAAACAGGCGGTTGGAAGACGCCCACCGAGGAGTCTCAGACAGCCTGAGGCGGGAAAGTAGGAGTCTAGTCTAGTTCAGACAGTGAAGTGGAGAGTTCAAGTTGGAGAGGTGTGTGGGCTGGAGCTGTGTGCAGCTCCAGCAGAGGCGAGAATCCAAATTGGACAGGTATCAGGGTAGGAGCCCTGGTACCTTTGGTTAGGAGGCAGATGGCGGTCTCCATCTGCAGGAGTCGGGAAGACGGCTCGGTAGAACCTAGGTGGACCGGGATATGGTAGTGGCCCGCCGGTACCGACCCGGGGAACCGACTCGGAAACCGGAGCACAAAGGGGGGTACTCAGACCCTGACGCTAGGTCCAGAAGCTACTGGGGAGTAGCTAATTAACTGATCGCGGCCAGGACTAGAGGTCCTGTCCCACCCAAAGTCCCGACTGAAGGCAACAGAGCAATGAGGGGGATAAAAGGCTACCGCCACGGCTCATCCCACGGGCAAGCGTCTGCGGGCAACGGGCTCCTTAGGCGACCACACGCCGGGAGCGGACTCCTGAAGTTGCAAGTGCAGATAGTCCTCCATCAAACACAGGTGCAGGAGAAAGACAGAGACCACCAGCTGGGTGGGGGACCAGACCGCAGCCGGCTGCGGGCATTGACCACCATCATCTTGGTTTACCAGAGACTTGTGTGTTCATTAATAGTGAGTACATCAGCACCCTTCGGTCGCCCATCTCTCTGCACCGCCAAAAATCCCCCCAACGGGTCCCGGGGCCACCATTCCTGCCCACGGAGGGTTTAACAACTTGCTACGCAACATCTCTCCCGGGTGCCCCGTAACTGCAGCGGTGGTGTCCACCTTCACCACATCCCGTGGGTGGCCACACGAACTTAACACGGCTCCGGCCGTACATCTACGTCCCCAAAGCACCATCCCCTTTTGGGTTGAAGTGACCGCGAGGCCCCCGGGTCCGGAGACCCTCGAGCCACCCACTGAAGGTCCGGATCCGAGCGGCTCGGCTGCCGAGCACGGGGCGGCACAAAAACCTGCAGGGACCAACCTGCAGAAAAAACACAGAACTTTCGCGGCAAATCTGCAGCAAATCCGCAACATCCCGTGGAATTTGCGTGCGGATTTCTGCTGCGGGTGCGGGATTCTTCCAGATATCTGGAATTTTTTAAAGAAAATTCAATTTTCTAGTGCGCACATAGCCTAAATGACTAATAGTTGCTGAGCAAAAAACAATAAAACAGATTGCACACGGACAGCACACGGATGACAAGTGACAAAAAAATTGTCCTACTCTCCTGGATGAGAATGGGACAGTTTTTTCATACACTCGTGTGACCCCAGCCAAATAGTCATTCACTGCCAGAGTTGCGCGAACATGATTAGAGGGAGGATTAGTCTGGGCAAATCGCCTCCCTGATTAGTCACCTAGTAATTTCCACAGCGCGAACACCAGATTTAAAATTAATTTTATATTTATTCATCAATCGTCAAGACACAAAAAGGGGCAAATTAGATTGAAGGAAAAGGTTGAAATATAGACATTGAGGAGGTTTAGTGGGGATTATGGCACTGACTGATTCCCTTTAAACTTCTCACCCTGACATTCTCTATTCCTTTACTCATTATCATACCATGAAGCATGTTATAACCTACCGAACAGCCGCTGTGTGAGGAGATGACTGGATTTCTATATTCCTGCACAGGTTGACTTGACTTTGAGCTACTCGTAATATTGATTCTTGACTGAAAAGAAAAATATATATTGCCATAAAATAGTGATCTGCATTTACTGGTTAGAATCTTAGTATCAGTAGGACATTTTATGTTAAAGAAGCTATCCCACCCAACGTGATGAATGAATATGATCCAACCGCTGAGCTCTCCATGGTGTTGAGAAAGTGTGAAGGGAGCATACGTAAAGCACATGCATGACTAATGCGCTATTCACTTCCATGGATATGTGACACCCCAGGGCTATGGAGTACTCGTTCCCGGGCCGTATATGTACGGGTATGCTGTGTCACGGTTGTGTAATGGCCAATGCCCGGTTCCGTGACCCTGGGGGTCGCTTTTTAAAGGGATTATATACAGGGGAGATTAAAGAGTTTATACTGTGACACCACTTGCGGGTTGCGGTTATGGTGATGGAACCGCTGCACAGTCTTTTACCGCTGGGGCTGATGGTGATGGCAGCCTGAATGATAAGCCCACCGCAAGTAGGGCCGTGCCCCAAGGAGTGGATGTTGGGATCCGGCGCAGAAAGAAGGGAGACCACACTATGAGGATGCAGTGCAACTGTTGTTTAATCACAGCGGTATTGAGGCTGATGCACTGAGGACGGCTGGTTTCAACCCCTGGTCCTTTTTGTTCCAGTGCCGGTGTGGCTTCTTTCCCCGGCACCTCTCACTTGTGGGTAGAACCCCATGGCTTGGAGCGTCTGGGGGTACCCTACTGTCTGTCGGCAGTCTCTGGTCCGTACGGAGGGCAGTGTGAACCCTGTAGGGTTCGGTGTTCTGTTCCGGTCTCTGGCTCTATCTTTACTGCTGGTGCCCAAGGATTCTTGGGTCAATGAGGTCCTTGATGGTCCCCTCACTGTGCAGGTATTAGTCAGGTAGCCTGAAACGTTCGCCTGACCTAGGGCCCTGTGCCTCGTCGGTGCTCTGGTTCCAGGTGTTACTTGGCTGTACCCTCTCTGGCAGCCACTCTCCTACGCCACCTAGGTCACTGCTACATGACCCCATCTGGAGCCACGTCCGTTCCATTCAACTGTCACTACCGGACTCCTCACTGTCTCTCTCCTCCAGCCCCTGGGGTGTCATCTAGTGGACTGGACTGGACACACCCCTCGGTGGCCATCCATTGGGGCCCGGACTAGTCAGTCACCCATGATTGGGAGAGGGAAACTGGGGTTTTTATTAGGGATGATCGAATACCTCAAATATTCAGCTTCGCAAATATCTGACATATAGGTCGCCGCTATGTATGCAAGGTGTCGATTCATATTGAATTAATGATGCCCTATAACTTTGTAATTCACTTTTTTTCCCTATCTGATTCCGTTTTCAAGATAAAAATGCTAATTCCATTGTTTTCCACCAGGTGGTGCTATAGGTGGTTTCATTGCGTAGCGCATGACTACTTTACTATATCTAGACACCACTTCTATGCCTATAGCTGCCGCCGTTCTCAAGTTAATAGCGGTGAACAGGATATGGGTGAACACACTGTATACTAAACACAATGCCATGGCCAGAGCTGAGTGGAGGGGTGTAACGATGTATCACATCATTTAGCGGTAGACAGTAGTTACTTACTTTTTTAATTTGCAGTATCCCCTCTAGCATTAAGATATCATCATATTTTTTAATCACCGGCTCAAGATCCAGTAGACATTCTGAAAAAAAAAGTCAAAACAGAAAAAACTGTTATTGATCCCTTCACCACTGTTTTCACCTTAATGCCCGGGACAAATTTTACATTTCTGACCAGTGACGCTATATTGTTGGTATATGAAACAGTTGAAGGACTTCTTTGTTTGTGTGAAGGAGGACTTTGTGCTGATCTAACAGCAGATGTCGATGTTGTTTCCTTACTCACTGTACTGTAAAAATTCTTTTGTTTTCTTCTTGGTTTCACTTTCTTTCCCTGATGCAATGCTGTATGACTGTGCTTATCATTACCTCATCTTCTTCCAGAAGTAAAGAGTTTGTTATTTCATGTAATCTGCTCTTTGAACTTTCTTCTGCAACTGGGAAGCTAGAAGCTGTGCTGCCATGGCAAGGACCGGGCTCTCGTGATGATGTTGCAATGGCACTGATCAGATGGGAGCGCCATTGATCATGGCATTTAGGAGGCTAAACAGCTTAGGCAGGTGCTGTCACGTAAGCCAAGCTCCCAGTAGCAATTGCTCGGGCACAGCTCCTGTGCCCCGCATGATCGCCATGATGTACCCATACGTCGGAGGTCAAGAACCATTTCCGAACCATGATGTATAGAAAATTCAAAGGTCGTGAAGGAGTTAATCTCCTAAGGACTGTGTTTTCATTTTTGTGCTTTTGTTTTTTTCTTTCCATATTCCAAGAGGCATAACTTTTTTATTTTTTCATCGACTTAGCCATTTGAGGGCTTGTTATTTGTAGGACAAGTTGTACTTTTGAATGACACCATGCATTTTATTATATGATGTACTCGAATGTGGGAAAAAAAATCCAAGTGTAGCAAAATAGAAAAAAAGCGCAATTCTGCAATTGATTTTTTCTTATTTTTTTAAGTCTTTATGATGCTCATTTTACCAAGAAAATCACCTGGCAATATGACTCTCCAGGTCAGAACCATTACGGTGACACCAAACATGCATAACTTTTTTTTTATTTAAGTGGTGAAAAAAAAATTCTGAAATTTGTAAAAACAAAACGTTTTTGCTTGTGCCACCATTTTCCAAGAGCCTTATCATTTCCAGTTTTTGGGGTATGGGGCTGTGTGCATGATTATTTTTTGAGCCCCAAGTTGATGTTTCTATTTATATTATTTTAGAATAGATAGGACGTTTTGATTTCTTGTTATTATATTTTTTGTGGTGTTGTGGAATGTGTAATTCCGGGGTTTTATTTTTTTTGCTCCATTACGCTGTCTACTCATCAGATTAATTTATTTTGCATTTTGAAAGATTGGACTTTTACGAATGAAACAATGCCAATTTTTATTTTTTTAACATTTTTTCTTTTTATTGGGGTGTGATTTGAACTTTTATATATATTTTAAAACAGAGATGACAAAGGCTTGCGTCACAACGTGCATCGGGGTCTGGCGCCTTTCCAGCAGGAAGATACAGATAGGTAAGAAAGCATTTTTAACCTGTCACTCATGTACTTTATTCTTACGTAGCCTTATCCTTGCCACTTTTAGGCTATGTGCATTGTTACATTCTCCTGCTGGATTATGTCGCCCTCTAGTGTCTTCCTTTCATAAATACTTGTCAATTTGATACATTTTGTCATTTATTGTCGTCAATAAAAAATAATTTTTAAACTTCCTTTTAGCTGTAGATGTTCTTGTAGGTTTATTTAGGTTTTTAAGTTATCATCCTTATCCATACATGCTTTATTGTGATGCTTCTACTGGTTACTCATATATATATCTATCACCCTTTACTTACCTAACCATGTACTCGGCCTTGCTTCCTGCTTCATTGGTTTACTCATGTGGTCATTTAGAAGTATGGGAATCTGTCAGCAAGCTTCTACTATGTAACCTATGAGCACCATAATATAGAAGCAGAGACCGTGATTACATCAATGTGTCACTTACTAAGCTGTGTTTTGCTGTTTTAATATAACCAGTGTTTTATCAGCAGGAGATTATTATTACAGGACAACTAGGCACCTCCAGGGTAGTTCAACCACACTCCACCACTAATTAGCAGCTCTCTGTCACTATATAATGGACACAGAAAACTGTGATGTGGGCAGGATATAGACAGCAAAATAAATGAGCTCAGCTCAACCTGCAGCAGATGCAATCAGAGTCTCTGTCCCTACCTCATTGTGCTGCCAGATTACATAGCAAAAAGCTGCTGACAGATTCCCTTTAACACCTTCGCAATGGCCCAGAGGAAGCCTCAGCGAAACGCGCATGGTGTGTGTCATGATTCGCCTCCCTATCCACATGACTAGGGGGCGGAGCCTTCTCTTGGGCCTCACTTCCAGCCCCTGGATGCCTTAAAAGCTGACACTTCCAGTGAACCAGCGCCGGTTATAAGCTTAGCTCTGCTTTGCCTGTGATTGCTGGTCCTGTGAGTGATATCCTGATCTGTCTGTTCCTGTGCCCCCGTGCCCTTGTCTGTGTTCTGTCCCCTGGTCGTCCCTCCTGTCCTGTGTCCCCCCTCCTATTTCCCCACTCGGTTGCTTCCTCCGGTACTGACCTTAGCCTGACTTTGACTTCGCTTCTGCTTGCTCCTCCGGTCCTGCTTCTGCCCGTATGGTGTTTGGCCCAGCCTGTCCGACTATTCCTCACATACCCTGCAGTTCTGCCTCTCAGCTGTGCTGATTAGGCAGTGCATGAGAACACTGTGCATTTCCTTCCTGGTTCTCATTGCTCTGTGTAGTGTCGTCTGCTGCAGAGCTCTGGCTCCCCCTGGTGGCAGCATTACAGTGTGTTTTCAGCACAAGATGGGTATATGTACTTGATGTTGACTGGCTTTACTTTATAATAGCTATTAATTTTTACTAGAAAGTGTAGGTACTGTCACGACTTGGCTACATCTTGACTCAGTGGGATGGCTTTATGCTTTTTTGATCAAAAATAGTATTTACTAAGTACCCTATGCTTGTTATATGCACTGTGCTTTTATTTAGTTACAGCAGGGTGTATGTCCATATTAATTTTAATCTTGGGTTCTCTTTGTTTTATGGCCATTGTGAAAATGCACTTATAATGTGCATGTGTACCAACTCATGCTCAGGCTCATTTTTTTTTTTGGTTATTCATCTTCATTTTGCCTGACTGAGTGCTTTCTTGCCTATGGCTACTGAGCCACATATCTCACTCTCTGTGTGATTAGGTGAGTCTAACCACATAATCTATGCAAATGTGCAAATTTTGAATATACTGTATTTCCCCATGTCAGTTATGGCTGTGCCCCTTTTCCCCATTTTTAACTTATTTAGTTATTTTTAATTTTATTAATATAGTACCATGTATACATTTTATTTTCATCATATTTACCTCTTTGGCTTATCTTATGTATTGCTGTATATAGCACAAGCGATCAGACAATCGCAGCTTTAAGTCCCCTAAGAGGACTATTAAGAACAGTAAATAGTAAAAAAAAGTTTAAAAAACCCCACACAAATATAAACGTTCTAATCACCCCCCTTTTGCCCCATCAAAAATAAAGAAAAGAAAAAACCCTACACATTTGTGGTATTGTTGTGTTCAGAAAAGTCTGATCTATCAAGATATAATTTAAAATATAAAATAATTGACCTGATCAGTATAATGTGCAAACAAAAAAAATCAAGAAGACAAGATTAATTTTCTTTTACTCACTGAATACCCACAAAATATGTTGTATCAAAATATCATATCTATTCCAATATGGAACCAATAAAAATGTCTCTCCCCATAAAAATTAAGCCCTTAGGCCCTGTGCCCACGCTGCGGTTTTTACCGCGGTTTTGCTGCATGAATTGCTGCAGTCCTTCCCAGCAAAACCTATGGTAAAAAAATAAATGCTGTGCGCACACTGCGTTTTTTGTCACTTACAGGTTTTGCTTAATGTTTTCTGCAACAAAAAGAATGTTCATGTCAGTTCTTTTCTGCAGGTACCTGCGGTATTTTACACCATTGACTGTAATGTAATCATGAAATACTGCAGGGAATTACGCAGGTAGCAAATTATGTGTGTTTCATTGCGTTATTACCGCATTATTCCTAGGGTATTTCGCATTTTTCGGGACAGAAGATCATCACTGCCCTGCGTTTGCAAGGAAGTGATGTATTTAGGACAAGAAGAGGAAATAGAGCAGAGAGTAAATGTCGCGGGCGGAGGGGACGCACTCGCCACGCTCGGGTCCGGGGTTTCTGCTGCTGCTGCTCCTCGGTGGCTCGAGCGGTGGGCCGGACCCGGGGACTCGAGCAGCGCTCCTCACCCGTGAGTGAAAAGGGATAGTTTGGTTAGGGAGATTGTTCGTGACGCCACCCACGGGACGTGGTGATGATGGCACCACCGCTGCTGGTGATGGGGATCCCGGGAGAGATGGTAGGGAGCAGCTAGGATGTTGTCCCCTCCGTGGGTAGGGGGTTGGTGATCCCGGAGCCCGGTAGTATAACGGGGAGGCTGGATGGCTGGGGTGCAGGGTTGCAGGGACAGCGTGGCGCAGTGCCGGACGGCACTGATGTACTCACTCAGACAATCACTGACAGAGTCTCTGGTAAACCAAAATGGCCGGATGGACGGGTCCCGCAGCCAGCTGCAGTGTTGTTGTGCTCTCCCCGGACGGCTGATGGTGGCTGTCTTTCCCTGCACCTGTTAGAAGCGTTCTGACTCCTGTGGTTGCCCACCGGTAGTCCGCTCCCCGGCGTATAGGTGCCGTAGGAGCCCGTTTTGCCCGCAGGCGCTGGCCCTTGGATCTCTAGCCTGTGGCGGTGGCTGTATATCATCACAGTGTGGACTGTTGCCTTCTGTCGGGACTTGGTTGTTGGGGAACCCCTGGGGTTCCTGTCACACTCGGATTTGACTATTGACAGTGGCTCCAAGCCTGGTTGGGGTCCGATGGCCCTGCCTGTGTGTGCTTAGCTTTACTTCGCTCCCCGGTTCGGTACCTGTGGGCCACCGCCCAGCCCCGGTCCTTACGGCTTTGCAGAGTTCCACCAACTCCTGCAGACGGCCACCACTGTCTGCCAACCTTGCTGTCAGTGCCTGGGCTCCTACCCAGGCACACGCAGACATTTTACTCCTCTCACTTTCAACTCCTAAACTCATCTGACTGCCTTTTCCCACCTCCAGGCCTGTGAACTCCTCGGTCGGTGGGGCCAACCGCCTGGCTCCGCCCCACCTGGTGTGTACATCAGACCCTGGAGGGAGGCAACAAGGGTTTTTGTCTGACTGTTGTAACTGTCTAGGGTGGGGGTGTGTATGTTGTTATGTCTGTGACTACCTGGCTAGTCCAGGGCGTCACATAAACACACACAGATCACACTCACACACAGAGACACAGACATATAGAATGCACAGACACATAAAAATCAAAAACATACATATTAAAAATAAAAAACGAAAAAAAAAATGTCCAGCCAGGTAAGCACACAGCAGGGGCTTGGTATTCTTAGGCTGGGGAGGGTGAGGGCCAGGGTTAATGCCCTCCCCTTCCCGCAGCCAAGAACATCAGCCCGCCACTGGCTCGAAAATGTTGCATCCATTATGCGACAGTCCCGGCGTGTTACCGGCTCTTCCCAATTGCCGTGATGCGGTGGCAATTGGGGTAATAAGGGGTTAATGGCAGCCCATAGCTGCCACTAAGTCCAAGATTAGTAATGGCAGCGTCTATGACACGCTGACACTAATCTGTAAGTGAAAGGGAATAAACACACACACCGAAAAAATCCTTTATTTAAAATAAAACACAAAAAGCCCCCTCTTTCACCACTTTATTAAAATCCCCAAATACCCCTCCAGGTCCGACGTAAGGTCCCACGATGCTTGCATACTGATCCAGCGGCGTCTGACATAGCACTCAATGCAGCCTCGTTCCGTGAGCGAAGCTGCAGGGGTAACTCCAGGTCATTTCTCATAGTTGGTGCATACAACATTGTCAGTTATAAATGATTTAATAACAAAATGTAGAATTGGTGGAGGAAGGTTGAACTAAATCGATCTAGGTCTTTTTTCAACCTGTGTAACTATGTAAAATAAAAAATCTTTTGTTGCTTCATTGATTGTACTAAGGCTTTTGACTGTGTTGAGCGTTATAAGTTTTGGAAAGCTCTGTAGGAGTCAGGTCACATCTGACCAGTAGAAGGATGGACTGTGGTGCTCCAAGCCCCTGAAGACACCAATCGCGTCAAAGATTTGTAATGTGAATAATGTCTTGTGTCTTTTATACATATTGTGTTGTGATAATGTAATATAGAAAGCTGCATAGTGATGATAATGTATATACTGTATGTAGGATGTGATAGTGCAAGGTAATGTATATGATATAGTTGAGTATTGATTGATGTGTAGTACTGGGAAATGTGTAGTATAATGTAAGATATAATGCATAGTGTATAAGATGTGATAATGTAATGTTAATGTAGGTAAAGGGTTAATGTCTGCCCAGCAATAGACTGCAGAGGCCGACAGAGTTAATGTTGGAAAGTAATTTGGCAAACAAAATCGTGTAGTATAAATTTTATCTGTGACAATCCCATAATATATTGCGGTATCCAGCACACATTCTCTACACTTGTTTTTCTGTTACTGAGTAACTGCGTAATTCTCTTACTGTTTTAATAAAATAATGTTTTTCAACTTTAGACACAATGTCGGTGTTTTTTCCCAGTATCTTTCTGCTATATGTAATGTTGGGACTAGCTCACCCTGGGAGGGGTCAAGTAAAAGGTGACGGTTCCAACTAGACAGTGTAGTTGGGAGTAATAGCTGAGATTAACCTAGAAAGCCATGGAACCCATAGTGTAGAGGGGCGACATGACAAGAGGGAAGGAATGATGGGGTTAATAGGGTCAGGTGGTGGTTGGTACAGGGGCAGAGAGGGGATTGGTGGATAGGTGGAGTTTCCTGGAGGAAGAGGGGGGCAGATGAGGGGTTGTAAGTAAGGAACTTTGTCTTACCCCCTTTCTTGACCTCCGGACGTGGACCGATCCCCGAACACCCTCCCTTGTGGATTAGTACTGAGGGGAATATTAGGATGGGTTGTTTTCTTTGTCACAGCAGCGGGGGGTAGGTCTGGTCCAGAGGTGGTTGAAGGGAATGGTAACTGGACCAAGAGACACCGTCTTGGTGTGGTGGCTCCAGGTTCCGGGATGTTGCAGGCACGGGGTTCTGCAAATTTGGGGGTATTAATCCGTGGGTGATTAATACCTCATCTCTGGGTCGGTGTGTTGCGGCCAGGGATATTGGGGTGAGAAGTTGTTCCTGGACTGGGCCTACCCAGGTTTATATATTTACTGTATTGGTTACTGTGTTACCTATTGTTATTTGTTGGGGTCGGTCGTTGGACGGCACCCCCTTGTGTTTAGAATGTAAATAATAGGTAATAAAGGCTGCTGTGGCCAATTTGAACCAAGTTGCATGCAGTCCGTGTATTATTTACAGATGGTATTGGTGGGTAACACACATACAGGCCGACTGGAGAATCCTTCCTCAATGGTCATGTGTGAAGGACATTGGACTAATAGTCTGTTGGATATCAAGGCCATATCCATTGGGTGACTTGTACCAGGAGGAGAGAAAGACCAGACAGGGACGAGCGTGAACCCTCATAGTGGGTCAGGAATAAACAAACACATCGAGAGGGATAAAGTTAGACCCTCAAACGGAGTGGCCCAGGTGACTGGAGCTGGAGTCCAGTCAGAACCAGGCCCTTAATAACTGTAATGGAATTGGGTGAAGTTTACTGGTGTGTGAACACAGTATACAACCTGAGCTGGGTGTTCATAGATGACCAGAAGCCTCAGATTTTATTCTGGGAATAAAAAAATCTGTATAGAGACTGGACATGGAGCCGCTGTAGGGAAGGGAAACGTCACTATGGTACAGGTGTGTTGGAGTGAGTTGCACTGGGCCTTTTGGGACCAGGAATAATGGAGGCAACTCAGTGGAACTTGATACATGTCTGACAAAGTATGGCAAAACTGAAACGAATGCCCGTTATTTCCTGTGTAACCTTGTAACTGAAGAGATGGTGAAACCGTCTAGTAAAGAACTGTTGTGGAAAAAATAACTATTTGTCTCTCAAATTGCTGGTTGGTCCTGGCCCGGCAATAACAGGGGCAGCATGCGGCCTGCACCTTCACACAGTCCACACTACCGAAGTCCATGCACCCAGCACAGAATGTATCTAAGAAAATATGAAGTTACACACTTGCGTTTATTTCAGGAACATGGAAAATGTAAAAGAGCAATTTCGATCATAAAAATCCAACGTGTTTCGACCTTTCGGTTTATTCAGTATAATTTTAGTGCAGGAGATTGACGTTTTATATTTCCATGTTCCTGAAATAAACGCAGTGCCCATTGAACCATGAACCCGAGAGGGGGAGGATTCAATATGAAGGCAGTTAGCTGTCAAAACGTGAGCTTCGATAAGGTCTCAAGCCAGTTTCAGGCAGCATCCTCCTGCTAAGTGATCAGGCCTCTTTAGTGCCTGGTAGTTTACCAATCCACTATAAAAGTACACTTAAGCAATAAGAAAAGTCCAAATTACAGGTGAATGTCTTAATATATTTTTTGTTGGTTCTCTGCATCACACGAGCGAGGACTTCCAGCTAAAATGTTGCTCATAACTGCTTCAAGTCAGTTATCCCAATGAGTTTTGTGTAACATGGAATAAAGTAGACATTAATAAGACCAACATCAATTTGAAGTGCTGACTCAGTCGAGCATTGGGGTGCTCAGGTACGATCGGTACTCGATCAAACATTACGTGTGCTCAAGTGCCATGCTTGAGTCCCTGACTCGTATGTTTTGTGGCTGTTAGACAGCCAATAAACATGTGCCATACACTGTAATGCTGAAGTCATGTTGGCTACTGTCATTACTGTGATTGGCTGGTTGCATTGCATCATCGGGTCTATATAAGACCTGGTGATGTGATGCTCAGCATTTTGTTCTCTAGAAACAGTTCAGAGAAAGGTAGAGCTTTGATCGGAGCAAAAATATAGGCAGTGTTTAATTGCTATTGAAATACCTTGTATATTGTACACTTGCACCCTTTATTGCCTTTCATGTGGCACAAAAGGGTATTTCAATCTTGTTAAACTTAATAAATAATTGGAAAAAAAGACCCTGAGTCCTCTACTATTTTTAATAACTAGCCAAGGTAAAGCAAACAGCTGGGGGCTTAGAAGGTCCATGATTATTTGGCTCTTTGCAGCCCACAGTTCCCCCAGAAGTCGCACATCTATTAGATATGCCATTTCTGGCCCATTACTTGGCTCTTCTCGATTGCCTTGGCGTGGTAGTGTGTCGCCCTGGGCAAGCCAGGGGACACCACCACACCCCACACTCCAGGTAGGCACATCACAGCTAACCACAAATCCTTGTTGCCTTCCTCCAGAGGTTGATGATGCACACCAGGGGGTGGGCCAGGCGGTTGGCTCCGCCCACCGAGGAGCTCACAACACTGGAGGCAGGAAGTAACCAGGCAGATGAGTCCAGGAGGAGGAAGTGGAAGGAGATAGCTCAGGGAGGAGCAGGAGTGAGGAGCTAAAGTGGAGGAGTTAAGAAAGTGAAAGTAGAAAAGGAGAAAAAGCAAGTAAAGTGACAGAAGAGAAAGACAGCCTGAAGGGTCCAGCTTTGTGAGGGCCAGAACAGCAAGGTCAGCAACGGCGGTGACTGTCTGGAGGGGGACCGTTTGGAAGTTCCTGGAAGGACCCCGTTGGCTGCGTGCCCGGTGGTCTGGAGCAGTGTTCCGAAGGACAGTCAGCACCAGGGCAGGGGCCTCTCGGACCCCGGCAAGGCTAGGAGTCGCCAGATTTGCCAAATCCGTCAGTGACGGGGACGCAGATCCCCCAACAACCAAGTCCCGATTGAAGGCAACAGCCCAACCCGTATTGGAGAGACACCGCCACCGCCACGGCACCAGTTTCTCAGGGCCAGCGCCTGCGGGCAAAGTGTAGAGCTCCTCCGGCCCAGATTGCAGCTGGGGAGCGGGTAACCGGAGGGAATCCACCGCTACCATCAGTCAACACAGGTGCAAGGAAGAGGGACATCACCGTCACCTACCGGGAGTGCAGGTGCAGCCGTCTGTGGGACCGTCCTACCAGCCGTTGGTTTACCGTACAAACTGTGTCCGTGTGTCAGGCTGAGTGAGTACCATAGTGCCGCAAGGCACAGCGCTGCCCCCGCGTCCCTGCGCCCTCCAGGCCCTACACTTTACATCTCATCACCGGGCCCCGGGATCACCAACCCCTACCCACGGAGGGGCAACACAACACCTGGCTGCTCCGCATCACCATCCCCGGGACCCCCATACTGAGCAGCGGTGGTGCAATCACCACAACCGTGGGTGGCGTCACGAACTATAACAATCCCCACATCCACCCAACAAACACCCCCTTTCACTCACGGGCGAGGAGTGTCGCTCGAGAAACCCCGGGATCCGGCCCACAGCTTGAGCCACCAGGAGCAGCTGCCGGACCCGAGCAGAAGGGGTGAGCGCGGTGTGCTGACACCCTCCTCCCCGCCCGCGACAACTTGGCGTCACGAACAGGATCTTACCGCTCTGCCGTCAGGTAGAGGTGCGCCTTGTTACCGCCGGAGGCATCCGGCAGAAAAATTTCAGAAGCCGCCATCTTTGGCGCGAAAAGTTCCCGCTCGAGCGTCTTCTCGAGCAGTAGAGGCGCGAAGGCCAAAACCCCGCCCCGAGAGAGGAGGGGCCGGAAAGAGCTAAGGGGGACGCGATGGCGGCTGGCCGCATGTAAGCGCGGCTATGGAAGCAGGGACGCCAGGACCCTGCGGCCATTTACTGGTTCCTGGAAGAGGCCGCTGCTAAAGATGCTGAGTCCGACCAACAACACCGTGGTCCCCGCGCCTGGCATGGCGGCGTGGGTGGAAGTCCGGACCGTCCAGCTAAGCAGCCGTCTGCAGGTCCACAGGCAGCTCCTCCTGGAGGAGCGGGAGGCCGACATGGTGGAAGTGGTGGCTGCTATGTGGAGATGCGAGGTGGAGGAAGATTTGGAGGAACGGGTAAGAGACCCACGTCCCTGTATTCCCGAGGGATCGGCCGCTGCGGCTGAGGGGCCCGGCCTACACCCGTTCACCCTGCTGCCTCTCCCGCTACCCGCGTTAGCTGCTGCTGCCCCGCCACTAGGCCCGCTACCACCACCACCGGTAGCGGTACCCTGCCAATCCACCCCGGCGGACCGACCTGCAGCAGAAGCTCATGACCACCCTGAACCGCTTCTATGGAAGAAGCCAAAGGCTGAGCCCGTCAGCAAAGATGCACCGGAGGCACGGCGGGGATGCAGCTGCCAGGAGGCAGAGCAGGCCATGTCACAGCGGGGTCCCTCATTACTGAAGGTGCCGGTCGTAGCCGACACGGAGGGACTCTGGCTGGGCCCGTCCCTCGCACACGCTGAACCGGAGCAAAAAGAAAGTGCTCCCGGCTGGGAGCGACGGCAACAGCAGCTGCGCAGGGAGATCGATGCCCGAGAGGGGTGTAGAGCGGATGTGCATGCCCGCATGAATATGGAAGAAGATCGCCTGCAGCGAGCTACCATTGGGGTCCAGAGCGGTGCACCATGTGAAGGTGGCACTAGAGCCCCACGATTGAGGATGGACTGCTAAGCCGGCGGTCCTCCGCCTAAAAGTTGTCCCCGTTGGGACCCGAAGTCAGTGTGTTTGAAAGTTGAAAAAGTTTTGAAAAATGATAAGGAAAATGATTATACCGAGTTTTTCACCTGATTTGTTTGTTGATTTGCAACCGGCAGGAGCCGGCACCGTTGTCCCCGTGGGGACCGTTTAAGTTTAAAATGCATGGGAACTATCCATGGACAAGCCCGTGAACTTGCAGGGCACCACAAACGTTAAGTGGCTTGTAAATATGTTGGTTACCGTTACCGTTTCCGCAATGCCGCCTCCGGAGAGGCAGGTTGGAGGGAGGGCCCTGAGCAGAGCAGGCCAGGGCCCAGCCACCAAAAGAACCGGTGGCCACCCTCTGGAGGGGAAGGACAGATCCCGCTCGGGTAACTTGTGCTGGACTGTGGGTCAAGGGGTGCTGCCTGGGTTTTAGGGGCAGCATCAGGGCCAGGTTGCTTGGGTGGGAGAGAGCGGAAACCGTGACCGTATACCGTTGCAACGTTTAAGTAAATGTGCCTCCCGTCTTGGGAAGAGTTTTGATTAAAAATGTTATTTATGTTTTTCTTAACCCTGTTATCCCCTTTTTACAGAAAAATAAAACCGGTGTAGGATGGCAGCCCGCGGACGGTCTGCATTTTGCTAAGGGGGAATGTGTCGCCCTGGGCAAGCCAGGGGTCACAGGTCACAACACCACCACACCCCACACTCCAGGTAGGCACATCACAGCTAACCACAAATCCTTGTTGCCTTCCTCCAGAGGTTGATGATGCACACCAGGGAGTGGGCCAGGCGGTGGGCTCCGCCCACCGAGGAGCTCACAACACTGGAGGCAGGAAGTAACCAGGCAGATGAGTCCAGGAGGAGGAAGTGGAAGGAGATAGCTCAGGGAGGAGCAGGAGTGAGGAGCTAAAGTGGAGGAGTTAAGAAAGTGAAAGTGAAAGTAGAAAAGGAGAAAAAGCAAGTAAAGTGACAGAAGAGAAAGACAGCCTGAAGGGTCCAGCTTTGTGAGGGCCAGAACAGCAAGGTCAGCAACGGCGGTGACTGTCTGGAGGGGGACCGTTTGGAAGTTCCTGGAAGGACCCCGTTGGCTGCGTGCCCGGTGGTCTGGAGCAGTGTTCCGAAGGACAGTCAGCACCAGGGCAGGGGCCTCTCGGACCCCGGCAAGGCTAGGAGTCGCCAGATTTGCCAAATCCGTCAGTGACGGGGACGCAGATCCCCCAACAACCAAGTCCCGATTGAAGGCAACAGCCCAACCCGTATTGGAGAGACACCGCCACCGCCACGGCACCAGTTTCTCAGGGCCAGCGCCTGCGGGCAAAGTGTAGAGCTCCTCCGGCCCAGATTGCAGCCGGGGAGCGGGTAACCGGAGGGAATCCACCGCTACCATCAGTCAACACAGGTGCAAGGAAGAGGGACATCACCGTCACCTACCGGGAGTGCAGGTGCAGCCGTCTGTGGGACCGTCCTACCAGCCGTTGGTTTACCGTACAAACTGTGTCCGTGTGTCAGGCTGAGTGAGTACCATAGTGCCGCAAGGATCAGCGCTGCCCCCGCGTCCCTGCGCCCTCCAGGCCCTACACTTTACATCTCATCACCGGGCCCCGGGATCACCAACCCCTACCCACGGAGGGGCAACACAACACCTGGCTGCTCCGCATCACCATCCCCGGGACCCCCATACTGAGCAGCGGTGGTGCAATCACCACAACCGTGGGTGGCGTCACGAACTATAACAATCCCCACATCCACCCAACAAACACCCCCTTTCACTCACGGGCGAGGAGTGTCGCTCGAGAAACCCCGGGATCCGGCCCACAGCTCGAGCCACCAGGAGCAGCTGCCGGACCCGAGCAGAAGGGGTGAGCGCGGTGTGCTGACACCCTCCTCCCCGCCCGCGACAGTAGCAATCGGGGTAATACCTTTGGGGTTGATGTGAGATGTGTAATGTCAGCTGGCATCAAGCCCAGGGATTAGTAATGAGGCGGAGTCTATTACACACTCCCATGACTAACCCAATAATGAAAAAACAACACACGGGAAAAAATAGTTTGTTTGAATAAACACTCCACAACACTATCCCTCATTTACAAACTTATTATCAAAAATGTTCCCGCGAAGTTTCATCATAATCCACATTCCCCGAATGCAGCTCCGGTGACTATGAATAAAGTAAAGCTATTCATAGGTGCTGGGTAGTGACTTCACCTCTCATTAGAGCCGCTGGCTCAACACTCAGCAAGACTAAGCGATGCTGATGAGCATTGTCATCCCTACCCAGCGCCTGTGAATGGCGTACTTTAGTGCTATTCACAGTTGGGGAACGTGGACTACAAAGCATGAGGTTTGTTGGAACATTTTTGATAAATTTGTAAATGAGGGATAGCGTGGTGGAGTGCTTATTCAAATAAACTATTCTTTCCTTTCTGTGTATTTTTTTAACTGTATACTTACCGGGTTAGTAATGGGGATGTCTGATAGGCGCCTCTCCATTACTAACCCCTGAGCTTGATGCCAGTTGACATTACACAGCTGACATCAACCCCAAAAAATATTACCCTGATTGCCACTGCACCAGGGCAAACGGAAAAAGTCAGGCAAAGCACCAGAATTGTTGACTCTAATATGGTGTGCCAATTCTTGCTGCGGGCTAGTATTTTTAGGCTGGGAAGGGCCAAATATCCATAGACCTTTCTAGCTTGAAAATATCAGCACTCGAGCATTTTAGTACTCACTCATCATTAGTGCTAACCCTTTATTCTTAAATATAATACTGATAAAAGATTTTGGGGAAAATGTAAAGGCACATGTATAAATTAAATGTTAACATTTCAAATTTCTGTTTCTTTAAAGATCCCTAAACGTATTATATGTGGCACATCATCTCCCAATAGGACATTCATCTGATTATATTTACTCACTTAGAAAAGCAGGTCTATCATTTGGATCAGTGGCCCATCCACTCTGCATTAGTGATACAAACACGTCCCTGTCGGGAATACCAGAGGGCAGATACTCTTCACTAGTGTCTGGTCTACTTCCTTTTGCTACACTAAACATGATCTGCATTGGATTTATAGCACCTGTTAAAATAAATCAAAATTATATTAATAATCTCATAATGTAATTGATACCCATAAAATAGAACAACAGTAACAATAAAAAATACTCACTAGAATATATGTAGCAATATTCAAAACTATCTATTTATTAGATATTTAATGGTGTATACTTATAATACAAAATGCCTGTCTGAAAGGGAATCTGTCACCACGTTTTTTAACATCTAATCTGATGTATAATGTAGACCAAGTGGAGGAAGGATAGGAGAAGTAGTAAGGATGGGTTAGAATGGTCTATTTTTTATGTGTTTCGAAGCTTAGATAGCTTCTTCATTGGGAAAACCACAATATTAAATGACACATACATTGGAAAACGACTTAGCTTACAATTTCAAATAAAATCGACAAAATAAAATTGAAAACGCTCCTAAAACCTATATGTGGTTGGATAATGGTAACTGTCAATAAAGTTTGAGAGACATAAAGGGTAGAGAGAAACATAATTATGACATAAAAAAATATGCATAGAATGAAAATAGAAAACCTTTGGAGGGAGTTGAAAGTCCGTGTTGCCCAATGACAGGCCCAAAACATCACTGTTATAGAGGAGATCTGCATGGAGGAATGGGCCAACATACCACCAACAGTGTGTGCCAACCTTATGAAGACTTACAGAAACGTTTGACCTCTGTCATTGCCAACAAAGGATATATAACAAAATATTGAGATGAACTTTTGTTATTGACCAAATACTTATTTTCCACCATAATTTGCAAAAAAAATCTTGCCAAAATCAGAGAAGGTGATTTTCTGGATTTGTTTTCTCATTTTGTCTCTCACAGTTGTGGTCTATGATGTCAATTACAGGCCTCTCTCATCTTTTTAAGTGTGAGAACTTGCACAATTGGTGGCTGACTAAATACTTTTATTCCCCACTGTATGTAAACAGCATGCAAATGAAATTAATTAAAAAAAAATATGAAGAAATACAAATAATATTAAATAATAAATAATTAAATAAATAAATAAAGCAATCTTATTTATGGTTGAGAATATAAGGGTCAAAGATATTAGTGACAAATCTGTTGAGAAACAGGTCTTTATAAGCACACGACTCAATAAATTTCTCACTAATATCTTTGATCCTTATAATCTCAACCATAAAAAAGATTGCTTTATGTATTTTCTTTATTACTATTAGTATTATTTGTGTTTCTTCAATAAGGGGTGTTTTCCATTTCCTTTTGGTGGTTTTATTTGAAATTGTAAGTTATTTAAATAGTTTTTTTAATCTATGTATGTGACGTGAGCTGCCAGAGTCATGGAGCGTGATTTCACTTCCTTTGAGTTCCAGGGTGGAACGCATAGCACTATTTGATGGTATCTATCTTTGAGGAATGGGTGGAAGGGGAGCATACCCTGAATCGCAGTTTAGACCAAAATGATAAAAAAATTCTATTTTTTCTCATAAGACATGGAGGAGCTCTTATCAGCAGTAAAAGATACAATGGGAGTAGAAGAGGAAAAAACAACTAGTACAATCCATGAGGAACTGTTTGGGGTTTGAGATCAAGAAGGAAGATAGTGTTTCCTATTCATGATAATGTACAGAGTTTAATTCTGGATGAGTTGGATCTCCCAGAGAAATGTCTAAACATCCCATCAAAACGTAAGGATAGATTCCCATTAGATGAGGATATTGGCAAATATTGGACATAAATTCCTTAAGTAGATATCCTGGTGGCTAAGATAGCAAAGAAAACGATGTTGCCGTTCAAAGATTCTTCTCAGCTCAAGGACCCTCTCAATGGAGAGATGGATAGGCTGTTGAGGAAGTCTTGGGATATATCTGCAGCTTCTCTGAAAACAAATGTTGTTTCCACCTATATAACAAGAGCCATGATCCATTGGTTGCAGCAACTGGAATATCATATCTGTGGCAGCACATCTAAACAAGACCTGCTGACCTCACTGCCTCTCCTTCAGAAGGCAACGGGATTCCTAGAAGATGCTTCAGCAGAATCGGTGGGAATAGCGTCAAGATCTTCAGTCTCATCAAATACCACAAGGCGAACCTTCTGGTTGAAGATGTAGTCTAAGAAGTCTAAGGGGTACTTTGCACACTATGATATTGCAGCTGCGATGTCGGTGGGGTCAAATCGAAAGTGATGCACATCCGGCGTTGCTGTCGACATCGGAGTATGTGAATCCTTTTTGATACGATTAACGAGCACAAAAGCGTCGTAATCGGATCATCGGTTTAGTGTCCGACATCTTCATAATTTTGTTGCAGCGACGGCAGCACACATCGCTATGTGAGAAGCCGCAGGAGCGAGGAACACCAGCGTACCTGCGTCACCACGGCTGACGACGGCTATGCGGAAGGACGGAGGTGGGCGGGATCTTTACGTCCCGCTCATCTCCGCCCCTCCGTTTCTATTGGCCACCTGCCGTGTGACGTCGCTGTGACGCCGCACGACCCGCCCCCTTAGGAAGGAGGCGGTTCGCTGGCCAGAGTGACGTCGCAGGGCAGGTATGTAATAATATAATAATTTTATTCATTTATATAGCGCTATTAATTCCACAGCGCTTTACACACATTGGCAATACTGTCCCCATTGGGGCTCACAATCTAGAGTCCCTAGCTGTATGTCTTTGGAGTGTGGGAGGAAACCGGAGTACCCGGAGGAAACCCACGCAAACACGGGGAGAACATACAAACTCCTTGCAGATGGTGTCCTTGGTGGGATTTGAACCCAGGACCCCAGCGCTGCAAGACTGCAGTGCTAACCACTGAGCCACCGTGCCGCCCATGTGCATGTGAAGCTGCCGTAGCGATAATGTTAGCTGCGGCAGCTATCACAAGATATCGCTGCTGCGACGGGGGCGAGGACTATCGCGCTCGGCATCGCTGCCATCGGCTTGCGATGTCATAGTGTGCAAAGTACCCCTAAGTCTAAACTTTGGGCTATCCCATTCAAGGGAGAATATGTGTTTGGTCCAGCTCTAGATGTTCTGATATAGAAAGCTTCAGATAAGAAGTCACGTCCTGATCCGAAAATCTTCAAGAATAGATCATTTTGCCCGTCACAGGCCCACACCACACAGTACAGAAGAAAAGGCAAGTCAGGTTGCTGGAATTACCCCAAACTGCTCTCAGATAGGGAAGCAAAAATATAGTGAAAGATTCCCTTTAAGAACATAATGAATACTATAAAGTAGCTGTGTATTAGTGTTACATATTACAGTTTGCATGTTCTCTTTGGTTATTACCTTCATATGGTTGTCTTCTTGAGAGAACTTCCCACATAATAATAGCATAGCTAGAACATAAAACAGACATGGCGCTGAGTTAAACTCATCACAAAATAATACATTACTTCCTTACAAAATTCTAAGGGCAGATGTTTTGTGACTACAGCTCTTTTCTTTGCCAGAATTGTCACTCAAGGAGTAGTGCCTGCTCTGCTAGAAACGAGGAAGTAAGGAGACTGCATGGCTCTAAGCTGCTCAAGAGACAACTTGATAATACTCTTTTAACTGAGAAAAATAAATTGTATTCCCAGAGTTCTATTGTCTGCTAGATCAGAACCAGAACGCTTGGTATTTCTGTATATGTTTTCATGTATTTCCATTAGCTACTTTGCTTTCCTTAGTTTACCCTAAAATCAAATTATAAACTGTACTTTATGTGTGAGTCCACAATTTGTTCTCTTTCAATGAGTTCATACCTGTACATATCATGTTTAACACTTCCTCTGCTGTTTTTGATACTTGGCTCATACATCTCTGGCGGCATATAAATAATCGTTCCTCCTGGTGGATTTTGGTCACTGTATGATTGTGACAACATGCGCCATTTTGAAAGACCAAAGTCGGCAATCTAAGTTAAGAGGAAAGGAGAAGACACTGGCTTGTAATATACTTAGATATAATTATTGGTGCATCAATTTACATTGTATAAATAATTCTTAGAATTTGGATATCATCACTGCCAATACAGGAACCTATAAGACGCTCTGTGGGAAGAGAGGCGGCTGAATTATTCCTTCTACAACAACCATTTTTACTATTGCATTCTTTCTAAAATGCAAAAGGTCTTTTATTATGGTTTTTTTAAATCACTTTTTATGTACAACTTTCGTGTTCCTGCATTACCATGTTAACAGACCATATGCAATAATCTGATTCTGCCTTTATATACTCTTTTGTTTGTTAATTTTGTTAATACATTACTATTGCTAACATATCAGAGTGAGTAAAAAATGTACAAACTTTCATAATCCCTCATTAAAAAAAAAATATTTGAGCCACAAATGCATCCCTCTTCCCCTCTTCATCAAAAGTGAGTCTTCGTCCTCGTAGGGCTTCTTCCAAGGGCCATAGTTCACTGTAACTCGTCTATCTAACAGCATCAGTTCATCAGTCAGACAAGCGTCCGGTTACTTCTTCATGGCTGACACATTTTTTGAACTTCTCTATCCATTCCTACACACCTCTCGTCAAAACACTTTCCCATACTGTGCACAAAGCCTTCAATAAATATTGGCATCAGATCAAAACAAAATAATAAATCACTGCACGCTGCTCTTCTTTCTTGCAAATCATATGAAGCAGGCTTTATTTCTCCCATCACCATCACAAATGAACTAATCTAAAGGCCCCGTTACACGCTACGATTTATCTGACGATATGTCATCGTGGTCACGGTTTTCGTGACGCACTTCCATTGCCGTTAGCGACGTCGTTGTGTGTGACACCTACGAGCGACTCTGAATGATCTTAAAAATAACGAAAATCGTTGATCGTTGACACGTCGCTCCGTTTTCAAAATATTGTTCATCGTTTCAAATGCAGCAGACATATAGCTACGTTTGACACCCTGCCAACCATGAACAACATTGTTAGTGCGTCCGTCATCAGCGACATACGCCTCTACTATGCTGTGTGACGGTGTCCACACGACCACCTTGGTCAAACAATATGTCGCTGCACAATGTAGCGTTGTTTCTGAGATGGGTACGTGTGACCGCTACAAAATGACCTATGAGTGATCTCGGCAAATCGTAGCAACAATCTGGACGTGTCACATCGCCAACGAGATCGCTAGCGATATCATTATGTGTAAAGCGGCCTTTACAGATTAAAATCTGTACAACAGTGACTGGAGAGACAGCAACCTTCTACAGAAAACACTGATAAGACAGTATGGCCCACATACATTTTAATATACCCAGAGTGTGAACATGTTTGACTCAATACATGTGTCATGGTGGCTATTTTCTCACAACTGTGGCATTTTAATTTTGCTACAGTTGAGTGTTTTGTTAACAGTAACCTTGAAAAGAATGCAAAATGTGAAATTTTATCTTATTTTGATGTACAGCTGAAAGTAATCTATTATTGTCACGCCGTAGTGAGGGAATGCTCGACGTGCGGCACAAGAGGCGGGGTAAACCAGCGAAGATGTTAAATAAGGTCCTGATGATAGGGAGAGGGGCAGAGGAGTCACCACCTAACTCACCTGTAGCCCATCCCTTTAATCCATAGAATGGTCCTTCCTCCCATGAGTGATCACATGCCTAGGCCCTGGCTTACCCTGTACAAGTCCTGCCTAGTGAGCAGGCCAGCAAGACATTGTTCTAACTACTAATATAAAGAAGGGGGACAAACAAGGGAAACAAATTAAACAATAACTCCAATTCTTCTCCAGAGTGGGACTACACCGCATCCACTGGAAAGATCACCACAGCTTTCTCCAAGGACAGCTCCTTCATAGGTCAGTATAGAATGAACTATAGCAGGCATAGGAGAGATTAAGAAGTAGGTTTAAAACAGTGGAAGGGAGTGGCTGCAGCTAAGATTAACAACTACATGTCAATTACAGCAGGATAGAAAGGAACCTTAACCCCTTCTGCATCAAGGGGAATTAAATATGCTCCTACTCAGGATAAACAACGAGTGGGCACTAAAGAGTGCCTGCGATCACCTTCTGATTAGTGATGATTGAATAGTGAAATACGGGGTTCCGTTTATTCGTCTTGAATATTTCGCATTGTTTATCTATTTGTCATGAATAACATATCTAATGCAAGTCAATGGGAAACTGGAATAATTTTCCAGTGGACCCTCTCAGGATGTCTGGAGGGGCTGTAAAAATGCTGAAATGGTTGGAAAAGTGCCGATATTGAATGGCAACAACATGGAGAAGATGCCTGGATGCATTTCTGAAACGCAGGTCACTTTTGGGAACAATGTTGTCAGAGTAATATGCCACCTTGACATGCAGTCCTCTGCCTATATGTGATAACCAGCATAGGTAAAATAGACAGTTGTGGGCTGCTCTACAATTGTTTTTTTTAATTATTATTTATTATTATTATTATTATTATTATTATTTAAATAAATAATAAAAAAACATGTGGTCTCCTGCCCATTTTTGAAAACCAGTGCAGATAAAGCAGACAGCTGGGTATGGTATTCTCAGGCTGTGAAGATCCATGGTTAATGAGCCCTCCCCAGCCTAAAAAAAGCAGCCCACAATTGGCACATTCCATTGGATGCAATGTTGTGTAGATTACATTGGACCTGCAGGAATGTTTGTGGGTTAATAAATTGGTTAAAGAAAATGTGTTTTTTTATTATTTAAAATAAATGTTTTTTGTGTTTGTGTTTTTTTTTCTTTTTACTTACATTGTTGGTAATGGGGGGGTCTCATAGACACTTTTCCATTACCAACTCAGGGCTTGATGGCACCTATGATTTTTGACAAATCACAGCTGACATCACATCCATATATTACCCTGATTACCACCTCACCAGGCCAATCAGGCCAATCAGTAAAGCGCCACAATCCAATGGAATGCGCCAATTGTGGGGTGGCTGTTGGCTGTTATTTTTAGACTGAAGAGGGTTCAATAACTATGGACCTTTCCAGCCTGAGAATACCAATCCCCAGCCTCTCCTCTACCATTGTTGTTTAACAAAAAAGGCGGGGGACTGAACATTTCTGGCCACCTGCTGCCGCCAACGGCTGGTTGTCGGAACCCTGTTGATCAGACATTGATGACCTATCCTAAGGGGTCAATGTAAAAGTACTGGAGAACCTCTTTAATATCTCACAGAGTCTGCAGGCAAATATTGCCATCTCCTGGTCAGAAATGATAAAGGACAAGCAAGAACTTAACATTGAAGTGCTTGTTTCCTCAAGGCAGAGATTGGAAGAGACCCTCAGTCAGGTGACAGCGGTGGTGCAGTTACTAATTATAATTGGCTTGGAAGCATCTACGAGGGTAGGAGTTGGTGCCTGGACCAGTAGCAGGATGGTTGTGTGAGTAGTGGAGTGGGCTTACAACTACAGACCCGAGACTCAAGACCTGTGACCAGATCTGAGAGAAGATGTGAGACCATCCAAGAGATGACCTGTGACCAGATCTGATAGAAGACCCAAGACCAAATCCAAGAGAAGATTAGAGACCACATCCGAGAAAAAAACTGTGACCAGACATAAGAGAAAATCTGAGACCGGATCCTGGAGAAAACCCGAGACCAAATTCTGAAGAAGAACAGTCCCGATAGAGCCAGAATCGAAAGGGAGTAGAGACGAACTGGCAGTAGCGGAGGACCATTTGATTGAGCCACCGTTTCCTATGTGAACATATGGTACCAAGTGGGGGTTTAGGCCTTGCTTCAGAGAATGAAGGCAGTCAGTGTGCTCAGGATGCAGAGTAATTCACTAACTGGGACTTTCCGTCTAGCAAGTAGTATTGTTGTCTCCCGTTAGGATCTGTGTGACATTTTTGTATAACTTATGGAGTGACAAAGGTGATGTGTTCAGTAGTGACTGACAGCTGTGATGATAACTGTTATTTAGTGATAAGAATAGAACAATAGTGAGTAAATAATATTGGGATTATATCCTATTCATCAGGATTGCTGTTTTTTTCTGGGAATATATTCTGTTTCATTGCCATCCTTTTAACTTATCACTGATCCTGATGCCAAAGATGCCTTGTTTGTATCTAGCGAATAAACGTTTGTTGATTCAACTACTCATCGTCTGCGCTGCTGCATCCTGAACCTGATAACACATACACTGTTCCCTTTCATCCAGGACTCAGTATTAAACAGTATGTTTGTTTAAAAAGTTCCTTTAAAATACTGTTTGCAATTTTTACGGCAATGGGAAACAAAACGGGAATCCTTTTAAATAATTCCCGAAAAGAATTTAGACACATGGAAATGCAAGTGCAAGCCAAATCCAGGATGGGAACCTGGCTTTCGCTTAGCACCGGCAGCTGCGTGAGTAATCACAGATTGGCTGGGGTGCTATTAGCCTTGCTATTCTGGGCCTCGTCTCTCGTCATTCTCTGTGTGTGACTATGACTAATATCAGAGATAAAGGCAGTAGTTTGGTTTTGCTATAGACTCTAAACAAAAATATCATCATTGCCTACTCATTTGTGGGTAAAGGGAACTTGAAAAAAACACTGTGAAACTACCTTAAGAGGACCAACCATCAGGATTTTTCTATATAAACTAAAGCCAGTGCTATACTGGTACTATTATGCTGATTCTATACATACCTTTAGTTGTGAGATCGGATGTATAGTTTCTGAAATACAGGCAAGCAAAGTTTGTGAAATATACTGTTATTTGATTGATAGGTGCTGATGAATATCTAATAGATGAGTCGGGTTTTGCTAGTTATTCCTGCTCCTATTTGCTGCCTGTCCTTCCTTCCCCTGTCTCTGTTATTACATGGGGTGGAAGAACAGGGGGGAGGAAGGACAGGCAGGCAGATAGGGGCGGGAATAACTAGCAAAACCTGACCCACCTATTATATCTGCAGCACCTATCAATCAAATAACAGTATATTTCACAAACTTTATTTGCTTGTAGTTCAGAAACTATATATCCGATCTCACAACTAAAGGTATGTATAGAATCTGCATGATAGTGCCAATATAGCACTGGCTTTAGTTTATACATGAAAATCCTGATGATTAGTCGTCTTTAAACTGTGGACATGGCTGGCTCAGTCATTTCAACAAACTTTGTAAACCTGAATAATACAAGTGACAATTAAAAAACATTGTTATATACAGCTCTGGCAAAAATTAAGAGACCACTGCCAAATTGTGAGTTTTTCTGATTTTTCTCTTTATAGGTATATTTTTGAGTAAAATGTAAATTGTTTTTTTTTTCTATAAACTACTGACAACTTCAAATTTCCAAGCAATACATTTTGTATTTTATTTTCTGAAAATGAGAAATGGTCAAAATAACAAAAACAATGCATTGCTTTCACACCTCAAATAATGCAAAGAAAACAAGTTCATAATCATTTAGAAACAACAATACTAATGTTCTACCTCAGGAAGAGTTCAGAAATTAATATTTTGTGGAATAACCATGATTTTTAATCACAGCTTTCATGCATCTTGGCATGCTTCCACCAGTCTTTCACACTTGTTTCGGGTGACCTTTTGCCACTCCTGATTTTTTCCTCCTTTTTTGTTTGATGGCTTGTGACTATCCATCTTCCTCTTTATTACATTAGGTTTTCACTGGAGTTCAGGTCTGGATATTGGGCTGGCCATAACAGGGTTTTGATGTTGTGGTTCTTCATCCATACATGGATTGACCTAGCTGTGTGGCATGGCACATTGTCCTGCTGGAAAAAACAGTCCTCAGAGTTGGGGAACATTACCTGAGCAGAAGGAAGCAACTGTTTTTCCAGGATAACCTTGTATGCAGCTTGAGTCATACATCCTTCACAAAGTTTCTCTTGAGAAAGACAGTGAAATGTGCATTGGGAGCATCCCTGGGGTCCCTGGTATGTACCACTACTCTTATGGTAATTTTATGTGATGTCTAGTAATTATTATCCATCTATTTATACTGGGTTATTTTACATACAATATAATCTTTAATCTTCTATGATCTCTATTAGTATTTCTATATAGCTATCTTATACTAATATAAATATCGGCTCTTTTCAGTTTATTGTTATATGAATTTATATTAAATTTCAACAGATATGATCCATTACATACAGGATAGCAGATTGCATAGAATTTCCTATTTATAAATGAATAATCCTTTAACAAATATACACAGCCTGTGTGGGGTTCTATCCGGTATTATAGTACTAAACTGCAGCATTATTCATTTATTTATTTATTTATTTATTTACTATTTATATTTTTATTTAGTATTTCTGTTTGTAATGAATTAGACCGGACTTGTCACATGATTGAACTTGATGTTATATCAGTTACTTACAAGGATTAACTTGTTTTTCTCTTTTCTGTGCATCACGTTAAAAATGTAATCAACTTTAATGGGATTAACCTAGGGAATCTTTTCACCTGTATACCTTCTCCGTTTTAATACTGTCTTTGTTTGGTATTTTACAATATTTTTTAATCTTCAATAAACATTTTTGTGAATTATATATGTATAGTCAGTGCATTTTTTTTGTAAAAAAAAATCAAATATATAAAGCTGAGTGTATGTGTGTATGTATGTATGTATGTGTGTATGTATGTATGTATGTCCGCTAAAGGAATCTGCACCGTCGCATTTACAATCACAAAATTTTGCACAGATGCCTC